>NC_058084.1:210304918-210623460 GCF_014858855.1 Bufo gargarizans
TGGGGTAGAATTCAATATGGTCTTGCCGTTCCAGTCTTGGATGTGTTTCAGCCACCACAGGAGCTCGTTCCTGGTATCCAGAGTTAGAGTTACCTCATCTGATTAACCCAACCCTTCCCTCAGATGTCGAGCTTTTAAACATTGGAGAGCTCTGTAGTGGAGGGAATCAGGAAAAAACGCTTGAATTGAGGCAGAGAGTATTCCGACAATCAGAGCAATGGTTCGGAGAGACACTAAATTCTTGACCGAATTTCTTTCCTGATGGTCTTCAATTTCCTGGATTGAAGGCTCAGAGTAGCAGACTGAGTATCCACTAGAAACCCTAAAAACTCCATCTGTCTCAATGGGGTTAAAATCGATTTCTCGTGGTTAATTAAAAACCCCAGGTTGGTTAAAAGAGTTAATATCCAGTGGATGTGAAGGAGAATTAATGAATGAGACTGAGCCATGATGAGGATGTCGCCTAGGTAAATTATGAGATGTACACCCCGAGTCCGGAGAGTTGCTATCACTAGTTTCAAGAGTTTCGTGAAACACCATGGTGCGGAGGACAGTCCAAACGGTAGGCTGGTAAATTGGTATTTGTGACCTTCCCATAGAAATTGGAGGTAGGGTTGAGACATGCACCGGGAGATAGGCGTCTTTCAGGTATATTCTTGCGAGCCAATCTTTTTGTAAAAGTAGATCCCTCAGTAAATGGATACCTTCCATTTTGAAATGTCGGTAGAAGACATAATTGTTGAGGGTCTTCAAGTTGATGACAGGTCTGTGGCCGCCATCCCTCTTTTTCACCAAGAAGAGGTTGCTGAGGAAACCCAGTGATTTTACGGGTATTTTGACAAATGCGCCCTTGGAACAAAGTTCCTTGATTTCTAGTTGTATCAGTCTTTGATCTGACTGTGAGAATATTATAGGATGAGGGAGCTGTGTTTGTATTGGCTAACAGAGAAAATTGATTTGATAACCCCTCACAGTGTTTAGGATCCATGCGTCTGCTGAGATCATAGCCCAGACGTGAATAAAATGTCTTATTTGACCTCCCAAGGGAACGTGGAAAGAATACGGAAGAAGATCTCTTACCTGCAGAGGATTTTGATCTTGGGAATCCTCTATTGCCTCTGGAACGCCATGGTCTTCCTCTTGTGGGGAAGAAAGAAATGGTGGCATAGGAGGTGGTTGGGAAGGTAGGATGTTCTGGCCGAGGAGGGGGAGGGCCTCTGTAATATTGTCCCTCCTGGGACACCCGGCTGGGAAATCAGCCCCTCCATTTCCAAGCCTTTGTAAAAATACGGCCTTGGAAGACACGTTTTAGTGATGTCTGGGCCTTTTGTAAGGATGAAAAGAGCCCTACGTATTTACTTATGTCCTTCACAAAGGAATCTCCAAAAAGTAAACCTTCTGAGGATGGGGTATTGTCTGAAGCGGCCAGGTGTACTAGCTGCGGGTCTAGCCGGATGAGGATAGACCTCTTCCTTTCCATGCAAATTGATGCATTGGTGTTGCCCACTAAACATACTGTCCTCTTGGCCCAACCCTTCAGGACTGATAGGTCCACTGGATTTTCAAAGGTAGAGGCTTGTTCAGTCAAGTCTAAATTTTTTGGTAGTGGACCGACTACGTCCAACAGTCTGTCCTGGATCGTTCTAAAAGAATCAACTCCTTTTTTATGATTTTTGCCAGATTTGGACAAAAATTTCATAAGAGTTGGATCTATTTCAGGAGTATCTGCAATTTTGTGTGGGAGCGTGGGCCTAGGGCATTCAGAACTCAGCTTACTTCTAGCTGTCTTGTCTAATGGTTTCTTAAGCCATAATGAAACAAATTTGGATTCTTGAGGTTGAGGTACCCACTCACCTGACCGATGTTTGATCATCCCAGGGTCAAACAAAGGGGTACCCGATCCATCCAAGATAAGGGATGAAGAACTCATCAGAAATGTCCTCATACAGAGACATATTATAAATGTCTGAATTTTCATCCTCATCTAAAGGAGGACTCAGAAGGGGAAGCGTTATATGAGTCTGGCTTAACTCTCAAAGCCTTAGAAGCCCGCTTCATGTTGACAACCTCAGGGGTGGAGGGTTCAATATTGACTGCTTTAGCAGTGGTAATTGTGCTTTGTGAAAAAGTTTTACTAGTATCCTGATCCTTTTTGTATGTAATTTTTGCAATTTCATAGGAGTGGGATCGGTAGGAAAGCGCCTTTTCTGAGCGGCTTTACCCCTATTCATACTTTCCGCTAAACGGGAAATGGATTCCTCCGTAGACCAAAATTGGTCAGAAGGGGTAGCAGGGTCTTTAGGAGACTGCATGGTTTGGGCATTGGTGATAGCCATGGCTACAGATTGTGCAATCGCCTCTTGTAATGAAGATATGGCTGAATTGACCGCACATTGAACAGATTTTGTCAGTGAATTATTAATCATGGACTGTAGGATTTATTCTTCCACTATAGATTCAGGTAAACGTAAAAACACCACGTTGGAGCTCACCTCACCATACACCACCGAGGAGCACGGACACAGAACCGGAACCAAGGCTGAGAAATAGCAAAAAAAGTAGATTGTCCAGCTTCACCACGCAGTGCGTATTTTATTAGGAAACGTGCTTAAAAATCAAACATCAGGATCATTTCATCAACATGTTTCGGATCAACATATATTACAGATCCTTCCTCATGACACAGAGAATAAGACTGACAAATCTTATATACAGAGTAAAAGCAGTGATTCAGCTGTGGATTATTAATTGCCAATTAGACTGCTTTCACCCAACCCACAGCATATACCACTGAGACACAGGAATAGAACTGCATGAGAAGAAGAGAAAAAAAAAATATGTATATTTAATTTTCTCTTTTCTCTTCCTTCCATGCAAGAACTGTTCCTAAAGGACAAGAGAAGAGGATACATCTAATAATGCAATATTAAATCTTGTCTTTGATTAAGGCCCAAAGGTATACAGGACTGAAATCTAAAAATCCAATAAGCTTCTCTATTAAGAAGAGCTTTCCTATGGTCTCCGCCCCGTTTAGGAAAATTAACTCGTTCAATGCCCTGAACTTTCATGCCAGCAATATTGCCCTGATGGCAAGAGGCAAAATGCTGGCTGACTGCTGACACATTTTTTACAAAAGCATGAGATATATCTGAGATATGTCTGCATACCCAAACTTTGAGGGCATTGGACGTACATCCCACATATTGCAATTGACATGTAGAACAAGACACACAATACACCACATGTGTGGTATTAAAATTGATGCATTGTTGTATCTCAAATGATTGCTGGGCTGCAACAGAGGCCACAAACCGTCCTGTTTGTACGACACTGCAACACGTACAAATGCGGTGTCCGCATTTGAACATCCCTTTGGACCTAAGCCAACATTGTTGCGGTACCGTACCATCTGAAAACCGACTCGAACTGAGTTTTTGAGAAAGTGTTGGCACCTTGCGGGCAACACATTTTATTTCCTAGTTTCCAGGGGCATCTGTGAGCAAAACTGTCAGATTCTTTCTGACAATCTTGCAGACATCCAGATATTCAAGACTATAGTTAGTTATAAAAAATGGCATTGCAGTCTGGCCCCCTTGTTTTAAACCTCTGTATTTTTTATGTTTAGGAAAAACCAGGTCTCGCCTGGGTAATGCAAGAGCTGTTTTTTTTTTAGCTGTGTCTATTAAAGACTGTCCGTAACCATAGATTCAGGTAAAGACCACGGCACTCGTATTAAAGTGATCAGAAAAAGTTAATTTTATTGTCCATCCCAAGGTTAAATGTTATAACACTGGCTAATGTTTCAGTCCACCAGGACCTTGTTCACGGCCTTAGTGATGTAGATTTGGAGGCATTGGGTGGACTAAAAATCTACATCACTAAGGCCGTGAACAAGGTCCTGGTGGACCGAAACGTTGGCCAGTGTTATAACATTTAACCTTGGGATGGACAATAAAATGAACTTTTTCTGATCACTTTAATATGAGTGCCATGGTCTTTACCTGAATCTATATTGATTATTACCACTGAGCACCGGAACCTATACGTAATTGGAGTGCCATCCACTATATATTATTCTTCCACTATGACTGAACCTGGAGTCCCAGGTATTTTATTGGTATCCTCAGCGCACATGGTAATGGTAAGTATATGGATAATTAATCAGGAATATAACATTTTTATAATGAATTAAAGGATAATATATATTGTGGGGAACCGTACTCACTTGACCAGTGTACAGAGGCAGGGACACCAAAACGTTCAACAAAAGTCCTCTTTATTTAGGCTTTTTCATCAAAAGTACAGCCAGTACATCCAGATTGCAGCCGGGTCAAACAGTTGTAGCACGCTCTGACAGTGTTACTTCACACTGTGTGTCTTTCCTCCAGATTGAGACACACGTAAGATCCATCAGCAGGATTAAATAGGATCCCTGGACATAAGCATGCCTCAAGTTCTGGACTGGAACCTGGGGAACAGGCACCCACCCAACACATTGCCTGTTCCCAGAAAAAGCCTGCCCTGAACTAGCTGAACCAGCTACACTATCTATTTTTTGTGTCCACCAGCTAACTTAGTGGACACCTAGACTAGGGCTTTTACTCCACCAAGGCCGGGCACCTTGGTGGCACATTCCTGGTAAGCAAGCCGCTTTATAATGGTTTGTGCAACATTCTGGGTGACACATATCTCCCCTCATAGATGACTCCTATGAAAAATAAGAGACACACACAGATATTAATGCATTGAAAAGGATATTGCACTCAGAGTAGTTGAGGAGCGGTGTAGCTGACAGGACTGCAGAGCTCATCTGACTGAAACAATGTGAGAAAAAGGGGCATGCAGGCTGAGGACCAACCAGAGCGCGCTCACTGGAAAGAACGGAGCGGTGAAAGTGAAAGTAAACTGTGACGTCGCTATGGAGATATGGTTAGTAAAGGAAACTGTATGGAAAAAGGGGGGTGTATGGAAGGGAGTATCGGTGGGAATATCGATAAATAAACCTCTAACAATATACAGTATAGAGAAAGAAAGAGAGATTTGTGAACAGATAGTGGGTCAATAAATATTCATATAAAACATGGAATATGTGGTGAAAATAACCTCGCCACTGGGTTTTGGAGGGGTCTGTTTGCCGGCCTCTTGCCTCAGGATTATGGCCCATATACTAACTTTGAAGGAGAAGACAGACCGGCCGTACAGCCTAAATCTGTGGAACTGTTTTGGGCAGGAAAGCCATGCTTACGGTCAGCCAAATGTGACTTCCATGGAATTCGGGAACCCCTGATAGGATCTGGGTGATTTTTGGATATGTTGTTCACCCAGATCAGAGCTATCCATGGATGTATAAATTATGGGGATATGTGAGGTTTTGAGGTGTTTTCTGTCTTTTGGGGAAAAATGTGTGTTTTCTGCCTGTAAGTGATTAGGTTAGCCCATTATGTTTGATAATTGTATCATAGGCAGAGCCCATTGAGTTTTGGTAATTGTATTTTGTTAATTGCGTCAAAGACAATGCCTATTCTGTTATTGAGTGCGACACAGGCAATGCCATTGTGTTTGTTAATTGCGTCACAGACAATGCCATTGTGTTTGTTGAATGTATAGTTTTTGTATTTAAACTGTAAGAATTGGATGCTATGTTATGTCCTCAGTTCCCAACTAGGTCCACAGGGTGGTACCCTTGTTGGAAAATGTGTATATTAATCAATGCTTGTGTGTTCAATAAAGAGTTCCTGTTTTACCCTTCATCATGTTGAGGCTGGTGTTTGGGTAACTGATCGACACTGGGGATTGCTATACGCTGAAGATTTGCTATACTCCCCTGGCTATAACTACTAACTCTTGTAAGAGCTGTTCCTGTTCCTTGTTCCTGTGGTGGTTACGGTGTCGAGTGGAGTGCTTGAAGTCCTTGGAAAGCACTAGGAGCATCCATAAACGGAGGTACCCTGTCGGGGTGCCAGGAGATCCGTTACAGAATATATATATATATACAGGTCCTTCTCAAAAAATTAGCATATTGTGATAAAGTTCATTATTTTCTGTAATGTACTGATAAACATTAGACTTTCATATATTTTAGATTCATTACACACCAACTGAAGTAGTTCAAGCCTTTTATTGTTTTAATATTGATGATTTTGGCATACAGCTCATGAAAACCCAAATTTCCTATCTTGAAAATTAGCATATTTCATCCGACCAATAAAAGAAAAGTGTTTTTAATACAAAAAAAAGTCAACCTTCAAATAATTATGTTCAGTTATGCACTCAATACTTGGTCGGGAATCCTTTTGCAGAAATGACTGCTTCAATGCGGTGAGGCATGGAGGCAATCAGCCTGTGGCACTGCTGAGGTGTTATGGAGGCCCAGGATGCTTCGATAGCGGCCTTAAGCTCATCCAGAGTGTTGGGTCTTGCGTCTCTCAACTTTCTCTTCCCAATATCCCACAGATTCTCTATGGGGTTCAGGTCAGGAGAGTTGGCAGGCCAATTGAGCACAGTAATACCATGGTCAGTAAACCATTTACCAGTGGTTTTGGCACTGTGAGCAGGTGCCAGGTCGTGCTGAAAAATGAAATCTTCATATCCATAAAGCTTTTCAGCAGATGGAAGCATGAAGTGCTCCAAAATCTCCTGATAGCTAGCTGCATTGACCCTGCTTTGATAAAACACAGTGGACCAACACCAGCAGCTGACATCACTGGCTGTGGGTACTTGACACTGGACTTCAGGCATTTTGGCATTTCCCTCTCCCCAGTCTTCCTCCAGACTCTGGCACCTTGATTTCCGAATGACATGCAAAATTTGCTTTCATCCGAAAAAAGTACTTTGGACCACTGAGCAACAGTCCAGTGCTGCTTCTCTGTAGCCCAGGTCAGGCGCTTCTGCCGCTGTTTCTGGTTCAAAAGTGGCTTGACCTGGGGAATGCGGCACCTGTAGCCCATTTCCTGCACACGCCTGTACACGGTGGCTCTGGATGTTTCTACTCCAGACTCAGTCCACTGCTTCCGCAGGTCCCCCAAGGTCTGGAATCGGTCCTTCTCCACAATCTTCCTCAGGGTCTGGTCACCTCTTCTCGTTGTGCAGCGTTTTCTGCCACACTTTTTCCTTCCCACAGACTTCCCACTGAGGTGCCTTGATACAGCACTCAGGGAACAGCCTATTCGTTCAGAAATTTCTTTCTGTGTCTTACCCTCTTGCTTGAGTGTGTCAATGATGGCCTTCTGGACAGCAGTCAGGTCGACAGTCTTACCCATGATTGCGGTTTTCAGTAATGAACCAGGCTGGGAGTTTTTAAAAGCCTCAGGAATCTTTTGCAGGTGTTTAGAGTTAATTAGTTAATTCAGATGATTAGGTTAATAGCTCGTTTAGAGAACCTTTTCATGATATGCTAATTTTTCGAGATAGGAATTTTGGGTTTTCATGAGCTGTATGTCAAAATCATCAATATTAAAACAATAAAAGGCTTGAACTACTTCAGTTGGTGTGTAATGAATCTAAAATATATGAAAGTCTAATGTTTATCAGTACATTACAGAAAATAATGAACTTTATCACAATATGCTAATTTTTTTAGAAGGACCTGTATATATATATATATATATATATATATATATATATATATATATATACACACAAACCGGATTCCAAAAAAGTTGGGACACTATACAAATCGTGAATAAAAACTGAATGCAATGATGTGGAGGTGCCAACTTCTAATATTTTATTCAGAATAGAACATAAATCACGGAACAAAAAGTTTAAACTGAGAAAATGTACCATTTTAAGGGGAAAATATGTTGAATCAGAATTTCATGGTGTCAACAAATCCCCAAAAAGTTGGGACAAGGCCATTTTCACCACTGTGTGGCATCTCCCCTTCTTCTTACAACACTCAACAGACGTCTGGGGACCGAGGAGACCAGTTTCTCAAGTTTAGAAATAGGAATGCTCTCCCATTCTTGTCTAATACAGGCCTCTAACTGTTCAATCGTCTTGGGCCTTCATTGTTGTACCTTCCTCTTTATGATCCCCAAAATGTTCTCTATAGGTGAAAGATCTGGACCGCAGACTGGCCATTTCAGTACCTGGATCCTTCTCCTACGCAGCCATGATGTTGTGATTGATGCAGAATGTGGTCTGGCATTATCTTGTTGAAAAATGCAGGGTCTTCCCTGAAAGTGATGACATCTGGATGGGAGCATATGTTATTCTAGAACCTGAATATATTTTTCTGCATTGATGGTGCCTTTCCATACATGCAAGCTGCCCATGCCACACGCACTCATGCAACCCCATACCATCAGAGATGCAGGCTTCTGAACTGAGCGTTGATAACAACTTGGGTTGTCCTTGTCCTCTTTGGTCCGGATGACATGGCGTCCCAGATTTCCAAAAAGAACTTCGAATCGTGACTCATCTGACCACAGAACAGTCTTCCATTTTGCCACACTCCATTTTAAATGATCCCTGGCCCAGTGAAAACGCCTGAGCTTGTGGATCTTGCTTATAAATGGCTTCTTCTTTGCACTGTAGAGTTTCAGTTGGCAACGGCAGATGGCACGGTGGATTGTGTTCACTTACAATGGTTTCTGGAAGTATTCCTGAGCCCATTCTGTGATTTCCTTTACAGTAGCATTCCTGTTTGTGGTGCAGTGTCGTTTAAGGGCCCGGAGATCACGGGCATCCAGTATGGTTTTACGGCCTTGACCCTTATGCACAGAGATTGTTCCAGATTCTCTGAATCTTCGGATGATGTTATGCACAGTTGATGATGATAGATGCAAAGTCTTTGCAATTTTTCGCTGGGTAACACCTTTCTGATATTGCTCCACTATCTTTCAGCGCAACATTGTGGGAATTGGTGATCCTCTACCCATCTTGGCTTCTGAGAGACACTGCCACTCTGAGAAGCTCTTTTTATAGCCAATCATGTTGCCAATTGACCTAATTAATGTTAATTGGTCTTCCAGCTCTTCGTTATGCTCAAATTTACTTTTTCCAGCCTCTTATTGCTACTTGTCCCAACTTTTTTGGGATTTGTTGACACCGTGAAAATTTGAATCAACGTATTTTTCCTTTAAAATGATACATTTACTCGGATTAAACGTTTGATCTGTCATCTACGTTCTATTACAAATAAAATATTGACATTTGCCATCTCCACATCATTGCATTCAGTTTTTATTCATATTTATTTGTTTAGTGTCCCAACTTTTTTGGAGTCCGGTTTGTACTATAGGGAACTTATCAATAAGGTAAACAATATATATGTACGCATATATACATATATATATATATACACTCACCTAAAGAATTATTAGGAACACATGTTCCATTTCTCATTAATGCGATTATCTAGTCAACCAATCACATGGCAGTTGCTTCAATGCATGTAGGGTTGTGGTCCTGGTCAAGACAATCTCCTGAACGCCAAACTGAATGTCAGATTGGGAAAGAAAGGTGATTTAAGCAATTTTGAGCGTGGCATGGTTGTTGGTGCCAGACAGGCCGGTCTGAGTATTTCACAATCTGCTCAGTTACTGGGATTTTCATGCACAACCATTTCTAGGGTTTACAAAGAATGGTGTGAAAAGGGAAAAACATCCAGTATGCGGCAGTCCTGTGGGCGAAAATGCCTTGTTGATGCTAGAGGTCAGAGGAGAATGGGCCGACTGATTCAAGTTGATAGAAGAACAACGTTGACTGAAATAACCACTCGTTACAACCAAGGTATGCAGCAAAGCATTTGTGAAGCCACAACATGCACAACCTTGAGGCGGATGGGCTACAACAGCAGAAGACCCCACCGGGTACCACTCATCTCCACTACAAATAGGAAAAAGAGACTACAATTTGCACGAGCTTACCAAAATTGGACTGTTGAAGATTGGAAAAATGGTTTCTTGAACATGACAATGAGTTCACTGTACTAAAATGGCCCCCACAGTCACCAGATCTCAACCCAATAGAGCATCTTTGGGATGTGGTGGAACGGGAGCTTTGTGCCCTGGATGTGCATCCCTCAAATCTCCATCAACTGCAAGATGCTATCCTATCAATATGGGTGAACATTTCTAAAGAATGCTATCAGCACCTTGTTGAATCAATGCCACGTAGAATTAAGGCAGTTCTGAAGGCAAAAGGGGGTCCAACACCGTATTAGTATGGTGTTCCTAATAATTCTTTAAATGAGTGTATATATATATATATATATATATATATATATATATTTGTGGTCATGGCTACGGCCAAGAGGTATCCGAAGAACCCTAGGGAAAAAACAACAGGAACAACCTAACCCAGCTAGGCGTGTTTTAGCTGACCTGACTAAATGGCTTGTTGTGTGCCCTAAGCCATGATCGTGGGTAGGCCTATAAGTGGGCATACCCTGTGGAAATGAGAAGATGAGGGAGGGAGGGTGGGGCACCTGAAAACACACACCTGTGAGTGAGGGTGTGGCTCGTATATGAAGAGCCTCCGCCCCTCCCACAAATGCAGGCTGACTAATCAGCCTTACCAACTTGTGGTCATGGCTACGGCCAAGAGGTATCCGAAGAACCCTAGTGAGAAAACAACAGGAACAACCTAACCCAGCTAGGCGTGTTTTAGCTGACCTGACTAAATGGCTTGTTGTGTGCCCTAAGCCATGATTGTGGGTAGGCCTATAAGTGGGCAAAAACCAAGCCAAGTAGGATAGAAAAGGAATTTGAATGGCATGTACAAACTAATCCCCAAGCCAACTGCAAGGCATCCGGGATCTAGAGAGCGAAAATTCAGGGTATGTGAGGCAAGACCAGTAGGAAACCTACAACCCATCTTGTGGATGACAAGGCCAGAGACATGCTCAATATTGTGGATACTGCACCAAAGCGGAATGGAGGACCGAGAATACGTTGTGAAATGGATCATAAAACCAACTGAAACTTGTAAAGTTTGGTTCTAGTGCGAGTACTGGCAATGCCCTAGCGTCAGGAGATCGTGGGACCAAAGCCTAACTGCCTAGACTATGCAGGAATGAGGGCCAAAAAGAACCATGTAGATAGGAAGAGAATCCTTGAATAGTTACCCAGACAACAGCTATCCGCGCTTTGTTCTACTGTGCGCCCCTGAGAATTGTTTTAACGCTTGAGAAGTGAAGACCGACCTACTATCTGAATCTTCTACCGTGAGAAAATGCTGGACCTTGTCCAAAATCCGATTCACCGTGGTTGTAGGGAGTCGGAGGTTAGTGGGGCAAGAAGCTATGAAGCCATAATATACAAGATTCTGTCTATGCCCTCCCATGAGTGAGGGAATGCAATGCAATGAAGCTACTGGCGAAAATGAATTCCTGGTCGTGGTAAAAAGGTAAAGACTTTGCGCGGGGACTTGGTTGACAAGATATGATCGACTACGATCAGAGACTGAAATGCTAGAGCGAATTGCCCTACTTGTTCTTCCTCTGGCAGGACCTGAACGAAAGCATGAACAATTAAAGAAAGACAAAATATCTGCGTAAGACATGACAATAATGCTGTAGGGCGAACCGGACCAATTTGCGGTCAAAACATAAAATTAGCGATCAACATGGATTATTAGGAAATTAGGGAAGCAGGTATGTATGCGATACATAGGGGCCAAATCAGCCTAGATGCACAGATGGACAACCAACCAGGCAATCAGCCCAGCAGGTTTGAAAACAGTCGTCGGGCCCCCAAAGCCATGGGGCCGAAGCAGTCGTCGGGCCCCCGAAGCCATGGGGCCGAAGCAGTCGTCGGGCCCCCGAAGCCATGGGGCCAAAGCAGGTCGTCGGGCCCCCGAAGCCATGGGGCCGAAGCAGGTCGTCAGGCCCCCGAAGCCATGGGGCCGAAGCAGGTTGTCGGGCCCCCGAAGCCATGGGGCCGAAGCAGTCGTCGGGCCCCCGAAGCCATAGATCAACATGGAGCGATCAACATGGATTATTAGGAAATTAGGGAAGCAGGTATGTGTGCGATACATAGGGGCCAAATCAGCCTAGATGCACAGATGGACAACCAACCAGGCAATCAGCCCAGCAGGTTTGAAAACAGTTGTCGGGCCCCCAAAGCCATGGGGCCGAAGCAGTCGTCGGGCCCCCGAAGCCATGGGGCTGAAGCAGGTCGTCGGGCCCCTGAAGCCATGGGGCCGAAGCAGGTCGTCGGGCCCCCGAAGCCATGGGGCCGAAGCAGGTCGTCGGGCCCCCGAAGCCATGGGGCCGAAGCAGGTCGTCGGGCCCCCGAAGCCATGGGGCCGAAGCAGGTCGTCGGGCCCCCGAAGCCATGGGGCCGAAGCAGGTCGTCGGACCCCCGAAGCCATGGGCCCGAAGCAGGTCGTCGGGCCCCCAAAGCCATGGGGCCGAAGCAGGTCGTCGGGCCCCCGAAGCCATGGGGCCGAAGCAGGTCGTCGGGCCCCCGAAGCCATGGGGCCGAAGCAGGTCGTCGGGCCCCCGAAGCCATGGGGCCGAAGCAGGTCGTCGGGCCCCCGAAGCCATGGGGCTGAAGCAGGTAGTCGGGCCCCCGAAGCCATGGGGCCGAAGCAGGTAGTCGGGCCCCCGAAGCCATGGGGCCGAAGCAGGTAGTCGGGCCCCTGAAGCCATGGGGCTGAAGCAGTCGTCCGGCCCCCGAAGCCATGGATCAACATGGAGCGATCAACATGGATTATTAGGAAATTAGGGAAGCAGGTATGTGTGCGATACATAGGGGCCAAATCAGCCTAGATGCACAGATGGACAACCAACCAGGCAATCAGCCCAGCAGGTTTGAAAACAGTCGTCGGGCCCCCCAAAGCCATGGGGCCGAAGCAGTCGTCGGGCCCCCGAAGCCATGGGGCCGAAGCAGTCATCGGGCCCCCGAAGCCATGGGGCCGAGTTTTTTTTTATTTTTTTTTAAAGAATTATAACTATGAAAAGTGACATGAATGAGGTGCACGTGAATTAAACCATGAGCCTGACCGATGTGGCAGGCGATACCCAAGATAAACTACGTGGCCTGAATAACATGCAAGGCGAAATATCGTTAGGAACGAGACCTGACCGACGTGGAAGGTGACCCCAATAGTTCAACTGCATGACCTGAAAAGACGAAGGGAAACGTGACAGAAAATGGAGATAATAACGGACATTAACTAAAATTAATAACATAAGCTGGCAAGCAGGTAAAGATATGAGTCATTCAAAAGCATAGCTGCACAGGTGGACAGACAACCGTTGGTCAGACCCCTGAAGCCATGGGGCTGAAGCAACCACCAGGGGCCCATGGGGCCGGGCAGCCGCTGGGATGCGAACCTTAGAATTAAGGACGGCTGGGGAAAAGATTGGGCCTTAACCCAACGGGTTTAGTAAGCAACCGGGACTCGATAACCTAGAAAGACAAAGACATGGACTCGCATAACCTCCAACAGAAACCTGGGACACTAACCAGCCTACAACCATGTCGTACCCTTAACAAACAAAACATGAAAAGCGGTCAAGGGGCCCCTGGAGCCATGAGGCCGGATCGGTCATAGGGCCCCCGAAGCCAGAGGGATGACGTTGCGGTGACGATAAGTAATTAAAACGTAAGCCGGACCTGATGGCATATGAAGCGACTTGAATGATTGGATTGGCTAGAAGGTGGCCTAAGGAACATGACTGCCAACAGGCGTTAAAAATATAGACATTAGTAATTTGAAGCACGTGCATACATAAAACACTAACCACCATGAACCATAAACGTAAACATGAAATGCCTGGGGCATTGCAAGTTCGCTAAGAGAAGTCTCAATGAACAGCTTGTGAAAACATAGCAGGAAACGTACTCCTATCGGCCCACTGACCTCCGCTGAGGAGCTGTTTGGTGAACTGGGGCAGGAGACCAATCTGAGTGAATACGAACCAGAAGTAAAAGGAGACCAGTCTGAGTGAATACGAACCAGGATTAAACAGAAACTAGGCCTATGGAATGTAACAGACCACCGAGGAAGGTAACGTAAGCCTGAAAAGAACGCAGTTATGTTTGTTAGGAGAGAGGTACCAGAGCGGTGGGTGCAGACTGCCCCGGTGAGATTGAGCAAAACCATGATGTAGCAATAAACAGGAGAATGCAGCTTTGGATGTGAGTGGTACCTAAAAACATGGTATAGGCGCAGCTTTGAGTATGGGTAGCGCATGAAAAGCATGGTATAAAGCAGACGTATAAATGCAACCTGAAAGTGATCAGAGTATTGACGTGATACGAAAGCAGACATGTGGACGCAGCTCTAGTAGTGAAAGGAGTATAGGACAAGATGTGAAAAGCAGACATGCGGACGCAGCTTTGGATGTGAACGGAATATTAACTTGATGTGACTGCAGACATGGAAAGCGGCTTTGGTGAGTGGGGTATACAACCTGGTGTAGCAGTAGAAGTGTGAACACAACTTTGGGTATAAGCAGAGCATGAAAATTTGTATAAACGCAGCTCTGGTTGTGAGTGGAGCAAGGTGGGAACACCAGGGTGGTGCGTCCAGAGCATGAAAATGGAGTAACAGTAGCAGCTATGGCTGTAAGCCGAGTATACAACATGTAATAACAGGCATGTAATACGGATCCGGCTGTCGGCTGGGGACGGAATGAGATGTAACAGCCAACAGGTGAGTGCAGCTTGAATGTGAGACCAATCTGAGTGAATACGAACCAAGAGTAGAAAAGTGCAGTACAGTGAAGACGTGCGGATGCAGCATAAGGCTTAAATAAAAGCCAAAAGTGTAAATGCCGCTCAGGATAACAGCGGAGCATGAAAGTATGAGAGTGTGGATAAGCTCTGCCTGTATATTTATGTTTAAAGGGAACCTGTCACCGGGATTTTGTGTATAGAGCTGAGGACATGGGTTGCTAGATGGCTGCTGGCACATCTGCAATATCCAGTCCCCATAGCTCTGTGTGCTTTTATTGTGCAAATTAACCTGAGATGAGTCCTGTATGTGAGATGAGTCAGGGACAGGACTCATCTCAGGTTAATTTGCATATGTATCAAATCGTTTTTTTTACACAATAAAAGCACACAGAGCTATGGGGGACTGGATATTGCGGATGTGCTAGCGGCCATCTAGCAACCCATGTCCTCAGCTCTATACACAAAATCCCGGTGACAGGTTCCCTTTAAATTGTACTGGAGCTGTCATTTGGCATTCCGGGCACTAGAGGCCGCTGTTTTGCAGCACAGTCAGCATGCTTCTGGGTGAACCAGTAAGTGTTGATCTGACATGGTGGAAGGATTGTGCTGTGAGGGGCTGAATCCGATTCCATCCTGGCTTGCGGATGTCCGGCAGTGAATGGAACTCAAGGGATGGAGAGTATCTGCTGTCCCCTTTCTGGATCCAGCGCTTTGAAAGAGGTTGTCCCAGGAAGACCAGTTCCAGTGTATGGACAGAAAACCTTAGCATCAAGCAAGGCCGCACGGTTGCTGAGAGCTTGGTGGCCATCCCGGGTAAGCGGCATCCTAGGGCCCAGAACGGACGCAGGTCGGTACACCTGATTACCAATTGTACTTCACTGTTTGGCGCCTAAAGTAACAGAGACTAGCCTAGGCCTTGTATTAGCTAGTTAGATAGGGTTATAGCTTTGTTAGGCCTTACTGTACTGGGCTGCAGCGCAGTAATTGACTTGCAGGCTCTGCTGCGTCTGCCACCGGTTAGGTGTGTCTTCTATAGCGGCACAGTACGACTTGTAGGCTCTGCTGTGTACGCTAGCAGGCTAGGCCTGTCCCTCGGACAGGGACGGTGACTGTGGGCCTGGGGTATTACTTATACTGTTTGTACTTGTGTTAATACTGTTTCCAAAGTAAAGTTTATATTCTTGCATATAAAGCTGGTGTCAGTGTTGCTTCCATGTCTGTGACTTTGCTGTATCCTGGGGAGCCCACCCCGGTACACGGCTTACAAAAGTGAAATACATGAAGTTTAAAGATGGTGGTAGCGGGGGGAGGCGGGGGGGAGACACATGGCAAGGAACAGCTACAGCAAAAGACCTAAACAATAAATGATGCGTCCGGGCTCCAAACATGACGTCACGTGCAGCCCGGGTAACTCTTACTTCAGCCGGATTGCTGTAAAGAAACTTTTCATACGAGACGAACAAAGCAAAGTGAAACTTGTAAGATTTATAGGAACCAACTCTTATTACCAACAAACAAAAATGAAAAGCAAATGGAAGTATTTAGGCCCAAACGAGCAAACCTGAGGTAGCAGATTCTGAGGCAAAGCCTCCCGTTCGCTAGCAAAGTCGGATCCGACCGGCCCATCCTACTTACGTAGTATGGCGCGTGCATGCTATGGTGGCAGAGAGCAAAATAACAAGCTCCATGCTGCAAAGAAAGAATCCTACCACCAGAGAAGCTAGTGTGCTAATGGCACCTGAAAACACACACCTGTGAGTGAGGGTGTGGCTCGTATATGAAGAGCCTCCGCCCCTCTCACAAATGCAGGCGGACTAATCAGCCTTACCAACATATATTAGTACATATATTTCAGACTGCAGTGAAGTTGATTTTTTCTGTTTTATATTGTTAACTGTTTACTGCTGGGAGTAAAAAGAAAGATCTTAAAGCATAATGGAGTCTCTTACCTCGATATAAAATCCACATTAGTAAGTATGTGCTCCATGACTGACAAAGCAGTTCAGTGCACATCTTGTACAATGTATACAGTCCTTGAACAACCAATTGAGACTGCATATTACTCTACAAAATGCAAGCAAATTGTTTGCTTGAAAGCGCAAATCCTGTATCTAAATGAGTGAATTGCAACACTGGGAAACCTTGATAATATGGAAAGGAGTTTGCTGCTCACTGAGGGGGGGGGATGAGGGGGGGGTAGTATGGAGGAGCAGGAAAGTGAGGTAGCTAACTGAGTAACATAAATTGGGGTAGAGGGAAGAATTCCAGGGAGGCTAGTCCTGATCTGACATACCCCAACAAGTTTGTAAAGTTGGCAGATGAGGGGCATATGGGTTCAGGGATGGTAATGATGCAGCAAGATACTTCCTTTGCCGGTCAGAGGAATGTGAGCTCCAGTAAGGAGAATACCAGGAGTGCAGGGCAGGCCAGACAGGTGCTGTACATATACACATAAGGATCTCTGTCACAAAGACCAGGATTATCAAACTGAGTGTTGTCTAATTGATGCTCAAATTGGACATATCACAGATCAGATTGACAGATTACTGGGAGGGGCTTGAGAAGACCCAGCAGTCATGGTACACATTGGCCCCAATGACAAAGTTAGAGGTAGGTACAGTGTCCTTACAAATGATTTCAATGACTTAGGTCACAAGCTCAGGGAAAGGACCTCAAAGGAAGTATTTTCTCAAATGCAAGTTGTACCATGAGCCATTCGACAAAGGCAGCGGAGATTAGGAAGCTAAGCAAGTTGGTCAAGAACTGGTGTAGGAAGAACGGGTTTCGGTTCCTGTAAAACTAGGCTGACATCTCTGTCGGCTACAGGCGCTATCATGGGAGTAGGCTGCACCCCATTTGGGAAGGTGCATCTCATTTTTGGGAAGAAGATGGCTAGAAGGAGTGTTTAAACTAGGAACTGGGAAGCGGGTAACTATATTATAGGAGAACAGTGAAAATAGTGTCCTGGGGCTAAGGAATGGTGGTGGAATGGTGGGAGGATGTCATGGTAGGAAAAAGTGAATCCTGAACTACCTACCGTTTCCCACTGTCCCTACCTACTCATACGATGCGCCCTAGACAGTGGCGCACAACTGGTTGACATTTCCTTCCTACATACAGTACAGACCAAAAGTTTGGACACACCTTCTCATTCAAAGAGTTTTCTTTATTTTCATGACTATAAAAATTGTTGATTCACACTGAAGGCATCAAAACTATGAATTAACACATGTGGAATTATATACATAACAAAAAAGTGTGAAACAACTGCAAATATGCCATATTCTAGGTTCTTCAAAGTAGCCACCTTTTGCTTTGATTACTGCTTTGCACACTCTTGGCATTCTCTTGATGAGCTTCAAGAGGTAGTCACCTGAAATGGTCTTCCAACAGTCTTGAAGGAGTTCCCAGAGATGCTTAGCACTCTAGTTGGCCCTTTTGCCTTCACTCTGCGGTCCAGCTCACCCCAAACAATCTCGATTGGGAACAGGTCCGGTGACTGTGGAGGCCAGGTCATCTGGCAGAGCACCCCATCACTCTCGTCCGTGGTCAAATAGCCCTTACACAGCCTGGAGGTGTGTTTGGGGTCATTGTCCTGTTGAAAAATAAATGATGGTCCAACTAAACGCAAACCGGATGGAATAGCATGTCGCTGCAAGATGCTGTGGTAGCCATGCTGGTTCAGTATGCCTTCAATTTTGAATAAATCCCCAACAGTGTCACCAGCAAAGCACCCCCACACCATCACACCTCCTACTCCATACTTCACGGTGGGAACCAGGCATGTTGAGTCCATCCGTTCACCTTTTCTGCGTCGCATAAAGACACGGTGGTTGGAACCAAAGATCTCAAATTTGGACTCATCAGACCAAAGCACTGGTCTAATGTCCATTCCATGTGTTTTTTAGCCCAAACAAGTCTCTTCTGCTTGTTGCCTGTCCTTAGCAGTGGTTTCCTAGCAGATATTCTACAATGATTCACACAGTCTCCTCTTAACAGTTGTTCTAGAGATGTGTCTGCTGCTAGAACTCTGTGTGGCATTGACCTGGTCTCTAATCTGAGCTGCTGTTAACCTGCAATTTCTGAGGCTGGTGACTCGGATGAACTTATCCTCCGCAGCAGAGGTGACTCTTGGTCTTCCTTTCCTGGGGCGGTCCGCATGTGAGCCAGTTTCTTTGTAGTGCTTGATGGTTTTTGTGACTGCACTTGGGGACACTTTAAAAGTTTTCCCAATTTTTCGGACTGACTGACCTTAATTTCTTAAAGTAATGATGGCCACTCGTTTTTCTTTACTTAGCTGCTTTTTTCTTGCCATAATACAAATTCTAACAGTCTATTCAGTAGGACTATCAGCTGTGTATCCACCTGACTTCTCCACAACACAACTGATGGTCCCAACCCCATTTATAAGGCAAGAAATCCCACTTATTAAACCTGAGAAAGCACACCTGTGAAGTGAAAACCATTTCAGGTGACTACCTCTTGAAGCTCATCAAGAGAATGCCAAGAGTGTGCAAAGCAGTAATCAAAGCAAAAGGTGGCTACTTTGAAGAACCTAGAATATGACATATTTTCAGTTGTTTCACACTTTTTTGTTATGTATATCATTCCACATGTGTTAATTCATAGTTTTGATGCCTTCAGTGTGAATCTACAATTTTCATAGTCATGAAAAAAAAAAAAAACTCTTTGAATGAGACGGTGTGTCCAAAATTTTGGTCTGTACTGTAGGTACAAGGGCCTATAAGGAGGAACATCTAGGGGCTGATAGATGACCACACAGTAACAGTGCAAGCAAGGAGTATAAATGGAGCCCACCTACGCTTCAGTTAATAATCTCCCCTGAGTGTCCCAAATGCATTGGTGCAGGAAACACTTATTGGCTTGTGCAAGATAATCCATGTAGGAAAAAAGGTTTCCACATGTCAAGTAAAATCCAATTCTTTAAATAATAAAAATAGCGCGATGAGGCAGCACCACCAACATGTCCTTAAAGGGCTTCTGTCACCCCACTAAAGTGATTTTTTTTTTTTGGGCTAGTGAAATTAGTTATATTGCGATATATGACAATATAATTGTGTTACTTACTTTGATCCAGCAGTTTCTGCAAAAAACAAAGTTTTAATATATGTAAATTCGGTCTCTACCAGCAAGTAGGGCGGCTACTTGCTGATAGCTGCTGCAGAAATCCGCCCCCTCGTCGTGTTGATTGACAGGGCCAGCCGGGATCTCCTCCTCCGGCCAGCCCTGTCGGCATTTCAAAAATCGCGCGCCTGTGTTGATTCGGCGCAGGCGCTCTGAGATGAGGAGGCTCGTCTCCTCAGCACTCCCTCAGTGCGCCTGCGCCGATGACGTCTTCTATTTCGGTGATGTCATCGGCGCAGGCGCACTGAGGGAGTTCTGAGGAGACGAGCCTCCTCATCTCAGAGCGCCTGCGCCGAATCAACACAGGCGCGCGATTTTTGAAATGCCGACAGGGCTGGCCGGAGGAGGAGATCCCGGCTGGCCCTGTCAATCAACACGACGAGGGGGCGGATTTCTGCAGCAGCTATCAGCAAGTAGCCGCCCTACTTGCTGGTAGAGACCGAATTTACATATATTAAAACTTCGTTTTTTGCAGAAACTGCTGGATCAAAGTAAGTAACACAATTATATTGTCATATATCGCAATATAACTAATTTCACTAGCCCAAAAAAAAAATAATCACTTTAGTGGGGTGACAGAAGCCCTTTAATGATGGCATAGCATGCAAGTCATCAGAAACTGTTAAAAACACATATGCATCCAATAGGGTCAAACTATATCATGAAACATCATCTTGGGGGCAGGACTGTCCACCTGCACACAGTAATAAGCTAAACAGACTGGCCAGGTGAAACCAGGAGAGACCAATATAAACTGAAACAAAACCAATAAGATAGAGTAAAAAAAACAGAAGCAGGAGTCACAACCAGAAGAGCAATTAAAGCAAACCATAATCAGAAACTATACCAAGCCAAAAGTCTGAACCAGGAGGGCACATTACGATCCAAATTGTCAGCCAAGAATCATAGTTCAGTCTAAGCAGGGTCTGAATACCAGGGGAGTCATAATAGAAGCAAAAGGCTAGCAAGGATATCCTAGGAGAAGACACAGATCACGGGCAACCTGTTTAAATAGGCCACACTTCCTGGTCATGTGACACGATGATGTCAGCATGCTGGATGCGTCGGTGCCATCTCTGCTTGGCTGTTGCTTCCTGTACCATCATTGCCTTGACAACAGAATGCCTGTGGCGCTGCCTGCTGAGCAGCGTGCCTGTCGAAAGAACGTGACTGAGACACTAACATTTCATAAGGAAAGGTGTAGGGTAAACAATATTCAAAAATCGCTTAATTGTATGTACACTAATGCCAGGAGCCTGACTAATAAAACTGGTGAACTGGAATTAGTGATGTGTGAGGAGGACTATGACATACAGTAGTGGGAATAACTGAGACATGGCTGGATGAGAGCTATGACTGGGCAGTTAATGTACAGGGTTACAGTCTGTTTAGAAAGGATTGCCAAAACCGGAGAGGGGGAGGGGTCTGCTTTTATTTAAAGTCCTGTCTAATGCCCACAGTCCCAGAGGATATAAGTGAGGGACATGAACATATGGAGGCAAAAACAATAATAAAATACTAATAGGAGTTTATTATAAACCACCTAATATACATATATATATATTAGGTCCACATATATATAAGAGTCCACATAAAATCTGCTACTAAATGAGATAGACGTGGGTGCAAATAATTATGAGGTCGCTATTATGGGGGACTTCAACTACCCAGATATAGACTGGGAAACTGAAGCCTGTACATCTCATAAAGGAAACAGGTTCTTGGCAATAACTAAAGACAATTACCTTTTTTTCACTTTATAAGACGCACTTTTTAGGAAGAAAAACTCTTGCTACAAAGTGCCTGTGTCTTATTAACTGCAGTTAGGGTTGCCACCTGGCTGGTGTCTCACCAAGCTGGTATTTTAGCGTCACTGCCGGTGCTGGTAATTTTCCTATAAGGTCTGTTACTAATGAGTTCTTCCACTGGACTGCAGGTCCTGTCCTGAGCTTCCAGTCAGCAGCAAGTGTTAAACGCGGTGCGCTCAAATGGAGGAGGTGATTTTATTTTTTTTTTTTTGGCAGAAGCACAGAAGGGAGCACTAATGGGGCATTCCTCTTACTGCGGGACACTAATGGGAGGCATTATCAATTCTGGGGTGCACTAATAGGGGCATTACTGTTACTGGGGGGCACTAATGGGGGCAATATTAATTCTGAGTTGCACAAATTTTTTGGGGGAAAAGGTCCGGGAGATCCAGCATGGCCAGACCCCCTGGCACTGACTGGCAGAGTGCACATTCAGCGCTTTGCCCAATCTGCACACACCTCTCTCTTACAGCTGACACCAAGCAGGAGAGCAGGAGAATGATCAATTCAGCACATAAGAAGGAACATTCTGCAATGTAATGGAAGGAGATAAGAACTCCAACCCCTAAAATGCCTCCCCAAATTCCTGGGCCCCTCACACACATTGTACTTACCTCCCTCCCCGGCCCCACATCACTTCTGACACCCGCACAGCAGCCACTGCATCTCCTAGTCATGTGGATGAAAACGATGACAGGGCTGGCTAGCCAATACCAGGCTATAACGGGAACAAGCTTACCTAGCATCGCAGGTGATGCTAGGGGGGCTCGTTCCCATTGTGGCCTGCTATTGGCTGCTCGTTCCCACCATTTCTTGATGTTTTTATCTGCGCAACAGTGAGATGCATCGGCGGCCGTGCGGGCATCAGAATCGACGTCGGTGCTGGGAAGCGAGGTAAATGCAATCTATGTGAGGGACCCGGGAATTTGGGGACACATTTAAGAGGTTGTATAACCCCTTTAAGGACCTTTGTTGATGTCATCAATGGGAGGAGCCAGAACAAAAGAACTATACAGCCGACACTAGTGCAGGGAAATGTGTGTAACAGTGCTGTATGTGTGTACATGTGTGTAGCAGAGCTGTATGTGAGTAAGTGAGCTGTATGTGTGTGTGATAGAGCTGTGTGTGTGTGTGTGAGGTTTTTTTTGTGTGTGTAGCAGGGCTGCATGTGTATGGCAGAGCTGTATCTGTGTATTGCAGTATGTGTATGTGTGTGTGTGTATACAGCAGAGCTGTTTGTGTACCAAATCTGCGTGTGTGTGTGTCACAGACAAATACTTAAAAATTATCTAGCAGAAGAAGAAGCATGGCAGGACACAGCATAGCAATGACAAGAGACACATGATTTTGGATACGTACATTTAATGAGGTGACCACATGTGCCATTGCTGATTGATACAATGGTCAGCAGATGACACACTGAGGGTAACAGGAGCTGACCAAAACTATCCCCCCTACACCCTAAAGTTACTGACCTTGCCCCCTCCACTTCAGTATACCACATTCCTTTCAAAGAGGACCTAGAAAATATTTTTCAGATTTGCTCTGGTCTAAACCAGGGGTGCATCTGATGCACCTTATAAAGAGAAAAATACAGTACTTTCACAATCTGGTACAGGATCCAACTAAAGGGATGGTGATAATAAACTTAGTATCAAACAACAGACCTCACAGAACAGACATGTGGGTTGGGGGACACCTGGGAAATAGTGACCATAATATAATAAACTACTAATTACCATTAAAGAGTGCTTTTTCAGGTAGGCACTAAAATGCAAAATTTGACTAGCTTAGAGAAGCCATTAGCCTTTTTAACTGGGATAATGTACTTAAAAAAATAAAACTACAGCCACAAAGTGGGATATTCTTAAAGGCATCCTAAATTTTCATTGTGAGAGGTACATACCTTATGGTAATCAAAGGGTTAGAAATAAAAATAGATTTGAAAATAAAAATGTAAAGGGAGCAAATAAGTAACAAAAAGAAAGTATTTAAATTGCTAAAACAGGAAGATAACAAAGTACAAAAAAAACATAAGGAAAAAAACTGAATATGTAAAAGACAGATAAAGGAAGCTAATCTGGAGACAGCTGATTTCCAAAGAGAGTAAAACTAACCCTAAATGTGCTTCAGTTATAAAAAGGTTAAACCTGAAAGTTTTGGCCCTTTAATGAGTAATGAGGGACGAGGTGTAGAGGGCGGTGAGGAGAGTAAATTTTGTAAATATTTTTTTCCCACTGTATTCACTTAGGAAAAAAAAATGGCAGATGAAAAGTAGAGTGTTAAAGTAAAGTCCCCATTAAAAGTGACCTGTCTGACCATGGAAGAAGCTTTGCCGTGTCTTAAAAAGATTAAAATACACAAATCACCAGGTCCAGATGGCTTACACTCCCATATTCTAAGATAATTAGGTAATGTAATAGGCAGACCCTTATTTCTGATAGGTAAGGACTCTATAATGACAGGGTGTGTTTCACAGGATTTCCGGTTAGCAAATGTGATGTCAATATTCAAAATGGGGTAAAAAACAGAGCCCGGAAACTATAGGCCAGTAAGTTTAACATCTGTTTGTGATGATATCCTGGAGTATCGCAATGAAAATGAGTGTATAACACTGTATTAGCATGGCTTCATGAGGGATCAAACTAATCTAATCCGTTTTTATGCAGAGGTAAATTCTAGACTAGACCAGGGTGTGTATATGGATTGTGTATATCTCGATTTGTCCAAAGCATTTGATGCTGTGCCACATAAAAGGTAGGTACTTAAAATGAGAATGCTTGGACTGGGAGAAAATGTCTGTATGTGGATAAGTAACTGGCTCAGTGATAGAAAACAAAGGGTGGTTATTAATGGTACACACACTCAGATTGGGTCACTATCACTAGTGGGGTACCACAGGGGTTAGTATTGGGCCCTATTCTCTTCAATATATTTATTAATGATCTTTGTGAGGGATTAGCTCTATCTCCAGGGTCTCAGTCGCAATATTATTGCTGACAACTGTGTGGAATGTCCAAACAGTGCATTTATTTTAACACCAGTACACACAAAACAATACAAATGAACACCTGCCCATCTAGGCAACTAGGCAACTAAACTTACAAAAAATATCCCTGAGTCACCTATAAGACATAGCTCATACACGGAGCCAGATGCGGCTTTCCCAGCTAGTCAGTCCAACAGCCTCCTGGCTGTAACAAGTTCAATGTCTCCTGTCGGGGATTGAGACTCAGTGTTCCGCCTGACTATGGCACTGTGACTCACTTCCCATGTGTCACTTTTTCCCCAGCTCCCAGCCTGGTGGCCTCTCAGCCAAGCCCAGCTGAAACCACACATCCAGGGCCTCACACGGCCTCTGTTTGCAACCACACCCCTGACTGACAGTCGGGGATGGGCTTTTAGTCCCCAGTAATGATCCCAGGTGATTACACCTGGGGATCCCTCATGCTAGGGAAAATCTGCCCTGGAATGGGAGGGGTGGATTGGGAGATCACATTACCAACCTAGCTCCCAATCAAAATAAAATCCAGCCCTAAAATACTAAACAAAATAGCTCCAGCAACTATGCCTTGCTGAAACCAACACCAGTCTGGAACTTTACTTATCTCCTCCAGTTGAGGAACCTAGGTGAGATATACCCCTTTTCCGGGATCCTTATACACTTTAGCATTCACATCACCACATCTTGTAGAAGGCTTGCATAGTAAAATATCAATCTTTGCAGATGACACTAAACTGTGTAAAGTAATGAACACGGAAAAGGACATTATATTGCTACAGATGGATGTGGATAGATTGGAGGCTTGGGCAGCGAAGTGGCAAATGAGGTTTAACACAGACAACTGTAAGGTTATGCACATGAGAAGGAAAAATACAAGTCACCAGTACATACTGTACTAAATGGTAAAACACTGGGTAACACTGACATGGAAAAGGACTTAGGAATTTTAATTGACAGAAAACTTAACTGTAGAAACAAGTGTCAGGCAGCCGCTGCAAAGACCAATAAGATAATGGGTTGTATCGAAAGGAGCATAAATGCATGTGATAAGAAAGTCCTGCCACTTTACAAATCACTAGTGAGACCACACATGGAGAACTGTGTAAAATTCTGGGCTCCTGTATACAAGAGAGACATAGCTGAGTTGGAGAGGGTTCACTACCGACAAATCAGTTTACTCATTTTGATACTTTACAAACCATTTTAATAGAGCAGCTGCATCACCTCAAAGTAAGCCTGCCAATTTTACAGTAAGCCACATGTAACAGTCAAATGCTTTGAGACTCATTCAAATGTGCTTTATATATTTTTGTAAGGGAAAATTGCACAGTGATTATTTTAAAGTATTCGGACCTGGAAGCAAGCTTGTCGTAACACGTGAGTGATCATTCAAATCTAAACCGTATTACAAATATAACAATTAACCATATGTATTGCTATAGCCCTGAAACTACTAATAGTCAGTAAACATTTTTGCACACATATCATACATGTCACTTTATTATTATTATTATTATTTTTAAGTTTTCGTATAATAAAAAATTTACGACAATACAATATTTAGTATTTACCATGTTTTTATTATTTTTTGTTATATTTTAAATTTTGTATATATTATGAATTCAGTTGTATCCTTCCTTACGTTTTGGCTAGATATACACTATCCCAAAATGAGTGGTACGAGATGACCAGCTTTGAAAACAAAGCAAACTTTTACATTACTGTTGGGTGTTGTAAGTAACACTAAAGTTTTGTTTCTTAAAATCATCCCACACCACTGATCTGTGGGATATCCTGAGCCAAGAGTAAAGGTAAGTACCGGTAATTACACATTATTAATATACCGGTATTAACCTTGTATGTGTAGAGCATTGCTTCACAATGTATGTGATTCTGACCATATAAACAATATACACTTTGTTAATGATTGCTTTTACAATATTATACAATATTATAATGCAATTTTAGTAATAAAAACATTCTTTTACTATGCGTATCTAACTCTTCTGTTTTTGAAGACTGGATTCACATAGCCAAATATAGGACTGGACACACACAAAAAGAAAAAGTATAAAGGATAGACGTTGCATGTATGAATCCATCTACAACCTTTATCTTTGCTTGTTATTCTCATTTTATTATTCTTAATTATACAAAAAGCTTAGAGGCGCATTTAGTCAAGCAGATAACCGCTACAATTCAAATGCTAACGATTCATGTTGGACGATAATAGTTTAGTGTAAAAGTACGTGGCAAGGATTGTACTGAAAAATGCTTGTTTACATGTAAAATAGTTTGTGAGACCAAATAAATTGTGGCAATGTGAAGGAACACGTGTGTTTTTTTGTAAATTGTTGCTGTCTAAATCGAGTGAGCAATCCTTGATTAGTGGCAGTGGCTTTAAAGCTAGGGTTACACAGTGACACTGTTTTCACGATGCTGTTGTGTCCAAGATTTTAGAGTAGCGGTAATCTCAGAAATGAGCAGTGTTGGATTTTTTTGCGACTCACACTTGATCCCATAATTCATCTCTATGAGATCACAGCTACTCTGTAATGCTGGCTGCGACAGGTTTGTGTGAACAGCCATAGCTCTAACCTAAATTGCTAAATGCAATTGTATCATTTATTGCCTAAACGATTATATACTTGTCTAAATGCGTCTTTACAATATCTTTGAGTATAGAAAAATTATCTGTCTAGTCCTAAATATCACTATTTTCGGGAACCTGTGGTATACAACTTAATAACTTAAAGGGATTCCCACTTGCAGATCTGCCTGAGGGATAGGGTGAGGCCTCACTACACACTATGATCAAGAACATGCATATACTACATATTGGTGAGTTTTCCTGTCAGGCTGCTCAGCCATCATGGCAAAACATAGGCAGGATAGCATCATTACCATCTACTGTAGAGCAATTTAGTGTGTGGCGAGGCTCTGCCCCCTCACACCCTAGGCAGCTCTGAAAGTGGTAGCAACTCATCCTGCTCACATTCCAGGATAGGTTGCTGGCCACCATTCTAACCCCTTCCCAATCTCGGCAAAGAAATATGCAGCAATATGCAAAGGACCATTCTGTATACACTACGTGCAGAATTATTAGGCAAATGAGTATTTTGACCACATCATCCTCTTTATGCATGTTGTCTTACTCCAAGCTGTATAGGCTCGAAAGCCTACTACCAATTAAGCATATTAGGTGATGTGCATCTCTGTAATGAGAAGGGGTGTGGTCTAATGACATCAACACCCTATATCAGGTGTGCATAATTATTAGGCAACTTCCTTTCCTTTGGCAAAATGGGTCAAAAGAAGGACTTGACAGGCTCTGAAAAGTCAAAAATAGTGAGATATCTTGCAGAGGGATGCAGCACTCTTAAAATTGCAAAGCTTCTGAAGCGTGATCATCGAACAATCAAGCGTTTCATTCAAAATAGTCAACAGGGTCGCAAGAAGCGTGTGGAAAAACCAAGGCGCAAAATAACTGCCCATGAACTGAGAAAAGTCAAGCGTGCAGCTGCCAAGATGCCACTTGCCACCAGTTTGGCCTTATTTCAGAGCTGCAACATCACTGGAGTGCCCAAAAGCACAAGGTGTGCAATACTCAGAGACATGGCCACGGTAAGAAAGGCTGAAAGACGACCACCACTGAACAAGACACACAAGCTGAAACGTCAAGACTGGGCCAAGAAATATCTCAAGACTGATTTTTCTAAGGTTTTATGGACTGATGAAATGAGAGTGAGTCTTGATGGGCCAGATGGCTGGATTGGTAAAGGGCAGAGAGCTCCAGTCCGACTCAGACGCCAGCAAGGTGGAGGTGGAGTACTGGTTTGGGCTGGTATCATCAAAGATGAGCTTGTGGGGCCTTTTTGGGTTGAGGATGGAGTCAAGCACAACTCCCAATCCTACTGCCAGTTTCTGGAAGACACCTTCTTCAAGCAGTGGTACAGGAAGAAGTCTGCAAGGTAAGAAAAACATGATTTTCATGCAGGACAATGCTCCATCACACGCGTCCAAGTACTCCACAACGTGGCTGGCAAGAAAGGGTATAAAAGAAGAAAATCTAATGACATGGCCTCCTTGTTCACCTGATCTGAACCCCATTGAGAACCTGTGGTCCATCATCAAATGTGAGATTTACAAGGAGGGAAAACAGTACACCTCTCTGAACAGTGTCTGGGAGGCTGTGGTTGCTGCTGCACGCAATGTTGATGGTGAACAGATCAAAACACTGACAGAATCCATGGATGGCAGGCTTTTGAGTGTCCTTGCAAAGAAAGGTGGCTATATTGGTCACTAATTTGTTTTTGTTTTGTTTTTGAATGTCAGAAATGTATATTTGTGAATGTTGAGATGTTATATTGGTTTCACTGGTAAAAATAAATAATTGAAATGGGTATATATTTGTTTTTTGTTAAGTTGCCTAATAATTATGTACAGTAATAGTCACCTGCACACACAGATATCCCCCTAAAATAGCTAAAACTAAAAACAAACTAAAAACTACTTCCAAAAATATTCAGCTTTGATATTAATGAGTTTTTTGGGTTCATTGAGAACATGGTTGTTGTTCAATAATAAAATTAATCCTCAAAAATACAACTTGCCTAATAATTCTGCACTCCCTGTATTTACAGTCCGCCATACCCCAACAAGGGTTTCCTGACCACACCATAACATGATCCCTGTGCCAGCAGCCTGTTAAATCAAACATAAAAATGGTTACAAAATGCATTTTAATGCTGATTTTTCTTATGCCATATGAGGAATTTTATATTGTATCGTCCGTATACTTCAACAAAGGGTTTCATATTATAGCTTCCACATTTCTTTGTTTTATGTTTCAATGTAAATGCATTACTAGGCTTTTTCATTTCTGTTTTATTTCCCTATAAAATGACATATATACGTATATGATAACTACAATTTACAATAAACAGATGAGGAGGCAAAAAAACTGGCAATAGATCCAAAAGTGACTATCTTAGCTTCATCCAAGCATGATGTGAGGACAAAAAAGTCTGCAACTTTACTGTGCAACCTGCAGAGTTTCTTCCCTGATGCAATTAAAGTGGAATGGACCGATGGAAGCAACAATAAGCTGGAATCAGAACAGGGGACAATCATAACAGATGCATCCAGCGACTTGTCCTCATTGTACAGCTGGATTACAATAAAGCAGTCTGATATTGGCAGCACATATAAATGCAAGTACAAACATGAGGGAAATGGAAATCAGTGGAAAGAAGAAACGTATAACACAGGTACATTTTATCTTTATATTTACTACTATTTCTAGCTATACTGTGTCTCTTCAGTAACATAATTATAGCAAGATGTAAAATAATACTTACACGTAAAAGGGTTTTCAACGACTTTAGAACTGATGACCTATATCTGATTGGTAGGGGTCTGACACCCGGAACCCACCGATCAACTGTTTGAGAAGGCACCAGCTCTCCTGTGAGCACCGTGGCCTTCTCCGTGCTTACCAAGCACAGTGCCGTACATTCACTTGAATGGGGCTTAGCTGTACCTAGGCCATGTGACCGATGAATGTGTCCTCACTGGCCTAGGGAAGGCTGTGTGAAGGCTGTGGTTCTACTGCCAGCGCCAGTGCCTTCTAAAACAGCTGATCGGCAGGGGTCACTGGTGTCAGGCACCCATTACTCAGATACTGATGACCTATCCAGAGGATAGGTCATCACTACTAAAGTCTTGGAAAACCCCTTAAATTGTCCTCTAATGTTCAGCTTTTAATGTATTGGTGAATATTTATTAATCCTGTCTAAAAGTTTAAGTAGTGCATGCTTAGACTATGCACAAAAATCATCTAGATTTATTACAGTGGTTGATGCTGGATGATAAATCTGGCACACCTTTATACTACCTTGTCGATCATAGCAGAAAAAGTGTCTAAAACTATTCATAAATGTGGTGTAAGACATGTACTCCATCTGCAACAGTGAATCTACCCCAATCTTTTGCTGTTTACTTTCTTAACATATATTTATAGCAATCAGCATTAAATATTTCTGCTACAGAGCCTCAAGCCCCCTGAATAGAACAAGTTAAATGATTAAATTCTAAATACCATGCATTATTATTATTAGAATTTTTACTGTCACATTCCGAATGCCCTTGTGTATGGACTAAGTGTTTGGAAATTTTACAGCATGAACTTCACTAGATATACATTTATATCCCTTATAAAGATATATACAGATATAGTTTTGATCCTTAAAATGATATTTATTTTATTTATGCACTACTATATTTCACAGTGCTTTACAGACATAAGCGTCCAACTGTCCCCAATAGGGTTCACAATCTAAGGTCCCTATCAGTATGTCTTTGGAGTGTGGGAGGAAACCCGAGTACTCAGAGTAAACCCACGCAAACACAGGGAGATCATACAAACTCCATGCAGATGTTGCCCTTGGTCGGATTCGAACCTAGGACCCCAGCGCTAACCACTGAGCCACCGTACTTCCATTTAAGACCAACTCCTCAGATAGAGACATGCCCAATTTTATCACTGGTGAGTTACGTCACGTTCTGCTGGCTTTCCCTGTGGAGGTCCAGTGTCGTCCTTTTGACCTCTGCTGTTCTTCTGCATCTTCACACCTGGAACGGCAAGCAGTAACAGATCAGGATTAAATGGAGAATACAAGGGGATCCACTCCCAGGTTTAACCCAAAGTGAATTGTGAAGCAACGTGGTTCACACCATCTTCAGTAATTAGGCAAATACCTCAGTTTACTGAGGATATATTTTTTTATTGACTTGCAAAAATAAAAAAAATAAAAAAAACACCAAATGATTCTGTCCAATTTTTTTGTGTAAATTGAGTAACTATTAATCTTGTTTGCTATGAGTACTCCACCTCCAGCCTCCATCATATAAACAGATATACCGTATATAGCATGGCAGCAAGGGAATTTTAGATTGTACAATTAAAAGTATGCAGACAGCCTGTTGCGAAAGAATAGCCCTGGTGACTTCAGGGAATTAAAAATTCATTTTAATTGGAGCGGTCAGATTAATTATACTTTATCAGGAAATCGAAGTACTATTTATTTTTTATTCCGTAATAAGTAAACTATCATCATATTTATTTCTCAGTTATTCTAATTAATTGTACTTTACAGAACATTTGAATACTGGAGATCCCACAAATCAGATAGATATCAGTAATTGCACTTATACTTCAGGTAACTATATTTGTACAAATACAATCTCCTACATGTGTTGTTTCTAGAGTATTTTGCTTTAAAGCTTGTCTGAACGTTTCCTTCCATTATCACATATACGTTGAAATCTGTCTGAATAACAAGGTGGTCTTTTAGAAAGGTTTTACTATACTGTATATGTTAAAGGGGTCCCTATCCAATCCCTATAATGACCCCCAGAATTCCCGGGCCCCTCCTCTTGAGCATACTTACCTGCTTCCTTGCACCCACATCCCTCTGGATCCCTGCACTGCCGCTGCGTCTTCCCGTCACGCTGATCAAAACATCCGGCAACGAGGGGGTGGCGGGGGTGCAGACAATAAAAGGCCGCTACAGTGATCAGCCTCCCTAGCTGCTAGGGAGGCTGGTCAACATTGCGGCCTGCTATTGGCTGCTCCCCTCATCGCCGGATGTTTTGATCCACACGACAGGGAGATCCTGCAGCGGCCATGCAGGGATCCAAAGGGACTCGGGTGCCAGGGAGCAGGTAAGTATGCTCTAGAGGAGGGGCCAGGGCATTCTGGGGCTCATTATAGGGATTGGATAACCCCTTTAATACATCTGTCAGAAAAAGCTAATTCTTCTATATACAGTATTTCACATGGACTTGCGTTTCCTTGAATGGGCAGCATGTAAAACTACATTTTGCCCTGACAATAACATCCGAACACCAGAGCCTGGATGATCAGCTAATTGGTAGATTTATTTTTTAACTGCAATCACAACTTTATGACACCATTTCTAGGATATAATACTATAAGTATTTTTGATGGAAATCTATGTACAAATGTAGTAAAAAATAACATGAGAGATATAGACTGATATAGTGTGCTGTTCTAATAGAAAAGTGTATTAAAATGGTGCAGTGTAGTGCCTCATTTGTCATGTTAACAATCGCAACATCTGTATGGTAGAATATGGTAAAACAAAATACAGTATATGAGGTTTTATTCTTCATTAAAATCAATAAGGATGAACTTCCATAAATCCAAGCTGAAATATGTTTTGTAAAAATACAGCATCGTCTACAATTCCCTTTTTACATTTTACCACAGCAGCCATATTTCATTAGCAACATTTCTTTATTCTGAAGTCACTACGAGCAAGGACACTGTATTGTACTGTACTGTAGTGTATTCTGCTATTCCTGCTATGCTACTCGGTACAACAAAAAACTTGGTATTATTACTATCCTTATTATTTTAAAGCACCGCTAATTCCAGGATGCTGTACATGTGGCAAGGGTTTGCATACAGTACATTGTTTAAAACAAAACCAAATACAATCAATATGGTGGACTAAATTAATGACAGATTAGTACATGTGGAGAGATAATCTTGCCCTGCATTTAAACTTATTGCTATATATAGTAAAAAGCCTGTTATACCTAGTGTTAAGCGAAGTTATGAATTACTTCGCCACAAAGCGCATTTCGTTGTAGAAATAGCGGGCACAATGATGGGAAATGGCGATTGTGTGGCCACCCATCAATAAACCTCTCAGAAGTTGCGTGCATCGCTGATTGTAGCATGTGGTATAAAAATGGAGGCCTTTCAGGGGTAAAAAAAATAAATAAATAATACCTCATCCGTTCGAGCGCAAAGAGCCTGCTGCGCCCATCTTGTTCGAAGATCCCATGCGAAATCTCGTGCAGTGTTTGGTGATGTCATAGGTCACTGTGCACGAGTTTTCGCACTGGATCTTCAATCAAGAAGGCCGTGGCGGCCTCTTTGCACTCAAACAGATGAGGTGAGTATCGAATCTTTTTTATGCCATTTCAGAGAAAATTGATTAATAACCACGAAGCACAAGGAAATTTGGCTAATCGAATTTTCCCTGAAATTTGTATCGAAGTCCACTTCGGATACTTCGATTCGCTCAACCCTAGTTATACCTGATATATAACACATCTTTCCTCTAATTTGAACCTTACAGGCAAAGCAGGAAGAGAAGATATGATAATCAAACATATGATAATCCGATCAGCACAGTTTATCTATGCTCTATTGCTCTTGAAAAGTTTGTTGTATTGTCCTCTCCTGCTATTCTTTAAATACAAAGCCACAGAATGAATAAATGCTTTCTCACCAACTCAAATACAAAAAGAACAAGCTTGCTTCTTAATTATGCAGTAGCATTAATATATATATTTTAGCTCCGAGTGCGTTGGAAATATCTCTCCTGTCTTTATGCTGTTTTTAAAAGCTTATCAATAAAGACTATATTTTATATTAGATGAAGACGTGCTGCATTTTTCAAAGTTCTCTTTCTATGTTGTAATGACCTCCACAAATTCATGACACCTCTCTCCTGTACAAGGCAGACCTGGAAATTATTATTGGAAGCTGGCCAAAATTATTTGATAGTTCATAAAATGTTATGAAATAAAAATATACTATAAAATATTTATAATCAGTGTATATGTCAAACAGAACATCATGGACTCTATTAAATACTGGAAAGACAGATGAAATCAGATTATTAAGTGCCTATATTTGATTTGTGTAATGATCTTTTATGTCCTTTAGGCCTCATGCACACGACCGTGCCATTTTTTGCGGTCCGCAAACCACAGATCCGCAAAAAGAAATGGAAGCCAACCGTGTGCCTTCCTCAATTTGCGGAACGGGCGGCCCATTGTAGAGATGCCTATTCTTGTCCGCAAAACGGACAAGAATAGGACATGTTCTATATTTTTTGCGGAGCCACAGAACGGAGCAACGGATGCAGACAGCACATGGCGTGCTGTCCGCATCTTTTGAGGCCCCATTGAAGAAGTGAATGGGTCCGCATCTGAGCCGCCAAAACAGCGGCTCGGATGTGGACCCAAACAACGGCCGTGTTCATGAGGCCTTAATTAGTTACTAGTAATGCATAATACACTTTACATGTATTGAACATTCAGTTCCCACAAAGCTTAGTTCATTAGATCAAATTTCAAATTAGGCAGTATTGTAATACAAGTACATTACAGAAAGCACACTAGTTTCTGACAACATATTCTCAACAAGTTATTATATAATAACATCATGCAAACATGAATAGTAAAATACAGGTTACATATCTTTCATTCATTGTTATTATATGGTATTTAATTAATTCTGCCATTTTCCCCTCTGCTGAGAATGTTTACTTTTCAATTAGCTGTATGAAGAACACACATTATTAACTGCTTATTTTTCCTATATCTATTAAAAACGTAATATCAATTTCCACCCATTATTCCATTGGCATAAGCCTGTAGTCAATGTTTACCATTATATCTAACATGCCAAATATCTGCATTTTACAGTACAGAATTTATTACATAACTTGTTTTGACTTGAGTTTTAGATATGTGGGACTGCTATGGGAACTCACTATGTCAGCTACAAAGATGCACAAAGGAGGTGTCATGACCATGTTCATGACTCCTTGGGAGCCGCATGCAGTTGCCCGCGGTCTGGTGTTGTGTCAGCCGCAGCTGGGGGCACTTAGTTGTTCGCCTCAAGTGCGGTTGCCGCGGACAACAGGTATGCGTGCGGTTGCCTTTGTTTATGTGTGTGTGTTTGTATGCACTTTGAATGTCTGGTGTGCACTGTGTTTTATGTTATGTGTGCACTCTGACATTTTCCCTTCGCCTGTGGCTGCCCGTGGCAACGTGTAGTGTTGTGTACATGTGGTGGCAGTGTCTCGGCCTTCTGGCCGGCTCCCAGGACACGTTTGCCACGCATGTCGTTGTCGACGGTAACAGCTGCAGTGAGAGTTTGTGTATTCCCCTTTATGTGGTTTCACTACACTCCCTGGTTAAGGAAGGGTTAACTCACTCAGTGTGTGTGTGCACTGGGTGTGTCTGAGTGTGGGTGTGGCTACTTTGGGCTATAAAGCTTCTGCTGGTTTCAGTTAGCTGAGGGGTTCTTCAGCCATGGTTGCTGGAGACATCCTCCTGTTACTTACCATCTGCCAGTGGGGGCCACCCTTGTGGTCATAGAGTTACGTCACATGATGTTATGAAGATGTTTGTTTGGTCTTTATTCTTTGCAGCTTATGGTCCTGGGTTCCTGTGTGATTGTGTGGTGTGTGCTGTGTCCGTTTGTGGTGTTGTGGACAGCAGCACTTGGGTTCCAGGCTTCGTTGTCTGTGGCAGGTAGGTGTTGTATTTGTTACATTTACCTGCCATTGCCATAAGTTGTTCATGTCTGCCTTTTCTTTGCAGCTTGGCCACTTTAGACTCCTGTTTCTCCGCGTCCAGGAGGAACAGGTTGTCTACCTAGCTCCTAGTCCAGGGCCACCCTGAGGGCTAGCAGGGACTATTAGGTTCCGGTGTATGAGCCCTCCTACCATCAGGGTTGGCTCATACGGTTAGGAGTTAGGGTCAGATTAGGGACGCAATAGGAGGTGACCTGCTCCCTATTTCTGTTGTTCTGGATGAGTACCCATTAACATCTTCTGTCATCGCACGGCTGAGGGTTTTCCCCATCCTCAGCCGTGACAGTATGACCACAAGTGCTTCTCACGTGGTGACCCTCGGAAGAGGGTGCAGCATGCATCGTCATACGTTTTGTGTGGTGCATGTGCGTTCTCCGGAGGGAGAGCGTTTTGGGGATTACCGTTGATGGCGCAGTGAGTGGCTAGTCCCCGTCATTCCTTAACCGTTGCCTGTTTTGGTTTCCCCTTACCTTTTTATTCTTTCACTGTGGTTTGTTTGGTGTGCGGTTGCACACCTTGAAAGAGGGCGCAGCATGCAAAGCCATTTGCTCTTGGCCTGCATGCGCATTCTCCGGAGGGAGAGCGTTTTGGGGATCACCGTTAACGGCGCGGTTGGTGGCTTATTCCCCGCCACCTTACCTTCCGTGTTGGTGATCCCTCGTCCCTCTCCATGTTCCTATCTCTGGTCGTCTGCTGGCAGCATTCCGTTAGTGGTCCGGCTGCGTGCTGGTTAGGGGTGTCTGCTGGCAGCAACTGGAGTGGGGACGTGAGTGGAGAAGGGACGCAGGGTCAGTGCGCTCTCCCCGGGCTGTTTCTTTGCTGGTCTCCGGTTCCTGTGTGTTGCTCCGGAGCCTGGCAGTCGGCTCCTGGTTCCTGTGTGTTGTTCCAGGGGCCGGCAGCAGTCCTGGGGAGATGCGCATAATATGACTCTGATTCCCCTTCTCCTATCCCCTTGTTTGGGTCCCTCTCTGGTTTTCCCCTTTGTTTTGGGGGGGGGGCTTTGAGGGGTGGGAGTGTGACGACCATGTTCATGGTCGTGACTCCTTGGGAGCCTCATGCAGTTGCCCGCAGTCTGGTGTTGTGTCAGCCGCAGCTGGGGGCACTTAGTTGTTCACCTTAAGTGCGGTTGCCGCGGACAACAGGTATGCGTGCGGTTGCCTTTGGTTATGTGTGTGTGTTTGTATGCACTTTTAATGTCTGGTGTGCACTGTGTTTTATGTTATGTGTGCACTCTGACATTTTCCCTTCGCCTGTGGCTGCCTGTGGCAATGTGTGGTGTTGTGTACATGTGATGGCAGTGTCTCGGCCTTCTGGCCGGCTCCCAGGACACGTTTGCCACGCATGTCGTTGTCGACGGTAACAGCTGCAGTGAGAGTTTGTGTATTCCCCTTTATGTGGTTTCACTACACTCCCTGGTTAAGGAATGGTTAACTCCCTCAGTGTGTGTGTGCACTGGGTGTGTCTGAGTGTGGGTGTGGCTACTTTGGGCTATAAAGCCTCTGCTGGTTTCAGTTAGCTGAGGGGTTCTTCAGCCATGGTTGCTGGAGACATCCTCCTGTTACTTACCATCTGCCAGTGGGGGCCACCCTTGTGGTCATAGAGTTACGTCACATGATGTTATGAAGATGTTTGTTTGGTCTTTATTCTTTGCAGCTTATGGTCCTGGGTTCTTGTGTGATTGTGTGGTGTGTGCTGTGTCCGTTTGTGGTGTTGTGGACAGCAGCACTTGGGTTCCAGGCTTCGTTGTCTGTGGCAGGTAGGTGTTGTATTTGTTACATTTACCTGCCATTGCCATAAGTTGTTCATGTCTGCCTTTTCTTTGCAGCTTGGCCACTTTAGACTCCTGTTTCTCCGCGTCCAGGAGGAACAGGTTGTCTACCTAGCTCCTAGTCCAGGGCTACCCTGAGGGCTAGCAGGGACTATTAGGTTCCGGTGTATGAGCCCTCCTACCATCAGGGTTGGCTCATACGGTTAGGAGTTAGGGTCAGATTAGGGACGCAATAGGAGGTGACCTGCTCCCTATTTCTGTTGTTCTGGATGAGTACCCATTAACATCTTCTGTCATCGCACGGCTGAGGGTTTTCCCCATCCTCAGCCGTGACAGTATGACCACAAGTGCTTCTCACGTGGTGACCCTCGGAAGAGGGTGCAGCATGCATCGTCATACGTTTTGTGTGGTGCCTGCGCGTTCTCCGGAGGGAGAGCGTTTTGGGGATTACCGTTGATGGCGCAGTGAGTGGCTAGTCCCCGTCATTCCTTAACCGTTGCCTGTTTTGGTGTCCCCTTACCTTTTTATTCTTTCACTGTGGTTTGTTTGGTGTGCGGTTGCACACCTTGAAAGAGGGTGCAGCATGCAAAGCCATTTGCTCTTGGCCTGCATGCGCATTCTCCGGAGGGAGAGCGTTTTGGGGATCACCGTTAACGGCGCGGTTGGTGGCTTATTCCCCGCCACCTTACCTTCCGTGTTGGTGATCCCTCGTCCCTCTCCATGTTCCTATCTCTGGTCATCTGCTGGCAGCATTCCGTTAGTGGTCCGGCTGCGTGCTGGTTAGGGGTGTCTGCTGGCAGCAACTGGAGTGGGGACGTGAGTGGAGAAGGGATGCAGGGTCAGTGCGCTCTCCCCGGGCTGTTTCTTTGCTGGTCTCCGGTTCCTGTGTGTTGCCCCGGAGCCTGGCAGTCGGCTCCTGGTTCCTGTGTGTTGTTCCAGGGGCCGGCAGCAGTCCTGGGGAGATGCGCATAATATGACTCTGATTCCCCTTCTCCTATCCCCTTGTTTGGGTCCCTCTCTGGTTTTCCCCTTTGTTTTTGTGGGGGGGCTTTGAGGGGTGGGAGTGTCACGACCATGTTCATGGTCGTGACTCTTCGGGAGCCGCATGCAGTTGCCCGCAGTCTGGTGTTGTGTCAGCCGCAGCTGGGGGCACTTCGTTGTTTGCCTCAAGTGCGGTTGCCGCGGACAACAGGTATGCGTGCGGTTGCCTTTGGTTATGTGTGTGTGTTTGTATGCACTTTGAATGTCTGGTGTGCACTGTGTTTTATGTTATGTGTGCACTCTGACATTTTCCCTTCGCCTGTGGCTGCCTGTGGCAACGTGTGGTGTTGTGTACATGTGATGGCAGTGTCTCGGCCATCTGGCCGGCTCCCAGGACACGTTTGCCACGCATGTCGTTGTCGACGGTAGCAGCTGCAGTGAGAGTTTGTGTATTCCCCTTTATGTGGTTTCACTACACTCCCTGGTTAAGGAATGGTTAACTCCCTCAGTGTGTGTGTGCACTGGGTGTGTCTGAGTGTGGGTGTGGCTACTTTGGGCTATAAAGCCTCTGCTGGTTTCAGTTAGCTGAGGGGTTCTTCAGCCATGGTTGCTGGAGACATCCTCCTGTTGCTTACCATCTGCCAGTGGGGGCCACCCTTGTGGTCATAGAGTTACGTCACATGATGTTATGAAGATGTTTGTTTGGTCTTTATTCTTTGCAGCTTATGGTCCTGGGTTCCTGTGTGATTGTGTGGTGTGTGCTGTGTCCGTTTGTGGTGTTGTGGACAGCAGCACTTGGGTTCCAGGCTTCGTTGTCTGTGGCAGGTAGGTGTTGTATTTGTTACATTTACCTGCCATTGCCATAAGTTGTCCATGTCTACCTTTTCTTTGCAGCTTGGCCACTTTAGACTCCTGTTTCTCCGCGTCCAGGAGGAACAGGTTGTCTACCTAGCTCCTAGTCCAGGGCCACCCTGAGGGCTAGCAGGGACTATTAGGTTCCGGTGTATGAGCCCTCCTACCATCAGGGTTGGCTCATACGGTTAGGAGTTAGGGTCAGATTAGGGACGCAATAGGAGGTGACCTGCTCCCTATTTCTGTTGTTCTGGATGAGTAGCCATTAACATCTTCTGTCATCGCACGGCTGAGGGTTTTCCCCATCCTCAGCCGTGACAGGAGGACCAACACACTACAGTGGAGCAACTCCCAACCAGCATGAACCAGAGAGGTTTTAGATGTGTCTCTACAACAACAGTTCAGCAAACCCTACTGCATATGGAGCTCTGACACAGACTGATGTCACTGCATATCTGCTAAAGAAGTTGCGTCTATACAAATGACTTCAATTTTTGCTGAAGTTTTGGAATTGGAACTTCACTGATTTGCAAACTGTTGCATTCTGTCTGTGTGTTTATTGGATTTGTTCCAAGGGTGCCAAGAAGGCCAATCCTCATTTTTTGTATTTTTTTTACAAGGAAATGGCTACCACAGCACCCCGTCCCCTTTTCAGTGACCTCTACAGTACCCCACCCCCTTAATAGTGACCTAGACAACACCATGCCCTTTAATAATTACCTCCACAGTACCTCTTTAACAGGTGACCTCTACAGCACCACACACCCTTAACAGTGACCTCCACAACACCTTGCCCCTTAACAGTTACCTCTACAGCACCTCTTTAACAGTGACCTCTACAGCACACCACCCCTTAACAGTTACCTCCACTGCACCACATCCTCTTAACAGTGTTCTCCATAACACCTCGCCCACTCAACAGTAACCTCCAAAGGGCCGTGCCCCCTTAATAGTGACCTCTACAGTGCCATGCCCACTTAAATGACCTCTACAGCACCACACTCTCTTAACAGTGACCTCTGCATAGGACTCTATAGATGCTATAGACGACATCAGCTCAAAAAAGTTCTACAGCTTCTATGGTGTAAATTAAATATTTTCTGTCCCCCAATCTCTCCCACTTGCCAGTGATCCTGTGTATGTTCTGTACTATTCGGGGTGATAGCCAATAACAATCAAGCCCACACCCTGTCTGTGAGGCAGACACCCCCCACCTCCATCGCACCAACTTGACCCATCACTCCAATATCTTACCACTATCTAGGACAACCCCCTCGGCTCTTGTGCAGCTTCTGCCATTTTGTCCTCCAAGTGAGCCTGTCTATGAGCTAACTAGGCTACACGGTGTGGGCTGATTAGGCCTGAGTAATTAGTCTGGCATTTCCTTTAATCTCTTCATCCCTTTTACCTCATTTCTTTAAAAAAATATATATATATAATAATAATAATAATACGTAGTAGGCTAGTTAGCCTAGTTGGTGTGTCACCTTTTTGTGCCTAATTGGTGCATCACAATTTCTTGTGCCTAAGTGGTGCATCACAATTTTTTTACCAAAAGTTTTCATGAATTTGTCTGCATATATTTAAATAATCATGGGAATAAGATGGTCACTAACAATAACCTACAAATGGGTACCCAATTATAAATAAATAAAAAAAACTGAACAGAACTGGTGGGTAACCTCAATTAAAGGGGTTGTCCAGGTTCAGAGCTGAACCTGGACAGCCCTCCATTTTCACCCCGGCAGCCCCCCTGACATGAGCATCGGAGCAGTTCATGCTCCGATGCTCTCCTTTGCCCTGCGCTAAATCGCGCAGGGCAAAGGCATTTTTCAGAGTTCCGGTGACGTACCGGGCTCTCCATGGGGCTGACAGGAACCCCGGTGACGTCACCGGCACTGATGGGCGGGATTTGGCTCTGCCCTAGCCAGTAAAACGGCTAGGGCAGAGCTAAAGCCCGCCCCTCAGAGCCGGTGACGTCACCGAACACACTGCTGGGCGGAAGTTACCGCCCGGCAGTGTGTTATTAAAAACAAAAAAGCTTGTGCCCTGTGCGATCTAGCGCAGGGCACTGGAGCGCATTGGAGCATGAGATGCTCCGATGCTAGGCTCAGGGGAGCTTCCGGGGTGAAAATAAGGGTATGTCCGGGTTCAGCTCTGAACCCGGACAACCCCTTTAAGACTTAACTTTGAATACATCATTAAAATACTCTTGGCACTAATATATCAGTATTGTATTCATTCACCACTGAGTGATTTTTGACAAGTGTGTTGCACCCTGGTGGGTGACCTGCTACCTTTTTGGGTATTTTAATGTATTAACAGCTAAGTCTTAATTGAGGTTACCAACCAGTTCTGTTCAGTTTTTTCATAAATGTGTCTGCCAAAAAGTTTATGAGCTAATTTATACTCAATGTTTGCAACGGTCACCCAATAACCATTCCAGCAAAGTCTGTGCTCCAAGTGCCAAATGACTGTCCCTCCCTTCTGAACCCTGTTGTATGCCCAGGCAGCAAATACTGGCAATATGTGGAGTACTGCCATGTTTAGGGGAAGCCATATAAAATGTATGGGATATGTGTCTTTCGTAGAACAAGCTGAGCACAATATGTTGCTCACAGAAACATTTAATAAAAATTGCAGTTTTCAATCTACACCATCCATTTTCCATTATATTAAGAAACATTCCAGTGGGACCAAAATGTTCACTACACTCCTAGATGAATTCCTTGAGTGGTGTAGTTAACAAAATGGTGTCACTTTTTTAAGGATTTCCACTGTACTGGTACCTTAGGGCTCTCCAAATGCATGGCACTCACTAACCATTCCAGCAAAAACTGCTCCAAGAGCCAAATGGTGGTACTTTCCTTATGTGTCCTACCATGTGCCTAGACAGCAGATAATAGCCGCACGTGGGGTATTACCCTACCCGGGAGAACCGGCATTACAGTTTATGTCGGTTTTTCTCTCCAGTGGCACAAGCTGGGAACAACATATTTGGCCCTGAAATAGCATTTCTTTGGGGGAAAAAATTGAATTTTCACTCTGCAACAACCATTATGCCTTAATATTAGATCAACACATGTAGGATCAAAACGCTCACTACATTATTAAATGAATTCTTTCAAAGGTGTAGTTTCCATAAAGGGGTCTTTTGTGGTGTTTTTATATTTTTTTTCACCTCAAGGCCTCTGCAAACCTGAAATGGTATATATATCAACAAAAAGAGAACCGGTACTAAATATTACCCAATAAAATCTAATTTTATTATGACATAAAAACATACAAACATTTACATAAATGTAGAGACCGTACAGCGTGCCTCAAGGGGCAGTCCACAATAATTCCAATGTCAGCAGATATTCAATCACTTAATTCCCTCAATCTCAGTGAGGGTGTTGTGAGTAAGAGGTCTAGACCAGCATATAAATATAAAAGCTGTATCTAGCCATAAAACCACAGCTACCTCATCTGTAAAGCAAATCTGGCATGGATATATATCGGGTGTGGGTGGCATCCATATATTCTGACCTATACCATACAAACAATTCAGTACATCATAATGATGCCGTGGTGAATGTATCGGACCGATCTGAGTTTCTTTCTTACCCGATATCCAGTGGCGTGTATGTGGGCTGTCTCTATCTGGCATACTCCTGTTTATATAGTAGACATCCTTTTTTTTTTCTCTTGTGCTTGTGATTTTTTATGTTTGCGATTTTTATCAATTACAATGAGAATGTCTTTGTATGATTATTATACTCCTTTTATTTTGGATATGGAATTTTATAGCTTAAGGTTTTTATAGAAGTGTTGTATTTTTATGAATGTTTTTTATAGGAGTGATGTATTAGTATGAATGTATTTAAGAATTTTTCTGTTTTATATATGTATGTACTTTCATTGCTATGTGGGATACTGTGATATAATATGGGATCATTGCCTATGTTAATGACCTGAAAAGTGGTGTGCCGGACTTGATAGAGTTGATTCCTGACACAGAAGCACCTGCTTAGGTGCATAAATAGACACCGGCACTTACCTTTGTAGAGCCCCTGACGAAGCCTCCAGGCGAAACCCAGGTCGGGCAGTGATATTTCAGATGACTTTATACGCTGATTTCTAGTGGTGCTGTTGTGAGTATAATAAAGCCTTTATCTTTGACATATTCACGGGTACTGCACTATGTTGCTGATCTTTTGAAGGGTCACCACTGTCCTGTGAAGTTTCGGTCGGCAGTGTGGCGTGTGCCTGTGGGGAAGTTTCAGCGTGGGATATGATTTAACTGCGCTTTCCTTCTACAAGGCATTTCCAAACTACATCTCCTTTGAAGCGCGGACCTGGACTCTGGTTTATTGATTGCATGTGATAAGGAGGTTGGATCGACTCCTATTCTCAGGACTGCTGCTTAGTTTGAGACTTTGACACATAGAACTATTTATTTTTCTTTGATAAAGTACAATATGCCACAAAAAAGTGTCAGAATTGCTTGGATACGTAAAAGCGCTCCAAAGTTATTACTACATAAAATGCCACTTCCTTAAGCGGTTAAATGAAGGCTATACACCAGATGTGAAAAGAGCATTATATGCTGTTGTTTCATAGAGCAACACATTAGGCTGACATGTAAAATTCTTTGCTTATGGAAATTATGTTTTTCTCTGTGCTTCAACTGTCAATTCAAACAGATTTCCCTTACATATATCTACTACTCTGAACATCTGCACGCCCAATGTTGTTTGCAGTTGGTGGTTACAACAATCTAATATTAGGGAAGCATTAAAGCCATCCAGAAAAACTCAAGTAAAATATTTTGGTGTCATTTCCCATACAATATGCCAGTTTTCTTTATCGCCATTGTCATTCTATGTTTATTTTTACTATTATTGCTACTTTTTTAATGTCATTTCACTTTCATATGCATGCAAAAAGTTAGGTCAATGTAGTTCTGCAGTTGCTAATTTTATATAACTTCTATTTGTACAAAAGTTTTTTTTACTTGTTTTATTGAATTTCAGTAGGTATTCAATTTGACATACAACACAATCATATACAGTTCTGAAAAGGTGAAAAAGTGTCATGATAATGCATTCACATAAATGCATGTGAATATCATATATAACTGAGTAAATGCAATAAGATTATACCGAGATAGATAAAAAAAAAAAGAAAAGAAATCCTAAAAATATTTAGATGAAATGGTAAAATATGACATCTAAAAAGCAGAAGTCAGTGGAATACAAAATGCCTAATTAATACAGTAAAAAAGGAGTAGAGATAATCTCTCTTTTGAAGGGAACAGAAATTCTTTGTGTAGCCCAAAGACATGAAGTATGACTTGTGTGACCTAATATACAATATTGACAGAATTAAACCTTTTGACTCTAAATCAGGAAATACCGTACTAAACTTAAAGGAAATCTGACATCTAAAATCTGATAGTAGAACATATCTATGTTTTCTAAAGTGTTTTTATCTTCTGAGTGTTTTTTTTAATTTTACTTTCAGAACATGATTATGGGGGCTGCCATCTGGCCTGAGCTGTTCTTAACAGCATTTACAAAGCATTATAAAACTTGCTTTACGGCAGCCCCATGTGCCATAGACACAATAGACAGGAGGGAACCCTATTGACTTACATGGGAAAGTTTTTGTTACAAGGAAAGAATAGAAGAGCTGTGACAATCAGCTATTGTGAATTGTGGATCCTGGCTTATCTATACACAGAGGTAATTGCTGCAGTAAAGTAATCTGTACAAACCAAGAAGTGGCACCAATTATTAGACATAGTGGCCAGTGCAAAAACTGTAGGCAGTTTGGTTTTACTTTAAATATAAAAAGTGACATGGAAATTAAAATATAACATGAATTTTTTTTTTTATATGTTAAACATAAAAAAGTGATTTAACCACTTCAACTCTGCTAGCTAAAACCCCCTTAATGACCAGGCCACTTTTTACACTTCTGCACTACACTACTTTCACTGTTTATTGCTCAGTCATGCAACTTACCACCCAAATGAATTTTACCTCCTTTTCTTCTCATTAGTAGAGCTTTCATTTGGTGGTATTTCATTGCTGCTGACATTTTTACTTTTTTTGTTATTAATCAAAATTTAACGATTTCTTTGCAAAAAAATGACATTTTTCACTTGAAGTTGTAAAATTTAGCAAAAAAAAGACATCCATATATAATTTTTTTTGCTAAATTTATTGTTCTACATGTCTTTGATAAAAAAAATGTTTGGGTAAAAAAAAATGGTTTGGGTAAAAGTTATAGCGTTTACAAACTATGGTACAAAAATGTGAATTTCCGCTTTTTGAAACAGCTCTGACTTTCTGAGCACCTGTCATGTTTCCTGAGGTTCTACAATGCCCAGACAGTAGAAAAACCCCACAAATAACCCCATTTCGGAAAGTAGACACCCTAAGGTATTCGCTGATGGGCATAGTGAGTTCATAGAACTTTTTATTTTTTGTCACAAGTTAGCGGAAAATTATGATTTAATTTTTATTTTTTCTTACAAAGTCTCATATTCCACTAACTTGCGACAAAAAAATAAAAAATTCTAGGAACTCGCCATGCCCCTCACGGAATACCCTGAGGTGTCTTCTTTCCAAAATGGGGTCACTTGTGGGGTAGTTATACTGCCCTGGCATTCTAGGGGCCCTAATGTGTGCGAAGTAGTTTGAAATCAAAATCTGTAAAAAATGACCGGTGAAATCCGAAAGGTGCTCTTTGAAATGTGGGTCCCTTTGCCCACCTAGGCTGCAAAAAAGTGTCACACATCTGGTATCGCCGTACTCAGGAGAAGTTGGGGAATGTGTTTTGGGGTGTCATTTTACATATACCCATGCTGGGTGAGATAAATATCTTGGTCAAATGCCAACTTTGTATAAAAAAATGGGAAATGTTGTCTTTTGCCAATATATTTCTCTCACCCAGCATGGGTATATGTAAAATGACACCCCAAAACACATTCCCCAACTTCTCCTGAGTATGTGTGACACTTTTTTGCAGCCTAGGTGGGCAAAGGGGCACACATTCCAAAGAGCACCTTTAGGATTTCACCAGCCATTTTTTACAGATTTTGATTTCAAACTACTTACCACACATTAGGGCCCCATAATTGCCAGCGCAGTATAACTACCCCACAAGCGACCCCATTTTGGAAAGAAGACACCCCAAGGTATTCCGTGAGGGGCATGGCGAGTTCCTAGAATTTTTTATTTTTTTTCACAAGTTAGTGGAATATGAGACTTCATAAAAAAAAAAAGAAAAAAGAAAAATCATAATTTTCCGCTAACTTGGGACAAAGTCTCCCGCTAACTTGGGACAAAAATTTAAATCTTTCATGGACTCAATATGCCCCTCACGGAATACCTTGGGGTGTCTTCTTTCACATGTGGGGTATTTATACTGCTCTGGCATTTTAGGGGCCCGAAAGCGTGAGAAGAAGTCTGGAATATAAATGTCTAAAAAATGTTATGCATTTGGATTCCGTGAGGGGTATGGTGAGTTCATGTGAGATTTTATTTTTTGACACAAGTTAGTAGAATATGAGACTTAATAAGAAAAAACAAAAACAAAAAAAACAATTTCCGCTAACTTGGGCCAAAAAAAATGTCTGAATGGAGCCTTACAGGGGGTGATCAATGACAGGGGGGTGATCAGGAAGTCTATATGGGTGATCACCCCCTTGTCATTGATCACCCCCCTGTAAGGCTCCATTCAGACGTCCGTATGTGTTTTGCGGATCCATGTATCCGTGGATCCTTAAAAATCATACGGACGTCTGAATGGAGCCATACAGGGGGGGGATCAATGACAGGGGGGTGATCAGGAAGTCTATATGGGTGATCACCCCCTTGTCATTGATCACCCCCTGTAAGGCTCCGTTCAGACGTCCGTATGTGTTTTGCGGATCCGATCCATGTATCTGTGGATGCGTAAAAATCATACGGACGTCTGAATGGAGCCTTACAGGGGGGTGATCAATGACAGGGGGGTGATCAGGAAGTCTATATGGGTGATCACCCCCTTGTCATTGATCACCCCCCTGTAAGGCTCCATTCAGACGTCCAGTATGTGTTTTGCGGATCCGATCCATGTATCTGTGGATCCGTAAAAATCATACGGACGTCTGAATGGAGCCTTACAGGGGGGTGATCAATGACAGGGGGTAATCAATGACAGTGGGTGATCAGGAAGTCTATATGGGTGATCACTGAAAGGATTTGGACCTTTCTGGACCTCTACGACAACCTTGGTTTGAGACACTGACGTCAGGAGAGATGTTTCTCAGTTGGCAATAATAGACACACACATCACTGAGAAACACTCTAATTTTATTATGCTATAGCTTGGCCTCATATAGGCAGCAGAAAAGTTTGCACAACAACAGCGTTAAACCAATCATAAATGATAAACATTGATGCCCATACAGATACCACTGGAACATCCCTTTTATGGGTATGTAATACGTCACATATAAGAACGTACGCAGTTGTGCCGAATGACCCTGAGTGAATTAGAACATCTGTTCTAATTCTGGGAGATTCCCAGAATATGTCCTGAGACAGATAAGTGAACCTAACTCACAGTGGGGGAGGATGTGAAGTGCGTAGGTGAGATATTATAACAATTCTGTACATCACAGGGAAGACAACATGGAGTCACCTTTGCCTTTAATCTCCTCTTTAGAACCAAATTTCTTAGATAATATGGTTCTTACCCTTGCCCTTTTCCCTATATACCACCAGATATTTTCTATATCCTTCATGTGAGTTGTCTTCAGGATTAGGCAGCATAGTCTCATAAAATGACATATTTGATACTCCTTTCATTATCAGTTTCCGTACACATGGTATGATACATGTTGCAACTATTACTATAATAATTATCAGGATAATGATTCCCAACTGTACAAGTGCCTGTTTCCAGGTAGTGAACCAGCCAAAATACTGATCCCATGGGTTATTGATACCTGAGTTTCTTTTGAGCTCGATTGATAAATCCTCGAGTTTCTTTATTGCCAGTGTGACCATACCATTAGGGCCGGTGTTGTTGGGTATGAACGTGCAGCAGGATGAGGGGTCCGTCATTACCTTACAGACACCGCCTCTTTCTGCAAGTATCATATTGAGTACCATGCGGTTTTGAAATGTCATAATGGAATCTGCCTGTAGCTGTTCTGCTATACCCTGTAACGCATCCCTGGCGTAGTTTACAAACCTTTGTTGATTATAGTAAATATAGTTGATCCAGTCTACATTTCTGTTGATTGTTATGTGGGGAATTATGGATTCAAATCCTGCTGCCACCTGACCTCTGGCCTTGAATTCATCAGTGACCCCTCTTGGGACCCCGATTGCATCAATATATACGTGTGGGTCGAAGCTACCTTTTGGGAGGGCACGACGGTTGCGTATATGTGTGTTGGTGTCTTTTTCATTTTCAGTGAAGATGTGTATGTTCATGATGGCTTTAGCAAGGGCACATTCACCTTTCCAGGAACCCTCTAGTCTAGATCTTATCTTTCCATCCCCACAGATCCAATATACATCTCCATTCGAGTATACTTGATTCTGTGTGAGGGAGGTATCTGTTTCACTGTAAGTTGCACAGTATCCTTCAGTGAAATTACCCAGGAATCTTCCTTGATCTCCCCCTCTGTTGCAGGTATAGTTACCAGGATAGATATGTATACCTGCACCAGGGCGGGGAGTTTTTATGAGGAGTGAGTATTTTTGCTTCCATTCTTCACATGCACACTGGTTACTAGATAAAGTTGAGAATAATTGCAAAAAACATTCCTCAACACTAGAGGGCAATATTAAGGGCACAGTACCTAGGTGAGGCTTAGCTGTCCCACATATATAACAATTACTTTTATTTACTGAAGCAGTGCTGTAGTTCATCCATTCTAACCATAGGTTGGCATCAGAGAACCCAGTTTCTGCTGCAAGAGCCTCTTCATATGTTGGGTCAGATATTGTTCTCATATTGTTAAAAGTTAAGATATGAGGTTTGAGGGGGTTTGTTTGTTTCTGAGGGTATGTCCATTCTTATAGTGGTTGCAGTATCTCGTGGAAGGACTGCACTTCATTATGCTGCTGTCATGGAACCATGAACCAGACGTACAACAAGAGATAAGTGGAAATAAGAAGGCTTTATTGAAAATCAAGCTGTAAGCAAAAGTCCAAACGGATGGCTAAACCGAAGCAGGGTCTTGCGTAGACAGAGGTCAGGAACCAGCAGGGTAGTCAGACGAAGCCAGGATCAGGAACCAACGGGGTAGTCAGACGAGGCCAGGATCAGGGACCAGAAGCAGCAGCAGTCTTAGAAGCATGTGAACACAGGAGGACCAAGCAAGGAACTGAAGCCACAGACCTCCTATATATATGAGCTAGGCATCCAGCTCCTCCCAGTGGGAAGGAGAAGCCGCAGGGTGGGAGGCTACAAGAAACCCAGAAACCAAGATGGCCGCCAGCACATGTCAAACGAAGGAGAACAGTAAGAAGGTAAGACCATGACAGTACCTCCCCCTCAAGGGCCCCTCCTCCGCGGAGTAAGGAACGGTTTGTGAGGGAAGCGTGCGTGGAAGGCTCGGAGCAAAGCAGGAGCATGGACATCTGCGGAGGGAACCCAGGAACGCTCTTCTGGACCATAACCACGCCAATGGACCAAAAACTGCAACCGACCGCGGACCAGGCGTGAGTCCAGGATATTGCTCACCTCATATTCCTCACGATTGCCCACTTGGACCGGACGGGGCCGAGGAACCGAGGAAGTGAAACGATTACACACCAATGGCTTCAACAGTGAGACATGAAACACGTTGGAGATCCGCATGCCAGGAGGAAGCGCAAGGGCATAGGCTACCGAGTTTACCCTGCGAAGCACTCGGAAGGGACCAACAAAGCGAGGCGCCAGCTTGGGAGTGGGCACTCGAAGGTTGAGGTTGCGGGTGGACAACCATACACGGTCTCCGACCTGGTAGGAAGGAGCGGGCGCTCGTCTGCGATCAGCCTGGAGTCTCTGGCGCTGCGCAGAGACCTCAAGGGACCTCTGGATCTGTACCCAAGAAGCACGTAGGACGGAAAGGTGATCCTCCACAGCCGGAATATCCTGGGGAGAGAATACCTCCGGTAACACGGCAGGTTGGAACCCATAATTGGCCATGAAGGGAGATGTCCCAGAGGAAGAGTTCACCGCCGTGTTCCTGGCAAACTCAGCCCAAGGCAGGAGGTCAACCCAATTGTCTTGGTGATCGGAGACATAGCAACGAAGGAATTGCTCCAAGGCCTGATTGGATCGTTCTGCGGCCCCATTGGACTGAGGGTGGTAGGCCGAGGAGAAAGAGAGATGAATCCCCAACTGGGAGCAAAAGGCGCGCCAGAACCTGGACACAAACTGACTCCCCCGATCCGACACAATCTCCTTGGGCAAACCGTGCAACCGGAAGACCTCCCTGGCGAAAATCGTGGCCAACTCTTGTGCAGAGGGTAACTTCTTGAGAGGAACACAGTGGCACATTTTGGAAAACCGATCCACAATCATGAGAATGACCGTATGGCCTCGGGATGCAGGGAGGTCCACAATGAAATCCATCCCCAGGTGTGACCATGGGCGCTCCCCGGTGGCTATGGGTTGCAAAAGGCCCAACGGAAGGTGCCGAGGGGACTTACTCTGGGCACAAACGGAGCATGCCGCTACATATGCGGCGATGTCGGAACGTAGAGAAGGCCACCAGAACAGACGTGAAACAGCCCAGGACAGCTGATTCTTTCCAGGATGCCCCGCGGCCTTGGAGTTATGGTAGGTTCGCAACAACCGAGTGCGCAACTCCTCAGGCACAAAACACCTGCTGTTGGGTCTCCCAGAGGGAGCACCAGATTGAGCCGCCAAAATCTGCTCACCCAGGGGAGAGGTCAGGCTGGTGCGAATGGCGGCCAGGATCTGATTCGGAGGTATGACCGAAGTCGGAATCGACTCCTCCCCGGACAGCTCGGAGTACTGCCGTGATAAGGCATCCGCTCTGATGTTCTTGGAACCGGGTAGGTAGGAGACCACGTAATTAAAACGTGACAAGAACAGAGCCCATCTGGCCTGACGTGGTGTCAATCTCTTGGCCTCAGAAAGGTAGGTCAGATTCTTGTGGTCCGTCAGGATGAGAACCGGAACCACCGAACCCTCGAACAAGTGCCTCCATTCTTTAAGGGCCTGAACGATGGCCAATAACTCCCTGTCACCAATCTGATAGTTGCACTCCGCGGAAGACAGTTTCTGGGAGTAAAACCCACAAGGAAGCAGAGGACCCTCTGGTGTTCTACGCTGAGACAGAAGGGCGCCTACTCCCGTCTCAGACGCGTACACCTCGAGGACAAAGGGCAACCCAGGGTTGGGATGCGACAGAATCGGAGCCGACACAAAGGCGGACTTTAGAGCCTCAAAAGCTCGGATGGCCTCGAGCGGCCAGACCTGGAAATTACTGCCCTTCCTGGTCAGATCCGTGAGAGGCTTGGCTAGCATAGAAAAGTCCCTGATGAACTTCCGATAATAATTGGCGAAGCCCAAAAAGCGCTGCAGGGCACGGAGACCACTGGGCTGGGGCCACTGTAAGACAGCCGAAACCTTCTCAGGATCCATGGAGAACCCCTCAGCGGAAATGATGTAACCTAAGAAGGTTACCTGGGATCGGTGAAATTCGCATTTCTCAAGCTTACCGAACAGCCTGTTCTCTCGTAACCGTTGCAACACTCGTCTGACATCCATAATGTGGGCCTCCATGGATTCAGAATATACCAAGATGTCATCCAAATAGACCACCACACACTGCTGCAACAGGTCACGGAAAACATCGTTGATGAATTCCTGGAAGACTGCGGGCGCATTGCACAACCCAAAGGGCATAACCAAGGATTCATAATGACCATTCCTGGTGTTAAACGCGGTCTTCCACTCATCGCCCGCCTTGATCCTTACCAGGTTATATGCCGCCCTCAGGTCGAGTTTGGTAAAGACCGTGGCCCCTTTGAGGCGATCGAACAGCTCGGAAATCAAGGGTATCGGGTAAGCGTTCTTGATCGTGATGCGATTGAGACCCCTGTAATCGATGCAAGGCCTCAACTCACCGCCCTTCTTTTTCACAAAGAAAAATCCAGCCCCTGCCGGGGACGAGGATTTGCGAATGTGTCCGCGTGAAAGCGCCTCCCTCACGTACTCCTCCATGGCCTCATTCTCCGCTACCGACAGTGGATAGACTTTGCCACGAGGAGGAACGGCACCAGATTGTAACTCTATGGCACAATCGTATGGGCGGTGCGGAGGTAGGGCAACCGCGCGCACCTTATCGAATACATCCCGGTACTCTTCGTATTCAGGAGGCAACAGAGAGTCCGAGGAAGTACACAGCAACTTGACAGGCCCATGGATGCAACTAGCCCCACACTGCGGTGACCACGAGAGGATCTCGGCCGATCTCCAATCGAAAGTCGGATTATGCTTCTGGAGCCAGGGGTACCCCAAGACCACCGAGTAGTGTGGAGACGAAATCACCTGGAGACAGACCGACTCTCTGTGAACGGCACCAATGGCTATCCCCACTGGAAGGGTCTCATGAGTCACGTGTGGCGGCAGAAGGGGTCTGCCGTCTATCGCCTCAAGAGCCAGTGGGGAACCTCGAGGCTGCAGAGGAATGGAATTGGCGGCAGCGAACACACTATCAATGAACAAACCACCAGCACCAGAGTCCACCAACGCCTGGGTCGTCACCGAGCCCCCGACCCAGGAGAGGACAACAGTGATCAGTGGTTTGTCAACACGGGAAACCGGGGACGAGGAGACTCCACCCAAGATCTGCCCCCGACAGGATCTCAGGTGCGAGCGTTTCCCGGACGGTTCGGACATGCCAACCGAAAATGCCCACCGAGACCACAGTACATGCATCGGCCCTCGCGTCTCCGGAGTACCCTCTCCCCCTCGGACAGGCGAGCAAACCCCAGCTGCATGGGTTCACCCCCAGACAAGTCATCCCCAGGAGGCGTGGGAGGAGAGGGAGGCACGGGTGGGACAGCAAACGTAGGCGCCAATCTGTTAGAAGACCTCCGCAGGCTCTCCTTAAAGGAAGGTCTCTCCCTGAGTCTGGTGTCAATCAAAATCAGGAAAGAAATAAGAGACTCGAGCTCCACTGGTAGGTCCTTAGCTGCAACCTCATCCTTCAAGGCATCCGAGAGACCATGAGAGAAAGCAGCGACCAGAGCCTCATTATTCCAGCCCACCTCTGCTGCCAGGGTACGAAACTCAATGGCGTATTCAGCTACGGATCGTGAACCCTGTCTGATGGACATAAGGAGCTTCGCAGCAGAGGCAGCACGAGCCGGCACATCGAATACCTTCCGAAGAGAAGCAACAAAACCGGAAAACTCGGCAACCACCGGATTGTTGTTCTCCCATAAAGGGCTGGCCCAGGCCAAGGCCTTGTCCGAGAGCAGCGAGATCAAGAAGCCCACCTTTGATCTCTCAGTAGGAAAGGCATGTGGCAGCAACTCGAAATAAATGCCCACCTGGTTAAGGAAACCTCGGCACTGAGTTGGCTCTCCCCCAAAGCGCTGTGGAAGGGGGGCAGAACCGGTCATACCCCGAGACACCGCAGGCGCAGCAACAGGTGTCGGGGTAGACTCTGGCGCAACAACCGGAGCGGCAGTAGGAGCGAGCCCAGGAGCGACAACCGACCCATCGGCAACGGAAGCGAAATGAGCCGTGCGTTCAAGCAGGGTTTGCAACGCCACAGCGAACCGACCCAACAGGTGATCCTGCTGATCAAGTCTGGCAACCAGCGTAGGTAGCGAGGATGGCCCTGTACCGTCCAAATTCATGGCTTGGTCCTAATGTCATGGAACCATGAACCAGACGTACAACAAGAGATAAGTGGAAATAAGAAGGCTTTATTGAAAATCAAGCTGTAAGCAAAAGTCCAAACGGATGGCTAAACCGAAGCAGGGTCTTGCGTAGACAGAGGTCAGGAACCAGAAGGGTAGTCAGACGAAGCCTGGATCAGGAACCAGCAGGGTAGTCAGACGAAGCCAGGATCAGGAACCAACGGGGTAGTCAGACGAGGCCAGGATCAGGGACCAGAAGCAGCAGCAGTCTTAGAAGCATGTGAACACAGGAGGACCAAGCAAGGAACTGAAGCCACAGACCTCCTATATATATGAGCTAGGCATCCAGCTCCTCCCAGTGGGAAGGAGAAGCCGCAGGGTGGGAGGCTACAAGAAACCCAGAAACCAAGATGGCCGCCAGCACATGTCAAACGAAGGAGAACAGTAAGAAGGTAAGACCATGACAGCTGCATAAACAGAAGGAGTAAGTTGCAACGTGAGTACTGGAGGAATTGTACCAGAAGGTAGTGATTCCACCTTTCCGAGTTATAGCAACTTCATCTTTGTTATCCTCCGGCAGAGTCATTAGGATCGTCAGTAATCCCACAGTCCAAGTGGACCATCTGTGCCATCTTCCAGAATTGAGGGAGTGCATCCTGGTGGAGGTCAGAGCTGTCTGCTCCCGTTAGTACCTTACTTTGTCCTTTTTCGAGGTCAGAGCTGTCTGCTACCGTTAGTACCTTACTTTGTCCTTTTTCGAGGTCAGGACTGTCTGTCCCCGTTAGTACCTTACTTTGTCCTTTTTCGAGGTCAGGACTGTCTGTCCCCGTTAGTACCTTACTTTGTCCTTTTTCAAGGTCAGGACTGTCTGTCCCCGTTATCACCTCCTTTTGGGGTGCCTCCTTTATCAGTTTCACTCTGGTGGCATGGATCCAAGTAGGTGCTTCTTCCGTGAGTACTGCTGTGCGGGTTGCGGCTACCACTGTAGTCGGTGGTCCGTAGGGGAAGTCTCCTGCAAATTTTCCTTTCTTTAATTTCTTTATCAACACAATATCTCCCACTTGGAATGGGTGAGTTGGTTCCTGTGGAAGACAAGGAGATTTACAAGCAACTTTTTCCTCAATTTCACTTAGGGTTTTAAACAATCTGGTTACAAAGGTGTTTGGTTTGTTCCTCAAACATGTAATACACCTTCCCACATAATCTGACAATAACTGTTTAATGCCTGTAATATAGAAATTCTGCGCTAGCAGCATGTGTGTTGTTTGAATGCTGTTGTGTCCTACTCCATGAAAATGTGCAATGAACAGAGCGGAGCTGTGCTGTGGTATGCATGTTTCCCCCTCTTTGCAGAATAATCCTGTCCTAGGATTCTTCTGCAAGATTGGATAACACCAATTGGCCATTTCATCGTCAGTAGCTGAGGACTGGAGATCCACAAGCATCTGAGTTAACTCAAGTGAAGGAGGTACCAATTTCACCATCTGCAATGTGGCCGGGGCCATCAGTGCAGCCTTCTTGGCCTCTGCATCTGCCAGGGCATTGCCTTGGGACACATGATCTTTACCACCAGTATGCGCCCTGCAGTGGACAATTGCAATCTGTCAGGGAGATCTTATGGCTTCTAAAAGTTGTATGACAAGTTGTGAATGTGAGATGTGCTTACCATCAGCTGCAATGAATCATCTCCTTTGCCAAATGACCCTGTGGTCCCAGACCACTTCATGTGCGTACCTGCTGTCAGTGTAAATGGTGACTAGCTTGCCTTCATGTAGTATGCATGCTCTTGTGAGTGCAATTCTGCTGCTTGTGAAGATTGGTATGTGATGGGTCTGGCTCCCAGGACAATATCTGTGTCATGTTGTATGGCGTGTATACAATCATGTGCCTCTGTCAAGTGATCCTCAGGTCCTTTAAGTCCTAATAGGGCATTCAAGATAGGTGCTGGACCTGAGGTGTGTGTTGCATATTTGGAGGGAGGGATTGCTGAGGAGTAGAATCTCCCACCCAGATAGTCTTTGTGCAGACATGTGCTGTGTGTGCATGCCTTTAAGAAGGCCTACTACATCATGTGTGGTGTACAGGATAGTCTCATGTCCCATTGTGAGCACAGGCACAGGCTGCAAGAGATCTCAGACAGGCCGGCATTCCTTGGACGGATGCCAGAACCACCTTTGAGAAAAAAGCACAAGGACGTAACTTGCCTCCGTGATACTATGTCAGCACACCAGCCATGGTTTTACAATTTTGTCGAGCATATACGTGGAACATGAGTTTGTAGTCAGGGAGGCCCAAACCTGGACTTGTAATTAAAGAACATTTCAAATAATCAAATACATTAAACATTTCCTCAGACCACCTGATGAGATCTGGCATGTCTGCCAGAGTGGCTTGTCTCATTACATTGTCATAGTAGGAGCAATCAGGAATCCATTGTCTGCAGTAGTTTATCATACCAAGGAAAGATAACATTTCTTTCTTGGTGTGCGGGGTGACCAGGCCCGCTACCAGACTGGAATCTTTCTGTGCTGATTCTCCTTTCTCCCTTTTGTGAGAACAAAGCCCAAGTATTCAACTTGCTTTTTACATCATTGCATTTTCTTGCGTGACACCTTGTGTCCACATTCAGACAACCATTTCAACAAAGATAAATCATCTGTTACATTGGCCTCCTCTGACATACTGCACAAATAACAAATAATCCACGTATTGCAAGAGCACAGAACCCTGGGGGGGGGGGGGGTGCCAGTGTTTTAAAATGACTTGGAGGACAATGCTGTACACTACAGGTGAATCAGCATATCCCTGGTGCATCCTGCACAAGGTGAGTTTACGTCCCTCAAAGGAAAAAACAAAATTAGTCTGGTCCACTTATCAACCGGAATAGAGAAGAAAGCATTTTTCAAGTCTATCACGCTGAAACAGACAGCTTCTGCAGTAGATGGCTGAGAGCAACTGATGAATGTCTTGGCTGTTTACTCAAGGTTTTGCTCCTAAAATTTTGTAACTATGTGTGGGGTTCTGAATCTTCCTGATCTCACAGCATCCCGCTGCCTCCTTCTCATATAAATGTTTCTCAAAGTCTTGTATTTTGTCTGAGGTCCATGAAAAAACGCGCTGCTTTACAATCAACATGAGATTAGGTTGTCACTATTTGCAGCCTTGCAGTCCCTGGTTGGGAGGGGGAAACTCACACTTAGATTTTCTTTCCTCCACCCACAGTAAGAAAAATGCATCAAATGACAGAGTGATAATATTACAGATATGTTCTTACACTTACCACCAGAACAATAGCTCTCACACAAACAGATTAATCTTAACACTCTATGTATCTTATACTCTAAATATAGGCATGCTATATGTAAATAGATTCTCCCGGAGAATCTATAGTGTGTCCCTGACACACAACAACTTACGGAATGGATCATGTGATCCTATGATGTGTCCCTGACACAAAACAAATCTCCCGGAGATTTTTTTCCGTGCGTGGCACTCCAAGTGCCGGCCTTATTCATGAAAGTACTCCAAGTACTCATTATAAACTCCCGGAGTTTATTTTTAAGGCTTAACAATGTATCCCGGATACATAATAAAAACTCACGGGTAGAGATGTGGCCAGTGCCCTCGGACCGGGCAGTGGACAAAAGAGATGTCTCTCTTACCGGACACGAGGATGGCCTTCTCTAACCCAGATGTAGCCCCCAAACTGAAAGGATTTGGACCTTTCTGGACCTCTACGACAACCTTGGTTTGAGACACTGACGTCAGGAGAGATGTTTCTCAGTTGGCAATAATAGTCACACACATCACTGAGAAACACTCTAATTTTATTATGCTATAGCTTGGTCTCATATAGGCAGCAGAAAAGTTTGCACAACAACAGCGTTAAACCAATCATAAATGATAAACATTGATGCCCATACAGATACCACTGGAACATCCCTTTTATGGGTATGTAATACGTCACATATAAGAACGTACACAGTTGTGCCGAATGACCCTGAGTGAATTAGAACATTTGTTCTAATTCTGGGAGATTCCCAGAATATGTCCTGAGACAGATAAGTGAACCTAACTCACAGTGGGGGAGGATGTGAAGTGCGTAGGTGAGATATTATAACAATTCTGTACATCATAGGGAAGACAACATGGAGTCACATTTGCCTTCAATCACCCGCCTGTCATTGATCACCCCCCTGTAAGGCTCCATTCAGACGTCCATATGTGTTTTGCGGATCCGATCCATGTATCCGTGGATCCGTAAAAATCATACGGACGTCTGAATGGAGCCTTACAGGGGGGTGATCAATGACAGGGGGGTGATCAATGGCAGGGGGGTGATCAATGACGGGGGGGTGATCAGGGAGTCTATATGAAGTGATCAGGGGTTCATAAGGGGTTAATAAGTGACAGGGGGGGGTGTAGTGTAGTGTAGGTGGTGTTTGGTGCTACTTTACACAGCTACCTGTGTCCTCTGGTGGTCGATCCAAACAAAAGCGACCACCAGAGGACCAGGTAGCAGGTATATTAGACGCTATTATCAAAACAGCGTCTAATATACCTGTTAGGGGTTAAAAAAATCACATCCACTCGCTTACCTTCAGTTCCTGTGAACGCGCCCGCCTGTGTGCGCGCGTTCACTGGAAATCTCGGGTATCGCGAGATGACGCGCCAATGCGTCGTTGAGCGCCCCGCTGCCGCCTCCGGACCGCAGATCTGCGTTAGGTGGTCCGGAGGCGGTTAAACAGCAGGCCATTTTCTGATAACACATTCCCTTTAATGGGTTTTAATAGTTTTAGAATTGGCCGGACTAACAGGGATGGATAGAGCAGGAGCAGGGTCTGTGCTGCTGACAAGCAGAGACCCGGAACCAGTAAGAGAAGCCGAGGCCCCCCTACCCCCCACTCCATCTTTTCTTCTAGATTTGCTGTGGTCTCCTATAGCCACTATTTCAGAGTGGAAGGATGACACAGCAGCTAAAAACACTATGGTGGACATTTACTAAGCATGTTAAGCTATAATTATAAAAAACAAAAAAACAAAAATAATGGAGTTTTGATTTGTGCGCTAATACATCAACAGTTTTCTCCAGAATTTCATCATAATAATTCATCACACCAGAAATTAGGTGTAAATGTCAAAGTGGGCAGGGCTATCAAATTGGTGCATATTACGCCTCATTTATCATCTTCTTATTGGCAGAAATGGCTCTAATTGATGTTTTGAGTAAAATCTTGTATTTATGGCACTTTTTGTCAAAAAGTTGCATTTATGAAAAGAAAAAACAACTCGTCATGGGAACAAGTGATAGGTAAGTATTAAAACAGGATGTATTTATTTTTATCTAATATAAATGAGCTAAACAACAGCGTTTTGTCAGTAAATTGACATTGAACAAAAAAAAAAACTAACAAAAATGTCCCGAGTCTGAGACAAAAGTTGCAATTTATCACAGGAAATGTCCCAAATATGCTTAAAAAGTGACAAATATTTTTCAAAAGTCGCAAGTGCGGTCTGGCAGGGTTGGCTGAAATGGTGCATTTCAGTTTTAAAAAAACACATTTTATTGCTAGTGACGTTGAAATGTAACAAATCAAAAGAAATAAGCAGAAATTGAAGTTTATATTTTAAAAAGTGGGGAAATCACCACTTCTGTCTTGTAATGTTAGAATTTTTTGGTGCAAATTAATGTCTCCCCATTGGTATAAAGTCTTTCAGTTCTGCTATTAGTAATTTCATAAGATGGTAATACAGTAAGTGAGCAGCCCTACACGCGGCAGGACTGCACATCATCACTAAGGATTTCAGATCATCACAAAGAACTTAAATGCTGACTCATGGAGAGGAGCCACAGGTGTTGTTTCATGAAGAATGCATTAAAGAACTGGACCCCAATACTCAGCCTGGTTGTGGTCTGCCCCACAAACATTTCCCACTTTAGGCAGATCTCCTTTGTGTGAAAGTATCTGCAAGTTCTTCCCTGGTTTTTACAAGAGATGATTTGAGGGTATGCTTTGATTTTGCAGAAGGCTCCACAGAGGAGGATGAAGCAGAGGGAAGCAATGGCTTCTGAATGAAGGGTGTCTATTAATGTGTTCTCATCTCATGATTTTGTCTCTCTGAGATGCTCCCTGAAATGTAGATCATGTAGCCAATGTGACCAAGTCATCCAGGGTAGCTGGAAGGTCCCTTTCTACTAATTTATCCTTAATGCAGACAGTCAAACCCTTCTAAAAAGCAGATACTGGCCTTGTTGTTCCAGAACAATTGTGGAGAGAGGGAATACAACAAGATGAAGATAGTGCAGTGGCCGATCAGGCTCCTCAAATTTCTCCAGAAGATAGGAGCGAAGCCTGGAGGACTACCTTGGCATGGCCAGTAGGGAACTGATTGGCCTGTAACTCAAAGTGGATGGTGCACTGATTTAAAAATCCACAACAGCCTTAGGAACTTTGTTGTCATAGTGCAGTGGCAGTGGACCATGAAGGCTGGAAGCACCAGTGGAGGAAGCCGATTGTGATTGCAGTACAGATGCTGTGGTTTAAGGGGGGAAAGCTAGAGCTGTAATTGCAAAGGAGTCCAAGTGAGCAGACATCATGTTCAGATACTGGATTATTTGCTCCTGTCAACTGCATTGGTTAGTCAGCTCCTAGGCTTCAGCACATTCTGTAAACCTTAACTATGTGGACCAGAGGGATCAATGGCCTGAATAAAACTGTAATAGGAGCAGATGTGGATGTGCAGGGCCAATGAACAGATTTGGCCCCTAAGGGTGTTATCTAATTGACCACCATGGTTTTCTCCCTTTAACTCCTATACAGAGATTTGGAAACCTCTACAGGGAAACCACTAAGCTCCTAACTCTTGGAGTAGTATTTGTTCAGAGGCTGCTGGCCTACAGGGCAGGGTTGCCAACCATAATTTTTCATTTTACTGGACATCTTATCCCCAAATCATGGATTTTTTACAGACAAATTGGAATGAATAATGAATGATAAAGATTATAAGTACTACATGTCTATAGCTCAATATACTGATAAAAACTCATTACCAGCATTTACTGTGAGCTGTAAAATTATAATATTTAACACCAAAATAATCTAGTCAAGTACCAACAGACTCAAAAATAACATACACAAGAAAAAGGTTACTTATTTTTACGGACTGTCCAGAATTTTCTGGACAGTTGGCAACCCTGCTTCAGGGTTCAAAACACACCCAGTCAGAAGCATCAAGAGATCAGGAAAACCCATAGTTAGCTACAAGCTGAGGTTTGAGCAGGCAGAGTTTGTACAATATGGTAAACCGTCCGGAGGTCAGGGCAGCCTGAGCAGGAGCTCAGCTCTCTTATGAAAGCTGGGCTCCTGCTCTAATGACCCAAATAAAGCAACAAGAAGCCTCGATCCTGGCCATTAAACCCCTTAGATGCTGCAGTTAATTTCAACTGTATCATCTAAGTGGTTTCGGAGGTAGAGGACTCTGTGTGTCAGCCATCAGCACTGCCACAAAGAAGGGCTGTGGGATGCCGGTATCCTTAAAGATCTGCCGTCAGTGTACACCTATTAGGCCATGCCAGAGACACAGCCTAATAAATTGCCTGTCTGGCTTGTACTGACAGCAATATACACTGTAATACATAAGTAGTACAGTGTATTATGAAAGCGATCAAATGATTAAATGTAAACGTCCCCTTGTGGGAGTAACAAATTGAAAAAGTAATAAATAAAGTTTGTTTTTTTTTAAATCCAACTTTTTCATACAAAAAAATATATATTTTCAATAAAAACATTTTAACAGTAAAATTCTGTCCACATTTTTACTCTGTGATCACCCGAATGATTACACAATTTATCCAGCAAGTGAACACCATAGAAATTGAATAAAAAGTAATCAAAACATACTATGTACCCCAAGATAATAGCAATGAAAACTACAAGTTGTCCCACAAATATCAAGCCCACACAGGTCTGTGGAAAGAAAAGTTCTGCGTCTTGGAATGTGGTGATACAAAAAGATTTTTTTGAAAGGGTTTTAATTTGCTATCGCTATAATCATACTAAGCTAGAGAGTGAAGTTACTGTGTTATTTATGCCACAAAGTAGTGAACGTTGCAAAATTTACGACGTAAAAAGACAATGACGGTATTGCAGTTTTTTTCTCATTCTCCCTAAAATGAGTTCATTAAAGTTAATCAATAATTACAATGCACCTTAATATGGTGCACTAAAAACTACAACTTGTCCCACAAAAAACAAGCTCTCAATACAGCTACATCAACAATTATATATTATATATGTGTTATATATGTTATAGCTCTTGAAATCCGACAATAAAAAAAAAACAAATATTGCTTGGTCACCAAGGTCCCAAATCAGGCACATCATGAAGGGGTTAAATAACATAAATACATACATATACGGTAGTGCTCAGTATACATTGCACACAGCAGCCATGTTAGTAGTGTCCACGTAAAATGTGTCATACATTACCCAGGTATTGTCATTTGGTCCCAAAATAAATATTACCATACTGAGTCCAGTGTCCTATTCTCACTGCACTGATGCCACACAGTGGAGTCTTTTGGCATTTTTGATTTAAAGTTATTGCTTTTGCAATTTAACAGAACCAGGTCAGGTGCCTGGCTGTGAGGCAGCCTAAGACATTGAGGAGGAAATAGAAGCCTACACAGGACTTAGTGGCAATGGTGCTACTGTAGTTCTGTTAGACCAGATGATCATGTGATTGCCAGGTGCATCCCATAGCCACTGCTTGTGACCAATGTTATGACAGGGAGCTGTTTTCCTATGTGACTCGAGCTCCTATGAATGCCACAGTTACAGTGGAAAACTTCAAAATGAATTTTTTTTATTTTTTTTTATGAATGTCCATCAGAGATCTTTATGACCTAACAGGGGATATGTTAGGCAAGTAAATTATATACCAACGTATAGTACCATAATTTAGGCCTCTTTCACATGTCAGTGTCTGTGATGACATCCGTGAAGATGTCCGTGAAGGATTCATGTTTGGTCTGTGTGATAGTTTTTTACCCCCATGTGTCAAGCATATTTCGCATATTTCGCATTCATTGCAAGGTTGAAAATTAGCTTCCACAGCATCTACAACCAATGGTCCATGAAAAGCACTGACAGAACACAGATATCATCCGTGTTGTGTCAGTGGTTTTCACGGACGCATAAACTTCAATGGGTGTTTAGTCTGCATCACAGATCAAAGTAGTGCATACCTCGGTCAGTGGAACATCACCTATTAAAATTAATAGTTATACATGCAGTTCATGGAGACACAGAGCGCATGTCTGTGATTCACTGACATGTGAAAGACGTCTTGAAAGCGATAATAAAATAAAGTACCAACACAATTTTTATTAATCCACACTCCATATTCCAACCCAGACTGCAGTCTGATCACCTGAGACTAAGCATATTATATGTTAAAATTAACTAAACAAAATACTATTTGAATGCTTTATTTTAGTGTTAATTTGCACATTTAAAGAATAAAACTATAAACTAAAAAATATATATATTTTAACTTTTTCTACATAATCTATCAAATTTACCAAAAGCAGCAGTACATGTCTTGAAAAAAAAAGCCACAGTTTCTGGGCAACCCAAGTAATACAAATGTTAAGGCTAAAAACAATCACTTGCACAAACTGTTTTAAAATGTCTGGTCATTTAGCCCCAAAACGCTTTGGTGGTTAAAGGGAATTGGAACTTGATGAACTGAAGGAGCCGAAATCCAGCAGCAAAGAGCAGGTATGTATCTTTTCCTTCACACGGCTAGCGGAGAGGTGTGTCGAATATTTTTTAAAATACTTGACAACATCTTTAAAGGGGTTGTCTCCCTTCAGCAAATGGCATTTATCATGTAGACAAAGTTAATACAAGCCACATACTAATGTATTGTGATTGTCCATATTTCCTCCTTTGCTGGTTTATTTCATTTTTCCAGCACATTATACACTACTCAATTCCAGGGGTAACGACCACCCTGCAATCCAGCAGCAGTGGTCGTGCTTGCACACTATAGGAAAAAGCTCCAGCCTACAGTACGTGCACACCCATCTGGGGCACAATTCAAGTGAACGGAGCTTAGCCCCACCCAGGCCAGTTGATACAAGTCGTAACGTCACTGGGCCAGCCGTAAACAGTGAGAAGGCTGCGGTGCTGCTGGAGCACCGCCACCGCTGCCTTCTCAAACAGCTGATCGGCAGGGGTCCTGGGTGTCGAACCCCCGCTGGTCAGATGCTGATGATCTATCTAGAGGATAGATCATCTGTTTAAACAAACTGCATAACCCCTTTAACTTTCTATACTTTATAAATTCCATTTGCTCAAGAGAAAAAAAAACTTTAAGGGCTTATATACAGTGGCACTAGCTGAATCTCCTATCTCCCAGACAGGAAAAAAGGAATAAGGGCAAATGATTAATCTACATGATAGGCTGATACCTTCAGAAAAGAGGATGTGTGTCATTGATATACCCTATGAAATACAGAGCGGATTGCAATAACTGTTCACAACGTATAGATATCTGAGGAGATAAAACAATGTTGTATCTCTGCATTTTGGTTGCTCTGTTTCTATCAGGTAAGTCCTAATGCCAGAATCAATGATAAATGTTATGCTTGACCTCCTCATGCTTGTTTCATCCCCATATCTCTTATTTTACCTACAGTAGATGCACAGACTACCATAGACCAAGAGCTGCCTTCTCTAGTAAAGGTTAGAGGTGACCGGTCAACAGCTCGTATACCGTGTGAGATTAGCCAGCAGACATCCTATGTTCATTGGTATGTACAAAAACAAAATCAAGTAATTAAAAGGATTCTATATTTTGGAGAAGGAAAAGATAATTATGAAGATGGATTTGACTCAAGAAAATATGACACTACTCCAAGAGAAAACAAATATACACTGACCATTTATGATGTAAAAGATGATGACAGTGGTATCTATTACTGTGCATATTGGGTCAGGGTCAGGTCCCCTAGCTTCCACACTGATATAACATCACAGAAATCCTGTACAATTAGTCAGGAAACATTATATGAAGGCTAGTAAGAGTGAGTTCACACCACTGTTATACTGTATATTTCCATTGTTTGCCTCCATTAGAGGGGTTTGTATGCACAGCGATATTTTACATTTTTATCCAATGTGTGAGAGAGAATCTAAATTGCACATCCTCATTACTATGCTTTTGATGCAGCAACTGTTTTAATTTTAAGCAAGATAAACAATGGCTATACAGCACTTCTTATCATAAATTTGCTATGCACTATTAGGAGGCATTAGTATACAGTTTGATCAAAGAGCATAGGCCCACTTACCACGACAAGGTCGCCTCCTTTTAAGTGGGGACCTACTCTAACTATGGTGCGGCGCCGTGCGGCGACCATCGCGCCCCCACACCGCTCCAGCAGGCAATGGGACCCAGTAGCCACACAGCACCCACTGTGCAGAAAAGCCACCAAGGCCCTGGGTCCCACTACTCCACCAGCACGGCACAAAAGCAGCGACGGCCGCCGCCCAGCACCGCATGTGAACTGGTGCAAAGAGCTCACCTGTTCACAGCCTCTCAGGAACACCAACTGAGATTTGGTAGGAATTTTAAACCCTATGCAGACTTCTGCAGATTAAAAGCACCTGAGCCGAATGGGGAGGAGTGCTGATCCAGAGAGGGGGGAAGTTTTTACAATACTCACTACAGTTTTGAAAAGGAAATGGTAAAGTGGGCATGTCAACTGATTTAAACCAAAATTCTGTGAGTTTTCAATGGTCTCAATCTTAGGTTCATTTACACATCCGCACGGACACCAGCCATGGTTGTGCCGCATTTTGCAGACCACACATGGCCGACACTATAATAGAAATGCCTATTCTTGTCCGTGGCCGCAGACAAGAATAGGACATGCTCTATCTTTTTTGTGGGGCCGCAAAACAGAAGTGCAGATTCAGACAGCACACGGTGTCAGGGCCGTCTTTAATATTGATTGGACCCTGGGCAAAAATTTACTTGGGCCCCCTGGATCCCGCCTTCCCACACCTTAGCAGGCAATCACGCCCTCCACCACAAAACACACAAAAAAATTCACACATCTGGTAGAGAACAGTGAATGACTGTAAATACTTCCAGTTCTGAAGACTCCAGCAGCTCAGAAATCAGGATCAGTGCTCTGGGCAGCTGGAAGTGGGCACCGCTCTGCAGGAAGGAGACCAGGGCTCGGCTCACCCTAGCGTTACAGTGCACTCCAGCACCCCACGGTATGCAGTATAGCACCCTATAGTATACAGCAACCCACAGTATGCAGTATAGCGCCCTATAGTATACAGCAACCCACAGTATGCAGTATAGCACCCTATAGTATACAGCACCACACAGTATGCAGTATAGCACCCCACATTATACAGTATACAGCACCCCACAGTATATAGTAGAGCAGTATAGCAGCCCACAATATACAGCACCCCACAGTATACAACACCTCACAGTATACAGTAGAGCAGTATAGCACCTCACTGTATACAGCACCCCAAACCATACAGCCCCCCACACTATACAGTACAGCAGTATAACACTCCACAATTTACAGCACTCACAGTATACAACCCCCACAGTATACAGCCCCCCACAGTATACAGCCCCCCACTATACAGTACAGCACTCCACAATATACAGCTCCCACAATATACAACCCCCACAGTATACAGCCTCCCACAGTATACAGGCCCCCCACAGTATACAGGCCCCCACAGTATACAGCCCCCCACAGTATACAGGCACCCACAGTATACAGCCCCCCACAGTTTACAGGCCCCCCACTATACAGTAGTTTACAGTATATTAGTATAACAGCCCCTGTTACCTTTTTTTGATGTAATCTTCACTAAAAAAGCTCCACAGTTAAGGCAAACTTCTACACAACACTCCTGTTAGGACCTTGATGACTTCATAGCCACGTGACCAGTAATATTGCTAGGTTACTGGTCACATGGTGATGATGTCATCTAAGGTCCTAGAGAATTACAGCTCTTACAGTACGCTGCCTGTAGTGCTGGCAGGCATGGCATGGCAGCACCTCCTGTGTAGCTGACAGCCTAACACCCGGGCAGTGGCTAGCAGGGCTCAAGAGACAGCTGCCTTGGGCCCCCCAGGAGCAACTGGGCCCGGGGCAGCTGCCCCTTTTGCCCCTTGTTAAAGACGGCCCTGCACGGTGTGCTGTCCGCATCTTTTGCAGCCCCATAGAAATGAATGGGTCCGCACCCGTTTCGCAAAATTGCAGAACGGATGCAGACCCATTCATGCGGACGTATGACTGGACCCTTACTCAAGTATAGGCATGTAGTAAAAATGGGAAGAACATGTCAAAACAGTATTACACTAAAAAATGCACCAAAAAAACTTAATGCAACATTTCATACATTTGACAAAAGAGCACTGCCTTGCCTAGAGGCTGCATGAAGAACAACTGTAGCCCAAGATTGACAAGCAGATTGGACATGGACCAGGAAAACGGTTGCATGCATGTGGCCTAAAGGCTAGGGTCAGAGAAACCTCTGATCTCTGCAGTTTAACACATTAGATGCTGTAGTTAATAGTGAACTGTCAGCCTATTGGCTAACAAAGGTCCTCAGATCTGCAATAGGTATCTACTAAGGATGAGCAAAGTTTTGAAAAATTTGATTTGCCAAAATTCACAAATACATTTTATTGGTTCTGGATTAATTTGTCACGAATCACTATAGAATAAATCAGGTATACCCAGGCCACTCTGCCTAATCATATTCTTCCCACCTGGTGGCCCAATCTCAGTGTGAAGACTTGGAAGTTAATTCTTTCCTGACCACCACAGTAAATTTAAGTCGGTGGCTGGGCATTTAAAAATGGCGCCATCTACATCCGTATGTCCGTTAAATTGCACCCGCAAAATAATAGAGCATGTTCTATACTTGTATGTTTTACGGACAAGGATAGTACTGTTCTATAGATGGCCAGTGTACATGTGTATCCGCAATTTGCAGACAGCAAAAATGGATATGACCATATGCATCAGCCCTTATTATTTTGCCTGTCAGTGATACATCATCAGGCAATAATGCTCTACAATGTTACCGGTTTATCCACATGTAATGGATTTGCTGCGGGTTTTACATCTGGATTTACAGACAAAAAATCTACAGTAGATTACAGTACCAGAAAAGTGAATGAGATTTGCAGAAATCTCATTCACACGCCGTGTAAATCTGAAGCATGTCAATTTCTGCTGTGGTGCTGTTGCAGATTTTTAACAAATTTTGACTTCTACCATTACTTAGCATTATTGAAATTCAGAAGGGAAATCTGCACAATTTTCAGAATTGAACTCACAAGCAAATCTGCAAAAAAAATCCACATGAATTTGCTACTACAGATTTCCTTTTTAGAACTGAGAAAAAAATCTGCAGTATCAAATCCCTTATGGATGTACCCATAATATTCTAAAGGATTATATAAACTATCAAATGACTGCAGCTTCAAGTTCCCTTGTCAGACAAAAAATGTATAATTTAGTTTAATAATATTTTATTTTATTGTTTAACTCCTATGTGTACCATGAAGTAACTTTACATTGTTGGTGTCCAAAGAGTGTATGGAGAATGGCTCAGAAGCTTGTTCAGGTATAACTCAGATCTTGGTTGTTTATGCGCCAACTCCGCCTACTCCCCCCAACCCCCAGATGCCAGTCAATAATGATGGCAGCATCTGATTGGTAAGTTAGATTCCTATACCATGTAAGACTTTGCTGGCTTATCTGATACTGTAACAACATAAAAAAATCCACACTGATGTGGCCTAAAACTAGTATTCTTTTTGTATGGTGTAACAGTGTGAAATCTACCAAAAAAGCTGATCAGTTGTGCAGGCCCATAGGCCATATTAGCAAAAGAAAAATAAGCACAGCTCACCCAGAGGCAAATTATGTGAACAGAGTCCTTGGCCAGTGTAGGGCGGCACAGGTCCTTCACTGGACCCCTGGTATACAATATGTTCAAGAATAGTAGGATAATCCAGCATTCAGTTAATAAAACATAACTTTTAATTTAACATGTTAAAACTCCATGGCATTCTCCTGCTGACATGGTTCACACATGTAGTTAGTTACACAAGGAAAACATGTCAGCAAGGGAAGTTTTTTTTTTTAAATCAAACTATTTTTATAGATTTTTACAGTTAAAAATTACAGTACAACTTGAATAATACAGTGACTTCTGTGAAACCCCTCCCACCCTTCTCTGTGCAGTGTCCTCCCCCATCCCAACAGACATACGTATACGCCTTGAATCCACTTTCAAGGTATCCACTATATTCCCTACCACTATGACCTCCATTTCAGCGACTATTATTCCTTCCTCTCTGAGTGGAACTCAATACTCTCTTAGTATCTAACAACCTTGCCCTCGTCAATTCCTGGGAGGCTAAGCCAGAATTAAGAATCCAGGTCTCCCATTGTTTCGAGATACTGAGTGGCGTTGTCTAGAATGACTAAGATGTGTTGATGCCCTCTGGCGGACTTTGGTACTGGGCCTATGAGGTCCCTAGCTATTCGGTCAAACGGTACTTCGATTATCGGGAGAAGTACTAGGGGACTATGGAAATGTGGCTGGGGTCTAGTTATCTGGCAGTTCGGGCAAGACTTACAAAACTCTTCCACTTCTTTGAATATGCTGGGCCAGTAAAACCACTGTAGAATACGGTTCTGAGTTTTCTGCAGCTCCAGTTGACCCCTGAGAACGTGTTGGTGGGCTAGATCTAACACAAGCTTGCGATAAACCACCAACTGTTCAATAGATCTCCCCTCAGTTGTCTTTTTTCTAAAGTGAATAACCCTAATTTTGATAATCTTTCAGGGTACTGTAGTTGCCCCATTCCAGTTATTACTTTAGTTGCCCTCCTCTGGACCCTCTACAGCTCTGCTATGTCTGCCTTGTTCACAGGAGCCCAGAACTGTACACAGTACTCCATGTGTGGTCTGACTAACTCATTGAGGATTTAACAAGTGAGTGGGCCAGTCCTATAGTATTGATACCCAAGCCGGATGGGACTTTGCGTTTTTGTAACGACTTTGGAAAACTTAATGAGATTTCCAGCTGATTGAGAGGTTAGGACAAGCCCGGTATTTTTCTGTTTTGGACCTCACCAAAGGGTACTGGAATGTGCCCTTAACGGAGGCTGCCAAAGAGAAAAATGCCTTCATCACACCTGAGGGGCTGTATCAATATAAGGTCTTACCCTTTGGTCTCCATGGCGCCCCTGACACTTTTCAGCGACTAATGGACATTGTGCTTTGTCCATATCGTCGGTACGCTTCGGCTTACCTGGACGATATTGTCATCCACAGTACCAACTGGGAAAGTCACCTACCCAAGGTGCAGGCTATTATGGACTCCCTTAGGAAAGCTGGCCTAACCACTAACCCAAAAAATGTGCAATAGGGTTAGAAGAGACTAAGTACCTGGGGTATGTCATTGGGCGCGGAGTCATAGAACCCCCAAGTGAACAAAATAGAGGCAATACAGAATTGGCCCCGACCTGTCACCACTAGGCAAATAAAGTAATTCCTGGGAATGGTGGGCTATTACATGAAGTTTGTTCCCCACTTTGCTACTCTAGCCACGCCCTTGACAGGACTCTTGAAGGGACACTACTCAACGATGGTTCGCTGGGATGATCGGGTGGAAGAGGCTTTCTCCGCTTTGAAGGCGGCCTCGGTTTTGGTGATGCCCGACTTCAAAAAGGAGTTTATAGTACAGACCGATGCCTCAGAAGTAGGCCTTGGTGCTGTACTGTCTCAAGAAGTCAACGGGGAGGAGCATCCTGTTGTCTTCCTCAGCCGTAAGCTCGCCCCAGCCGAGACCCGGTATGGTATAGTGGAGAGAGAGTGCCTGGCATCAAGTGGGCACTAGAATCTCTCCACTATTATTTATTGCAGAGAAAATTCCGGCTGGTGACTGACCACCCTTTTCAAGTGGATGAGCCAGGCCAAGGACAGAAATGCCCATGTCACCCGATGGTTTCTCTTCCTACAAAACATTATGTTTTTGATAGAACACAGAGCAGGCCGGTTACAGGAAAACGCGGATGCCCTGTCGCAGGTAAACTGTCTGGCGTATGTGACACAGTGAGAGGTTTGGTCTGGGAAAACAGGTATTTTCCTCTCAGCATGTGCTGCTGGGCTGATTTATAGCCAAGTGATGTCAAATACTGGACCGGATTTTAAGTAACGGTCCTGGTTTTGGCAGCACCTGGCTGTCCTTAAATAGGCAGCTGGCAGCTTTGTGTCTGGATGAAGGCTTGCTACCTGTTTGGCGTGCTGCTGTGCTCTTTGAGGCAGAATTGCCGCATGGTGTGAATTACTACCAACACCGCAAGGTGACTTTTTGCTTGTTTATGACTGCTTGTTTTCACTTGCCTAAAGTGTGAATAAAACACTGAACTGTTTGATCCAAAGAACTGTTGTTGCCTCTATACTGCGTTCACTAATCCGGTCTACCAGAGCGAAACCCCACACCATTTATTTCCATTCAGTTTTTCCAAAAAAGCCAAAAGCTTAAAATGTCCACATTTCCCAAAAATGAATACCTTAGGTAGGTTGACATTTTATAAACTTGTCACTTTGTGAGTGTTTCTAATATTTTTGTACTGTACAACATCTGTTCTGGCATTATGGTGCCATAGTAATAGAAAAGTCTCCAAAATGCGCTCCAATCCTTTGAAGTTTTGTGATGAGCCCAAACAAGATGTATAAAGCACATATACAATATCATTCAAAAGACAGAAGTACCATATATGAATATGTGGTAATGTGTGTTTTTTCAAGGCCACCTGGTGAATGTGAAAATTAGGCCACTGAATCAAAAATTTAGGGAAAGAAGCTATTTTAATTTTTCTCCATGTAATTTCATCCAGCTTTCCTTAAAAAAGACAAAGAGGAACATTTATCAAACTGGTGTAAAGAAAACTGGCTAAATTGCTCATAGCAACTATTTCACCTTTCATTTTCCAATGGAGCTATGAAAAATGAAAGGTGGATTCTGATCGGTTGCTATTAGCAATTAAGCCAGTTTTTCTTCATGTCAGTTTGATAAACCTACCTCAAAATGTCTACATTTCCCAAAGATAAATAACTTAGGGGGTCAACATTTAAACAATAGTCACTTTGATGGTGTTTCTAATGTTTTGACACTGTACAATATCTGGCCTTGCAGCATGGTGCCATAATACCAACAACAGAAAAATAGGGCTCCAAAATCTATAATAATTTCTACTCATTTCAAGTTTTGCTGTGAGCTCAGCCATTAGGTAAATTGCACAAATACCACCTATTGTCACAGTACGAATATACAGTCGTGGCCAAAAGTTTTGAGAATTACATAAATATTGGAAATTGGAAAAGTTGCTGCTTAAGTTTTTATAATAGCAATTTGCATATACTCCAGAATGTTATGAAGAGTGATCAGATGAATTGCATAGTCCAACTTTGCCATGAAAATTAACTTAATCCCCAAAAAAACCTTTCCACTGCATTTTATTGCTGTCATTAAAGGACCTGCTAAGAACATTTCAGTAATCGTTGTGTTAACTCAGGTGAGAATGTTGATGAGCACAAGGCTGGAGATCATTATGTCAGGCTGGTTGGGTTAAAATGGCAGACTTGACATGTTAAAAGGAGGGTGATGCTTGAAATCATTGTTCTTCCATTGTTAACCATGGTGACCTGCAAAGAAACGCGTGCAGCCATCATTGCGTTGCATAAAAATAGCTTCACAGGCAAGGATATTGTGGCTACTAAGATTGCACCTCAATCAACAATTTATAGGATCATCAAGAACTTCAAGGAAAGAGGTTCAATTCTTGTTAAGAAGGCTTCAGGGCGTCCAAGAAAGTCCAGCAAGCTTCAGGATCGTCTCCTAAAGAGGATTCAGCTGCGGGATCGGAGTGCCACCAGTGCAGAGCTTGCTCAGGAATGTTGACATTTTGGGTCCATGGCCTGGAAACTCCCCAGATCTTAATCCCATTGAGAACTTGTGGTCAATCCTCAAGAGGCGGGTGGACAAACAAAAACCCACTAATTCTGACAAACTCCAAGAAGTGATTATGAAAGAATGGGTTGCTATCAGTCAGGAATTGGCACATAAGTTGATTGAGAGCATGCCCAGTCAAAATGCAGAGGTCCTGAAAAAGAAGGGCCAACACTGCAAATACTGAATCTTTGTATAAAATGTCATGTAATTGTCGAAAAAAGCCTTTGAAACGTATGAAGTGTGTGTAATTATATTTCACTACATCACAGAAACAACTGAAACAAAGAACTAAAAGCAGTTTAGCAGCAAACTTTGTGAAAACTAATATTTGTGTCATTCTCAAAACTTTTGGCCACGACTGTACAGCAATGGTTTTAGTAATGTTTTGTCTTCAAATCATTTTTAATAGTTTGGAAAAATGATAAAATATATTATTTTCATAATTTTAACATTTTTTCACTACAATATTTTTAAAAATATTACATATGTCATCTCATGGCACAACAGAAAGGTCTAATGTGTTCTGTGAAAAATACTATCAAATACATATGGCCTTGAATTAAATAGTTATTTGCAGTTACGGTAGATACGCCCATTGCTAAAATTGAAAACATCGCCTGGTAAGCAAGGGATGCAAACCCTCTGGTAATGAAGTGGTTAAAAATATTTCTCCAATATAAGTCCCATATTTGGAGAAACTTTTACATATGGTGCCCTGGGCACACGTTACAAACCAGGGTAATGTTCACAGAAGTCAGACCCCCATGATCAGAAATATGATAGTATATCCTAGCAATATGAGACCAGTTTTTATATTAGGAAAATTGCTTTTTTTGCATGCAAATAGCTGTATTTTTTATGGCTTTACGATAATCCAAATTAGCCATGCATAAAAGCGAAGCACTTCAATTAATCTGAATTAAATTTAACCTCAATGTGATGCATGAAAAGAAGACTCCTGATTGGCTGATTCAGTTCACAGTTCAGAAAATCCAGCATTGGCTAAACAGTCCTCTCATCATAATAAACCTTTTTTCAGCACAGAGCAGCTGCATCACATCAAAGTAAGACTACTGTTTTCACACTAAAAGCCACATTTGACAGTAGAACGTTTCACAACTCATTCAAATGTGCTTTATATATTTTTGTAAGGGAAAGTTGCACAGTGTTAATGTCAAAGTATTCGGATCTGGAACCAAGCTTGTCGTAACATGTAAGTGATAATTCAAGTTCTCTGACGTTTGGCTAGAACTACCTATCTAAAACGACGTGTGTAAACCCATCCACGAGCTACTATGTAAAATACAAAAACACTCCTGTTTATCACAGCTTCCTTTATATCATAATTATACAGAAAGTTTTATATTACCATGAAGTGCAGAGATATTCTCCATCTAGTGCTGGACACCAACATTTATAGAAAATTGTGGAGTAACTTAAAGTGACTTACATTGAAAGATTTTTATCTTGTGCTCTATTTCTAAAATAATTTTTGCTGGATACCACATCGTCTGCAAAAAACTTATCGAAATGACGCACAATGTTCATGTTTCTTTAGTTTTTATGCAACCTAGCTACTGGAGTGAGATTACACAAAAGTATGTAGCATGCCCCGTCTACCTTTCAGCAGACTTTTACAAACTGACGTGCATGGTACAAATGTCTCTAATTTTGGAGTAAATGGTTAATTAATGTGACCCGCTGCAGATAAGACAATTCTGTAGTAAATGGAACCAGAAAACAAGGCACAAATACATTAAAGGGGTTGTCTCAGTTCAGCAAATGGCATTTATCATGTAGACAAGTGCCTTGTATTAACTTTGTTTTCATGATAAATGCCATTTGCTGAAGTAACACAACCCCTTATATAATGTTAAAAAATGTGGGCCAATGGGTAAGTTTATTAAAGTAGTAAGGTTTTAATTAAAGTTAATGGTTGATACATGTTTAATCATTAGTTCTTTCAAATAGTTTAGATCAGATGCAACACAAAAAATACACTGAAAAACTAAATGTGATTTTTAGTATATTTTATCCATTAATAGGTCTATTCATATTTATGTATAGTCACCATGATATATTTTTTTCACACCAAGGTTAATGTGGTATAAAATGAAAACAAAAATGATAAAAATTATTTTTTCAATGTGTGTTGTATTGTACGCTCTAATGAAGCATTGTAATCCATTCCGGAAGGTTAAATGGACATAATATACATTTAAAAAAGAAGTTAATAACAAAGAAGAGAAATACTGTAGTCTGTGACAGAGGCCTTAGTTTAGTCAGGATCCTTTTTTATTTTATTTTTTGTCTTATTATACAAATTCATGTGTAATTGAAATGGTTTCAGGATGTACAATATCTAAGCAGATACATTTCAAGAAATCGAAAAAAAATTAAGCACTAGTTTAATAAAATATTTATGAAAGAAATATTCAACAATATATAATGAAAAAGTAAATTGCAACGTAAGAAAACAATACAAGCATTTCTTTAAAATGGCTTGCTATTGATTTTTAAATAAATTGTCACAAAAAGTAGTTTTTTTTAAATCCTATATAAAAAAAGATATACTGGCATGGTCACAAACTACATATATACATATAAAATGACTACAATTTACTTAAAAGCAAAAATATTCTTTTAGCTTCAACAGATCAAAGGGCAAAAGAACCACATGTGACTATCTTAGCTTCATCCAAGAGTGATCTGAGGACAAAAAAGTCTGCAACTTTACTGTGCAACCTGCAGAATTTCTTCCCTGATGCAATTAAAGTGGAATGGACCGATGGAAGTAACAATAAGCTGGAATCAGAACAGGGGACAATCATAACAGATGCATCCAGCGACTTGTCCTCATTGTACAGCTGGATTACAATAAAGCAGTCTGATATTGGCAGCACATATAAATGCAAGTACAAACATGAGGGAAATGGAAATCAGTGGAAAGAAGAAACGTATAACACAGGTACATTTTATCTTTATATTTTCTATTATTTCCAAACATCTATCACTGTCAAATAGTACTTAAAATGTCTTCTGAAGGTAGCTCCAGCAGAGGCTGTGTGGAAACCGCGCATATAAATTACATGTGCTTTCTTGACACTGCGGCCGCATGAAGGAAGAGCGGACTGCAACACACAGATGGACAAAAAACACCACATAAATGACACATTAAAGTGTTCAATTTTGGCACACAGTTGCACTTTAAACCATGCCCCCTTTCATTACCCTTGTCAAGTGGGAAGAAGGAGCGTCTAAAACCTTTAATAAATGTGGTGTATTTGCAATAGTAAATTTGTCACTGTCATTTTAGAGCTTCAAACATTCTGCATTGATATGGAGTTAAATAAAACTATTCTAGCTGCCTGGAGCCACCACTGTCACAGTATGCAGGAATGCCCTTGTGCATGCACTAAGTGATTGGAATTTTTTTACCCTTATGCATAATTTATTTCACTTATCCATTATAAATACAGCTTAGGATATGGTATGGAGTACAATTCCAGCTGAGTGAGAGTTCTTGAATGCAGCTTAGGGAGGAACTGGCTCCCCTTAAGGAGACCAGCTGTGTATGTAGACAATGATAGTGCTCCTTGGGAAAACAATAACAATAGTTTAGACCCTTAAAATATCACATGACTGACTTTCACATAGAGGCACTTTAGAATTTATCATTGGTGAGGCTGCATGCATTATAGCATCACTAATCATGTCATAACCTGTCGGTTTACCTGCTTAGGGGTCAGGCATCATCTATTGTCTGCAACTGCTCTTCTACAACTACATGCAGTGTTAGGACTTGCAAGAACGCAGAACCTTTTGGTTTTGTAAAGTAAAGTATCGCCACCCCACACATACTGATCTTAAATAATAATATTCACTTCATTCCTGTGATCTGCTAAGATGATGTCAGCTTCTTCTGTTCCGGCTAGTATATTTGACCCTGTCCATTTCTCTGCCCTGGTCTCTGCTTGTCTTCTGTTGCTGACTGTACTCTGCCTACTACAACCTCCCTGTGCCTCAGTTTGACTTCCTCCTGCCAACTTGGTGTCAAGTCTGCTCAGTTTTTCATCAACCGTACTCCTGGTGTAGCTACCTGAGGATTCCCTGAAGCAAAGTCAAGATACCTATATTGAGATTAAAGGGGGTATAACAGAGAATCACTCAGAATCCATTGCCAGGCTTAGCCCAAAGTCAAAACTGTAGCAACTTAGAGGTCCACACCATCTCCAGTAGTAAGGCCAACACCTACATAACTTTAGTGAGGAGTCGCTTTTTTCACAGAATTTAAAGCACACAAAAAAACACTGAAAAACTCCATCTACGTTGTGATTTTTTAGTAAATTTTGGGTAACTATTAATCTATTTTTCAATGGGTACTGTACCTCTAGTTGTAACAACTATGACACAGTGAGGGGTTTTGTCTGGGAAGGCAGGTAGTTTCCACGTAAGGTCAAATACCGGACCAGAGTTTAAATGATGGTCTGGGTTTTGGCAGCATCTGGCTGTCTTTAAATAGGTCTCTGTGTTGGGATCTGAGGTTTTGTGCTGGACTGGAGAGTTGAGACCCATGTGCAGGGATGACAGGCCCCTAAAGCCTGCTGTGGACTACTGGAGGCAGAACTGCCAACAAGGTGTTCATATAGAAAGTTCATATAGGTGCAATATGAACTTTCTATTGTGTGTGAATTAACACCAAAGACTGCAAAGTGACATGTTGTTTTGTGCAACTGCCGCAAGTGTCAATAAACACTGAAGTTTAAGTTAAGAACTTGAATTTTTGACTCTGTACTGCGTCCGCTGAAACTCCACAATTAGTGGAGGATGCGGTAAAACACAGTGAGGCTGGCGTGAAGGCCGAATTTTTTTTTTTTTTTCCAGGTACGGTTTTATGTCTTACATCAAACCAGTGAGATTACAACCCATGTCCCTCGACAAAATGAAAGCTGTTGTGAAAGCCCTCGTAGATAGAGATGGCCTAGCGGTTCACCCGGTTGTCATTTCGCAGAAAACTTTGCTCGTTTGCGATTTGCCAAACATGTGAACATATGACGATATTCACACGCGCAATATTTTTTTGCATAGCGCCAAACATTGACCTATGACGAATCCATCAAGTGGGACAGGACAGCTAATTGAGACGTTTCAGCACATGGACACACCCCCTACCCTATAAATAAACCTGATCTGGCAGTCATTTTACATTCCGTTTTTTCCAGTGTAGGGAGAGGTTGATGTGTGGAGCAGGGACAGACTGTTAATGACACCAAAAGCTAGCTAATAGGGCCACAAAAGTCCTTTTAAGGACTGGTATAGGTTTGCTATTGATAGGTGTGACATACAGAGGGGTGTGATATACCTATAATATACCTTCTAACATATAAAGTATATTATCGAGCATTTGTATTGTGCAGAAGCTGTGTGTGGTTCTGCTGAGATACCGCAGCTAGATAGAGGGACAAACGGTATTGGAATAAGTAATTTCAACAGGTGTGATATACCTGTTGCCCCCCAAAAAACAGATTAAGGGGTGCGATATACCTGCTTCCACAAAATACTGATTGTGGGGTGTGATACACCGGCTTCCACAAAATATTGATTGAGGCCTGAGATACACCAGCACAAGTGAATGGTGCCCACTGCGAACTTGCGGTTTGCGATCATTTAATCGTGTTTACGAATCGTCCCGGCCGATGTTCGTCCATCACTACTCGTGGAGGCTAACCTGCAGCAGCGGGAGGCTAATAAGCAGCAGAAAGAAACAAACCAGCTGCTGTTAGAAAATGCAATGGCTTTACAGGCGGCAGTAGCATCCCAGAGCATCCACGATGCCCGGAAAGCGGTCCGTGCGGTGATCCCTAAGATGACCCTCTCAGATGACATTGAAAACTATCTGGCAGTGATCGTAAAGGTGGTCGTTGCTTCGTTCCTGGCATCCGGACCCCAGCAGGTGTATTTCAACTTACCGGATGAACAAGCAGACGATTACCCAACAGTAAAGGGTGAGATTCTGGCAAGACTGGGGGTGAATGTGTTGGTCCGGGCCCAGCGGGTGCATCAGTGGGAGTTTAACCCTGCTGAAACCTGAGAGACCTCAGTATTATGATCTATTACACCTGTTGCAAAAATGGCTTCAGCCTGATGTGCTGAGTTCCACTGCTATACCGGACCATCTGTTGGATGATGTATTATGGAGGACTTTGCCATACCCTCTACAGCACTGGATCGGCCAGGTCTCTCCTTGTAATGCCCTTGAGATGGTGGACCTGGTGGAACGCTATGAGGCTACCAGGAATCTACAGGGGGTTTATTTGGGAGTGGGGCAGTCAAACCCCGGAAATCTCCACCCCAGACCCGGCGACTTGTGCCCCCTACGGACCTGGCTCCAATAGTCTGCTGACAGTGGCAGGAGCTTGGCCACTTAAGGGCTGACTGTCCCCATCAGGGTGAGCCCATGGACACTAACTATGGTTACCGCCACTCATTATATGCCAGGAAGCTGTGTGCCTCCGGTACCCCAGAGACTATAGACAACAACTACTTGTGCCAGGTGGAAGAAGGAGACACTCTGGCGGAGGCGTTGCTGGACTCAGGGAGTCTGGTGTCCCTAGTAAGGGCTACACTGGTACGGCCCGCTGAGTATACTGGCCGGAAAGTCAGGGTAATGTGTATTTATGGAGACTTAAAAGACTACCCCACCGCTATGGTGTCTCTATCCACGGTTGTCGGCAGATTAACCCACGAGGTGGCCGTCGCCACCAATCTATATTATAAACTTAAATTCGTGTTAGATCTAGCCCATCAACACATTCTCGGGTGTCATCTGGCCCATTTCACCTGGCGCTTTTACTGGCCCATCATATCCAGAGAGGTGGAAGAATGTTGTAAGTCTTGCCCGACCTGCCAGATAACTAGCCCCCAGCCACATTTCCGTAGTCCCCTAGTACCTCTCCAGATTATTGAAGTACAGTTTGACTGATAGGCCCAGTACCGAAGTCCGCCAGAGGGCATCAACTCATCTTAGTCACTGCGACATACCTCAGCCAAACTCATGGCTAAGGAGTTAATGGAGATGTTTTGCCGAGTAGGACTACCTAAAGAGGTTTTGACCGACCAGGGGACCCCTTTTATGTCCAAGCTGATGAGGAAACTCTGTAAGTTGCTGCACATAAAACAACTACGGACGTCCGTTTACCATCCGCAACAGGACGGTCTGGTAGAAAGGTTTAACCAAACATTATAAAATATGTTGAAAAGGGTAGTGTCTAGAGATGGGAAGGACTGGGACTTCCTTCTGCCCTATCTCATGTTCGCAGTGCGAGAGGTACACCAGGCCTCTACTGAGTTCTCGCCTTTCAAAAGTGCTATACGGCAGACACCCTCGCGGTCTCTTGGACATGGCCAAAGAGGCATGGAAACAAGAACTCACTCCACATAAAAGTGTCATTGAGTACATAACCCAGATGCAAGATCAGATAGAGACAGTGTTGCCTCTTGTCAGGGAGCATATGAAGGCAGCTCAGCGAGCCCAGAGTCGGGTCTATAATCGGCAGGCTCGGGTCCGGTTCTTTAACCCGGGTGATCGGATTTTGATTCTGGTGCTGACCGTGGACAGTAAATTCCTGGCTAGGTGGCAGGGGACCTGCAAGGTACACCAGCCAGGGTGGCAAAAGCCAGATCAGGTTTACCATGTGAATTTACTCAAACCGTGGATAGTTAGGGAAACTGTGGATAGGGAAACCTGTACTGAAGACATCCCGCAGCAGGGTTTTCTAGAAGAAGAGGTTCCGGCCCCTCTGTCTGATGCAAGAGAAGCAGCTGTCACAGTAAAAATTGCTGACGACCTCGCCTTTAAACAGACTCAGAAGGCCAGGGAGTTCGTTAATTGGAACACAGATGGGTTCTTGGGCCTCACTAGATGCAACTTCCATAATCAAGCATGATATTGTCACTGAGCCTCAGGCAAAAGTCAGGTTAAAAGCATATTGGGTACCCGAAGCTAGGCAACAAGCCATCTTGGAGGAGGTGCAGCTAATGTTGCAGCTATACGTCATTGAGGAGTCAAAAAGGGAATGGGCCTGTCCTATAGTATTGATACCCAAGCCAGATGGGACGTTACGGTTCTGTAACTATTTTCGCAAACTAAATGAGATTTCCAGATTTGATGCGAATCCTAGGCCTTAGGTGGATGAGCTTATTGAGAGGTTAGGCCAAGCCCGGTATTTTTCTGCTTTGGACCTCCCCAAAGGGTACTGGCAGGTACCGTTAACGGAGGCTGCCAAAGAGAAAACTGCCTTCATCACACCAGAGGGGCTGTATCAGTATTAGGTATTACAGTATTAGGTGTTACACTTTGGTCTGCATGACACCCCCGCCACCTTTCAACGGCTCATGGACATTGTGCTGTGTATACACCATCAGTACGCTTCAGCTTACCTGGATGATATTGTCATCCACAGTACCGACTGGGAAAGTCACCTACCCATGGTGCAGGCTATAGTGGACTGACCGCTAACACAAAAAAAATGTGCGATAGGGTTGGAAGAGACTAAGTACCTGGGGTATGTCATTGGGCGTGGAGTCATCAAACCCCAAGTAAACAAAATAGAGGCGATAAGAAATTGGTGACCTGTTACCACTAGGCAAGTAAAGTCATTCCTGGGAATGGTGGACTTCTAAATGAGATTTGTTCCCCACTTTGCTAAGGTGCCTGCCATTGACAGGGCTCTTGAAGGGACACAAGTCAGTGATGGTTTACTGGGATGATCGGGCGGAAGAGGCATTCTCTGCTTTGAAGTCGGCCCTGTGTGAGTCCCTGGTTTTGGTGACGCCCGACTTCAAAAGGGAGTTTATAGTACAGACCGATGCCTCCAAAGTAGGCCTCGGTGCTGTACTGTCTCGGGTAGTTAACGGGGAGAAGCATCCCGTTGTCTTCCTCAGCCATAAACTCACCCCAGCTGAGACCAGGCATAGTATAGTGGAGAGAGAGTAACTAGCCATCAAGTGGGCACTCAAGTCTCTCCGCTATTATTAGTTGGGGAGAAAGTTCCGCCTGGTGACTGACCACTCCCCTCTCAAGTGGAAGATCCAGGCCAAAGAGAGAAATGTCTGATTCACCAGGTGGTTCCTGTCCTTACAAAACTTTAAGTTCTCCGCAGAACACAGGGCAGGCCGGTTGCAGGGAAACAAGGATGCCCTGTCCCGAGTATAATGTATGACATGTGTTTATCCCAGCAGGGTTGAACAAAGGTGGGAGGTATGTAAGAAGGTATAAGGAACCATCATGGATAATAGTTACGTGTCACCGAGGTTCCTGGCTTTGGTGGAGTAAGAGCTGGTACTTAGCATGGCTGTAGAGCTGATCTGGGACGGCTCTTACTGGGAGTAGTCAAAGTGCTGGGTGGGTGACTACTACCCATGTTCCAGGCCGGGTTTTGCCAGGTAAAAAAACAGCCAGCACTGCCAGGTGGAGAGGATTGCCTTTGTCTGACAGTGGAGCTCAGGAGGTCTGTGTGCTGGGACCTGAGGCCTGTGCTGGGCTGGAGAGCGGAGACTCGTGTGTCAGGGGAACAGGTTGTCTAAAGCCTGTATTTAAACTTTCTGAGGCAGAACTGCCACCAAGGTGACTTTTGTTATATTAACTTGCCATTGGGTGTGAAGTAACACCAACACTGCAAAAGTGACGTTTTGTTTTTGGCATCATGTGTGAATAAACACTGAAGTTTGAATTACGAACTTGTATTTTGCCTCTGTACTGCGCCTGCTTATCCTAACTACCAGAGCGAATCCCCACACTACATTATAGTAAAAAGGGTTGTCATATTGTTATTCCCCACACAAAGGCACAACGTTATTGCAACTGATAGAGCCCTCCCAACCTCTGGGCCCAATAGCCAGTGATTTAAAAATGTATATTACTGCTAATGGTTAGTGATGAGCGGGAGGTGCCATATTCGATTACGCGAATATTCGATTGAATATTCGTCTTATATTCGTCTAAATCGAATATTTCCTATGGCTATGGCTAGGCTAATATGTGTATTTTACGAATATTCGCTATATTGCTATAACTTTGTTTTTTAGAATATTCGTAGTTGAAGTTATAGCAATATAGAGAATATTCATAAAATACACATATACAGCCTAGCCACCGACTGGAATGGACGTGTGAGACTGCTGCTCCTCCATAAAACACCTCTAAACTGCCTTTAATAGCAAACAGAATTACCCCAAAGATGGGCAAACACAGCAAAGAACGCTCAGGGGACCCCCCCAGTACCCCAAAGTTTATGGGAAGTCAGTCTGACCTGCAGAAATACTGGAAACCTCAGACAGACCGGGTAGCCGGTACTGACCCCATCATGGTGCTGAGAGCGGGAAACTCAGGAGACCCAGCTTCAGACCTAGAAAGCCTGACAGGGAGCGATAATGGAGATCCTGCAACATCCCTCATCACCAAGGCCTTTTTAAAAATACACATATACACCGTAATTTAGCTAATATAGCGCTATAATCATTTTTTTTTTGTCTAATTTTTTTTTGCCTCTACTGAACTTCAGCTTTGGAAAAAATGTACACTATAAAAAAAATACTATAGCACTATATTAGCTAAATTGCAGTTATATGTGTATTTTACGAATATTCGCTATATTGCTATAACTTCGTTTTTTAGAATATTCGTAATATGCTAAAAGACGAAGTTATAGCAATATAGCGAATATATTCATTATTTAGAATATTCATCTTTTTTTTTTCTTCAATGTGTACTGTTATTCCACTTTGGCATACTGCTCCCCGACAAGGTCCCCGTCACCATGGGAATGCCTGTGGGGTTAGAATATACCATCGGATCTGAGTTTTCATGATCTCAGGGAAAACTCAGATCCGATGGTATTTTCTAACCCACAGGCGTTCCCATGGTGACGGTGACGCTTGTTGGGGAGGAGTATGCGAACAACTGTACAGATAGGAAAAAATAATGTGAAAATTCTAAATAACGAATATATTCACTATATTGCTACAGTATATATTAGTTTTTTAGAATATTGATCTTTTTTTTCCATATGAAAACATGATTCCTTCCTGCTTAGGTTGCTTGTGGGCCAATGACTCATTGACCCACAAGGGGCAGCAGGAAGGAATCATGTTTTCAGATGTTAAAAAATGACGAATATTCGATATAGCGAATATATAGCACTATATTCGTAATATTCGCAAATTTACAAAGTTGCAATATTCACAATTAATATTTGCTATTCGAATATTCGAGCTCAACACTACTAATGGTAGCACTTATATAAATAACATTTTATCAGGGAATCAAAGTGCTATTTAGCCTTTTTTATTCTGTAATAAGTAAACCTGCTATCTTATTTCTCAGTTATTCTAATTAATTGTACTTTACAGAACATTTGAATGTTGAAGATCTCATGGATCAGGCAGATCAAACAGATATCAGTAATTGCATTTATACTCCAGGTAACTATATTTGGACAAATTTAATCTTCTACATGTATCTATAGCTTATATCTGAATGTCTTCTCTTTTTAAAAAAGATATGGTGAAACTTCTTTAAGATGACCAAACTAAACTGAAAAGTGTTCCACTAAAAAGATGATCTTCATAAAGAAGAAATCCAGTATATGGTGGAATTAAATTCTGTCAAGGGAAATCTGGTCTGATAACAAGGTGGTCTTCTTAAAGGGGTTTTACTATACTGTATATTTCAATACATCAGTCAGAAAAAAAAAAAACTAAACTGCTTAATTTGCAAGAACTTACATTCCCTTAAAGGGGTTGTCCGGGTTCAGAGCTGAACCCGGACATACCCTTATTTTCACCCCGGCAGCATCCCTGAGCCTAGCATGGGAGCATCTCATGCTCTGATGCGCTCCTGTGCCCTACGCTAAATCGCGCAGGGCACGGGCTCTTTTGCTTTCAATAACACACTGCCGGGCGGTAACTTCCGCCCGGCAGTGTGTTCGGTGACGTCACCGGCTCTGAGGGCCGGGCTTTAGCTCTGCCCTAGCCATTTTACTGGCTAGGGCAGAGCTAAATCCCGCCCTTCAGTGCTGGTGACGTCACCGGGGTTCCTGTCAGACCCATGGAGAGCCCCGGTACGTCACCGGAACTCCTAAAAATGCCTTTGCCCTGTGCAATTTAGCGCAGGGCAAAGGAGAGCATCGGAGCATGAACTGCTCCGTTGCTCATGTCAGGGGGGCTGCCGGGGTAAAAATGGAGGGATATCCGAGTTCAGCTCTGAACCCGGACAACCCCTTTAAATGGGAAGCATGTAAGGCTCACTTTACATTTGCAGCAAAGTTATCCAGCAGGTTGTTCTGGCAGAGAACAATCTGTTGGTGTTCTCCAGATGTGGCATAGCCATATAGTGCTGTGTGCCGACCAGCCCCATTGACTATCATGGCATCTGGCTGCTCCCCAGCATAAATTCTGGGATTCAGACAGACAAAAACTGTTGCATACAGCAATTTATGTTTTACTGGTTCCTGGCATCTATAATGGGGTCTGACAGGCACGTGACACTATCCAACTCTGCTGGATCCGGAGAACATCATCAGGCTGTTCTGGCAAAGAACAGCCTGCCAATGTTTTCTGGATCTGATACAGCCGGAGAGCTTTGCCACAAGTGTGAAGTTGGCCTAATACTACATTTGTGGCTGCAGTTTGCCCTGACAATACCATATGAAGTTGAAGTTGTGATGATCAGCTAATTGCCAGGCTACCTTTCTTTTCAAACAAGGATAATCTATGATGGTTTGACAACCCCTTTAGGACTTTACACAGAACAATAGTCTTTCAATCCACTACTTCTGCAAAACTTGTATTTAGATATTTTCAGTACAATCATAATTCCGTATTTACTTTTTTAGTATTTTTATGATATGCTTCTAGAAGTATTTTCTATGAAAATTAATGTATAGCTGTAGCAATCGCTAACATGACAGATGGCATGCTACATATTACTGCAGAACTCTGTTCTAACAGTAAGACTATTAGAACATTACGCTACATAAATAGCATAGTGCACAATCAATCCAAAAGAGGTTTTATTCACCATTGCACAAATCCAAGTTGACATGTGTGAAAAATAAAGCATGATCTAAAAATTCACTGACTTAGCAACCACATTTCATTATGAATATTTATTCATTCTGCACTCACAGCCAAGTTATTTTCTGCATACATGCACATTTTCTGCCATAGACTGAGACCTAAGACTCTGTTAACATCACTTAGCCCCCATTCATCTGATGTGTACAATGAGATGGATCCTGCACAGTTAAGTCTACTTTCACACTTGCATTTGGCTTTCCGTTTGTGAGATCCGTTCAGGGTTCTCACAAGTGGTCCAAAACGCATCACTTTGCATTCTAATGCATTCTTAATGGAAAAGGATCAGTTCAGTCTCCAGTCAGTTTCAGTGTCGATTTGGCTTGCAGCGTTTTGGTGTCTGTCTGATGAAACTGAGCCAAACGGATCCGTCCTGGCACACAATGTAAGTCTATGGGGACGGATCCGTTTTCACTGACACAATCTGGCACAATAGAAAACAGATTCGTCCTCCATTGACTTTCAATGGTGTTCAAGACTAGTGTTCAAATCTTGGCTATGTTAAAGATAATACAAGCGGATCCGTTCTGAATGGATGCAGACGGTTGTATTATCTGAACAGATCCGTCCATGACAGATCTGCACAAAACGCGAGTGTGAAAGTAACCAGCACCATATTTAAATGTCAACTGTTCATTCCTGCACTTGCTCCACCTTTTTGTCTAGATACAGTTTTTTTGTACTATTCTGCTAAGCTAATCAGTACAAGAAAAAACATTTTTTTTAATTTTAATAACAGAAGTTAATTTTAATATTTTAAGTTCTTTGTGAAATCAGTAAACAGGCAGAGTCAGAGGCATTTGGTAGATGCTTAGCCTGTCACCCTATGGCAATAAATATGCACATTCAATCACTCAGTTTCTCTGTGTTAGAAATGTCCTGCTGCTCGGAGTGTGTTGGAAGGGGCTGCATTAGGTGGTGAAAGTCCCTGGGTTACGGTCCCTTTGGTCTTTGTATAATCTGTCTCTGCATTTAAACATATTGCCATTAACACTAATAGAGCTTTCTTCTATTTTTAATATTGCAGGAATTAAGCCTATGATAATCCGAACCGCACAGCTTATCTATGCTCTATTACTTTTGAAAAGTTTCATGTATTGTCCACTCCTGCTTTTCTTTAATTACAAAGCTGCAGAATGACTGACTGCTTTCTCACCAACTCAAATACATGAATAAACTGACCCTTACAAAAGAACAAGCTTGCTTTCTAAATATACATATATATATATATATATATATATATATATATATATATATATATACACAGTACAGACCAAAAGTTTGGATACACCTTCTCATTCAAAGAGTTTTCTTTGTTTTCGTGACTATGAAAATTGTAGATTTACACTGAAGGCATCAAAACTATGAATTAACACATGTGGAACTATATACATAACAAAAGTGTGAAACAACTGAAAATATGTCATATTCTAGGTTCTTCAAAGTAGCCACCTTTTGCTTTGATTACTGTTTTGCACACTCTTGGCATTCTCTTGATGAGCTTCAAGAGGTAGTCACCTGAAATGGTCTTCCAACAGTCTTGAAGGAGTTCCCAGAGATGCTTAGCACTTGTTGGCCCTTTTGCCTTCATTCTGCGATCCAGCTCACCCCAAACCATCTCGATTGGGTTCAGGTCCGGTGACTGTGGAGGCCAGGTCATCTGGCGCAGCACCCTATCACTCTCCTTCATGGTCAAATAGCCCTTGCACAGCCTGGAGGTGTGTTTGGGGTCATTGTCCTGTTGAAAAATAAATGATGGTCCAACTAAACGCAAAACGGATGGAATAGCATGCCGCTGCAAGATGCTGTGGTAGCCATGCTGGTTCAGTATACCTTCAATTTTGAATAAATCCCCAACAGTGTCACCAGCAAAGCACCCCCACACCATCACACCTCCTCCTCCATGCTTCACGGTGGGAACCAGGCATGTAGAGTCCATCCGTTTTCTGCGTCGCACAAAGACATGGTCGTTGGAACCAAAGATCTCAAATTTGGACTCATCAGACCAAAGCACAGATTTCCACTGGTCTAATGTCCATTCCTTGTGTTCTTTAGCCCAAACAAGTCTCTTCTGCTTGTTGCTTGTACTTAGCAGTGGTTTCCTAGCAGATATTCTACCATGAAGGCCTGATTCACACAGTCTCCTCTTGGTCTTCCTTTCCTGGGGCGGTCCGCATGTGATCCAGTTTCTTTGTAGCGCTTGATGGTTTTTGTGACTGCACTTGGGGACACTTTCAAAGTTTTCCCAATTTTTCGGACTGACTGACCTTCATTTCTTAAAGTTATGATGGGCACTTGTTTTTCTTTACTTAGCTGCTTTTTTCTTGCCATAACACAAATTCTAACAGTCTATTCAGTAGGACTATCAGCTGTGTATCCACCTGACTTCTCCACAACGCAACTGATGGTCCCAACCCCATTTATAAGGCAAGACATCCCACTTATTAAACCTGACAGGGCACACCTGGGAAGTGAAAACCATTTCAGGTGACTACCTCTTGAAGCTCATCAAGAGAATGCCAAGAGTGTGCAAAGCAGTAATCAAAGCAAAAGGTGACTACTTTGAAGAACCTAGAATATGACATATTTTCAGTTGTTTCACACTTTTTTGTTATGTATATCATTCCACATGTGTTAATTCATAGTTTTGATGCCTTCAGTGTGAATCTACAATTTTCATAGTCATGAAAATAAAGAAAACTCTTTGAATGAGAAGGTGTGTCCAAACGTTTGGTCTGTACTGTATATATATATATATATATATATATATATATATATATATGTAGATATATATAGATATATAAAGTCTATAATGTCAGGTTTCTCTGATGTAAAAAAAATGAGACAAAGATAAATCATTTCAGAACTTTTTCCACCTTTAATGTGACCTATAAACTGTACAACTCAATTGAAACACAAACTGAAATCTTTTAGGTAGAGGGAAGAAAAAAATATAAAAATAAAATAATACGGTTGCATAAGTGTGCACACCCTCTTTTTGGATATGAGTCAGCATGGCACACTCTTCTTTGCAAAAACACTCCAAATCTGTCAGATTGCGAGGGCATCTCCTGTGCAGATAACCCCACAGATTTTCAATCGGATTCACGTCTAGGCTTTGGCTGGGCCATTCCAAAACGTTAATCTTCTTCTGGTGAAGCCATTCCTTTGTTGATTTGGATGTATGCTTTAGGTCATTGTCATGCTGAAAGATGAAGTTCCTCTTCATGTTAAGCTTTCTAGCAGAAGCCTGAAGGTTTTGTCCCAATATTGACTGGTATTTGGAGCTGTTCATAATTCCCTCCAGCTTAACTAAGGCCCCAGTTCCAGCTGAAGAAAAACAGCCCCAAAGCATGATGCTGCCACCACCATGCTTCACTGTGGGCATGGTGTTCTTTTGGTGATGTGCAGTGTTGTTTTTGCTCCAAACATATCTTTTGGAATTATGGCTAAAAAGTTCAACCTTGGTTTCATCCGACCATAATACCTTTTCCCACATGCTTTTGGGAGACTTTAGATGTGTTTTTGCAAAATGTAGCCTGGCTTGGATGTTTTTCTTCGTAAGAAAAGTCTTTAGTCTTGCCACTCTACCCCATAGCCCAGACATATGAAGAATACGGTAGATTGCTGTCACATGTACCACACAGCCAGTACTTGCCATATATTCCTGCAGCTCCTTTAATGTTGCTGTAGACCTCTTGGTAGCCTCCCAGACCAGTTTTCTTCTCATCTTTTCATCAATTTTGAAGGGACATCCAGTTCTTGGTAATGTCACTGTTGTGCCATATTTTCTCCACTTGATGATGACTGTCTTCACTGTGTTCCATGGTATATCTAATGCTTTGGAAATTCTTTTGTACCCTTCTCCTGACTAATACCTTTTAACAATGAGATCCCGCTGATGCTTTGGAAGCTCTCTGTGGACCATGGCTTTTGCTGTGGGATGCAACTAATAAAATTTCAGGAAAGACCAACTAGAGCAGTTGAACTTTATTTGGGATTAATCAGAGGCACTTTAAATGATGGCAGGTGTATGCCAACTCCTATTTAACATTTTAACATGATTTTGAATGTGATTGCTTCATTCTGAACACAGCTACAACCCAAGTTATAAGAGGGTGTGCAACCACATTATTATTTTTTTTTGTTGTCTTCCCTCCACCTAAAAGATTTCAGTTTGTTTTTAAATTAAGTGATACAGTTTATAGGTCACATTAAAAGGTGATATGTAGAAATGGACAGCACATCCAGTAGAAAAATATATTCAAAAAATTTTTATTCAGCCACAGTGGCACAAGAGGCACTTGTGCCACTGTGGCTGAATAAAAATTTTTTGAATATATTTTTCTACTGGATGTGCTGTCCATTTCTACATACAAATGTTGGGTAAGCAGTGATAACCCTGGACATAGCACCCGCTACACTGTTATGTTTTGGTGCTGCCACATTATTCCACTTTTTTATATATATATATATATATATATATATATATATATATTTTTTTTTTTTTTGTGATCATAATATTACCAAATATACTATTACTCATAAAAAATTATGGGTAAAATTTTAACAAAGCATCAGGTGCTATATTAAAGGGGTTATCCATGATTCAACAACTCCACCCCCCCCCCCCCCGCCCCGCCCCGCCCCAATGCCTGGACCCATGGGGCTGACTAGACTAACCTTGCCCTGCCACTGGTTTCCTTCCCAATTACTCCATTGCCGGCTCCGCATCTCCCCTGTGTAGAGATAACAACATCCATTGATTGTGGAGGGGGTATGGGCGGTGCCACTTAACCACTACAGCCAAAAGCCAGTTGCACAGATGACCTGCAGCAGTCATGTGACCCACCCATCGATGGATATTGTTAGCGTGCAAGGCAGATGCGGAGATAGCCATGAAGCGATTGGTAAGGAAACTGGCATGGGGGAACCAGGTAAGTATGGTCAGCACCACGGGTTCAGAGGGAGGGGATATTAAGATTTGGATAATCCCTTTAAATGTCGGAAAAAGTGATATAATCAGATAATTACATGCATATTTTTGATCTTAGATTGAAGATAAACTACATACAACACTTGCAATATCTGGGCACCTACATATTTTTTGTTCCTTAAAGGGGACCTAACTGTTTGATGAAACTATGAAGGTGCAGCAGTTTTCTCAGAGAATTCTAGTGATCCCATATACTTTCTATGGCCCCATACTCTGCATGCTTGAAAATCGGAGCAGAGCAGATATAATCTGAAGCACAGAACACTCTGAAAAGCCCTTCTGCACCTTCATGGTTTAAAAGGTCCCCTTTTTAATTAGTTCCCACATAACACCCTTTAAATGCATTGAACATTTGATGCACAAAAATTGCTGCGTAGTTTATTAGATAACAAATGAGGCAGTCCTGTATAAATAGTACTATGTAGCAATAGGCACACAACTTGTATTTCTGAACAAGTTATTATATGAAAACACCATGCAATCATAAATAATAAAGAACAGGTTATATATATATATTTTTTTATTGTAAGCTATGATGTTACTATATAATGCTATATAAACTGCAACATTTGTTAATAAAAAAAAAATCAATAAATCTGCAATCTTTCATTTTTTCCTTTCAGGTAATCCTGTAGTAAAGTTTACTATTATACGTGTTACATTCCAAATATCTGTGTTTTACAGAATATATTGCATAATTTGTTCTGAATAGGTTTCCAAGCAAATATTTCCATGGTAATATTAATCATTTCAATTCTAATTTATCCTAGGGAACAAATAAAAATTGCCAAATACAGGAGACTGCTATGGGAACTCACTGTGATCCAGATTTGCTAATTACAGTATAAACTGTATTTTACTAGCATATCTCTTCAAATTATGAGTTTGTTGCCTTGCAGCTCCTACTTCATTCAGCCGATCACTTCCCTCAACAGTACACAGGATGTAACTGCTAAGGCCAGTGATTGGCTGCAGCAGTGACTTACAGAATGACACTGCAACAGCCTGGAAGATGACATCAGCGATAGGGAAAAACAAAGTGCAGCATGGGGTGGAAACACGCTCGGTATCAATATCTTTTGATATTTTAGAACTCTGAACCCATTTAAATAAATTGCTGTTTTATTACTGTGATTGAGTAACCTTTAGTGTTGAGCGAGCATGCTCAGCCAAATATCAGTTCAGCTTGAGCATCGCTATGCTCGGCACATGGCGGTACTCGGCCGAGTACCGCATGTGCTCGAGCGCAATGCTCGAGTCTCCTCCCCGCAATGTTTTTCGGCTGCTAAGCAGCCAATAAACATGCAGGTAAGTACTGAACCCACTGTAATGCCATTAGCCATGTTGGCTACTGGAATTACAGTGATTGGCTGGCCGAAACGCGTCATCAGGTGCTATATAGCACCCGTTGACGCGTGTTCGGCTCATTCTAAGTCAGGGAGAGCTGAGCATAGGAAGGGAAAGAGAGTGCAGGGAGTGTAATCGAATTTCATTTTTCTACAAAAACGTTTCATAGACCCAAAAGTCCTTGTAAGGACTATTGTGTGTGACAGCAGCAATATACAGACGTGGACAAAATTGTTGGTACCCTTTGGTCAATGAAAGAAAAAGTCACAATGGTCACAGAAATAACTTTAATCTGACAAAAGTAATAATAAATTAAAATTCTATAAATGTTAACCAATGAAAGTCAGACATTGTTTTTCAACCATGCTTCAACAGAATTATGTAAAAAAATAAACTCATGAAACAGGCATGGACAAAAATGATGGTACCCCTAGAAAACACAGAACATAATGTGACCAAAGGGACATGTTAATTCAAGGTGTGTCCACTAATTAGCATCACAGGTGTCTACAACCTTGTAATCAGCCATTGGGCCTATATATATGGCTCCAGGTAATCACTGTGTTGTTTGGTGATATGGTGTGTACCACACTCGACATGGACCAGAGGAAGCAAAGGAAAGAGCTGTCTCAAGAGATCAGAAAGAAAATTATAGACAAGCATGTTAAAGGTAAAGGCTATAAGACCATCTCCAAGCAACTAGATGTTCCTGTGAGTACAGTTGCACATATTATTCATAAGTTTAAGATCCATGGGACTGTAGCCAACCTCCCTGGACGTGGCCGCAGGAGGAAAATTGATGACAAATCTAAGAGACGGATAATCCGAATGGTAACAAAAGAGCCTAGAAAGACTTCTAAAGAGATTCAAGGTGAACTTCATGCTCAAGGAACATCAGTGTCAGATCGCACCATCCGTCGTTGTTTGAGCCAAAGTGGACTACATGGGAGACGACCAAGGAGGACACCATTGTTGAAAACGAATCATAAAAAAGCAAGACTGGAATATGCCAAACTACATGTTGACAAGCCACAAAGCTTCTGGGAGAATGTCCTGTGGACAGATGAGACAAAAATCGAAGTTTTTGCCAAGGCACATCAGCTGTATGTTCACAGACGAAAAAATGAAGCATATCAAGAAAAGAACACTGTCCCTACTGTGAAACATGGAGGAGGCTCTGTTATGTTCTGGGGCTGCTTTGCTGCGTCTGGCACAGGGTGTCTTGAATCTGTGCAGGGTACAATGAAATCTCAAGACTATCAAGGAATTCTAGAGAGAAATGTACTAGCCAGTGTCAGAAAGCTTGGTCTCAGTCGCAGGTCATGGGTCTTGCAACAGGACAATGACCCAAAACACACCGCTAAAAACACCCAAGAATGGCTAAGAGGAAAAAATTGGACTATTCTAAAGTGGCCTTCTATGAGCCCTGACCTCAATCCTATTGAGCATCTTTGGAAGGAGCTGAAACATGCAGTCTGGAAAAGGCACCCTTCAAACCGGACACAACTGGAGCAGTTTGCTCATGAGGAGTGGGCCAAAATACCTGCTGAGAGGTGCAGATGTCTCATTGACAGTTACAGGAAGCGTTTGATTGCAGTGATTGCCTCAAAAGGTTGCGCAACAAAATATTAAGTTAGGGGTACCATCATTTTTGTCCATGCCTGTTTCATGAGTTTATTTTTTTACATAATTCTGTTGAAGCATGGTTGAAAAACAATGTCTGACTTTCATTGGTTAACATTTATAGAATTTTAATTTATTATTACTTTTGTCAGATTAAAGTTATTTCTGTGACCATTGTGACTTTTTCTTTCATTGACCAAAGGGTACCAACAATTTTGTCCACGTCTGTATGTTTGTACACAACCTGCGCTAAATTGCTCAGTGTTAGACTCCATTCACACATCCCGAATTCCATTATGCATTTTGCGGAACGGAATTGCAGACCCATACATTTCTATGGGGCCGCACGACGTGCGGCCCCGATCCGGAATTGCGGACCCGCACTTCCCGTTCCGCAATTCCGATCCTGGAAAAAATAGAACATGTCCTATTCTTGTCCGCAATAGCGGACAAGAATAGGCATATTCTCTTAGGGCCGGCAATGTGCTGTCCACAAAATGCAGAACACACATTGCCGCTGTCCTTGTTTTGCGGATCCGCGGATCCGTGGATCCTCAAAACACACACGGATGTGTGAATGGACCCTTAGGGAGAGCTGTGCATAGGAAGGGATAGACAGTGTAAGGAGTGTAATAGGAAGATTTTTATACCAAAAAACTTTTCAGAGACCCAAAAGACCTTTTAAGGACTATTGTGTGTGAACGCAGCAATATATATTTTTAGCGAATCCTGTGCAAAATACAGTGTAATAGGCCACTGCGGACAGTTAAATTATTCACACCACATCTCCTGTGTAAATTGTGAGCATCTCTAAAATATCAGTGCCATACAGTGCACTTTTTCCGTAGACGGTGTCCGCTGCGGACAGTTATTATCCGCGCATCCCTAAAATATCAGTGACATCCAGTGCAGTTTTTTCGTAGACTGTGTCCGCTGCGGCCAGTTAAATTATCTGTGCCACATCTCCTGTTTAAAGTGTGCGCATTTATAAAATATCAGTGACATCCAGTGCACTTTTTCCATAGACGGTGTCTGCTGCGGACAGTTAAATTATTTGCGCCACATCTCTTGTTTAAAGTGTGCGCATCCCTAAAATATCAGTGACATCCAGTGCACTTTATCTGTAGACGGTGTCCGCTGCGGACAATAAAATTATCCGCGCCACATCTCCTGTTTAAAGTGTGTGCATCCCTAAAATATTAGTGACATCCAGTACACTTTCCGTAGACACTGTGAACTGTGACATTACCTGTGGTACCTGTCCTTTATAACGTTTCCTCATCACAAATACCCTTGTAAATCTTTTTGCACGTACACTTCCAAAACCTACGCTACTGTACGTGTGACATACTTTCAAGCATATATTTAAAACGAAGAAGGCGAGCAGTAAGGGACGTGGAAGTAACATAGTAACATAGTACATAAGGCCGAAAAAAGACATTTGTCCGTCCAGTTCGGCCTGTCATCCTGCAAGTTGATCAAGAGGAAGGCAAAAAAAAAAAAAGAAGCCAATTTTCCTCACTTTAGTGGAATAAAAAATTCCTTCCCGACTCCAATCAGGCAATCAGAATAACTCCCTGGATGAACGACCCGTCTCTACTAGCTATAGTCTGTAATATTATTACACTCCAGAAATACATCCAGGCCCCTCTTGAATTCCTTTATTGTACTCACCATCACCACTTCCTCAGGCAGAGAGTTCCATAGTCTCACTGCTCTTACCATAAAGAATCCTCTTCTATGTTTGTGTACAAATCTTCTTTCCTCCAGACGCAGAGGATGTCCCCTCGTTACAGTCCTGGGTATAAATAGATGATGGGAGAAATCTCTGTACTGACCCCTGATATATTTATACATAGTAATTAGATCTCCTCTCAGTCGTCTTTTTTCTAAAATGAATAACTCTAATTTTGATAATCTTTCAGGGTACTGTTGTTGCCCCATTCCAGTTATTACTTTAGTTGCCCTCCTCTGGACCCTCTCCAGCTCTGCTATGTCTGCCTTGTTTACAGGAGCCCAGAACTGTACACAGTACTCTGTGTGTGGTCTGACTAATGATTTGTAAAGTGGTAGGACTATGTTTTTATCACGGGCATCTATCCCGCTTTTGATGCAACCCATTATCTTATTGGCATTGGCAGCAGCTGCCTGACACTGTTTTTTGCAGCTTAGTTTGCTGTTTATTAAAATTCCTAGATCCTTTTCCATGTCAGTGTTACCAAGTGTTTTACCATTTAGTATGTACGGGTGACTTGTATTTTTCCGTCCCATGTGCATAACTTTACATTTGTCAGTGTTAAACCTCATCTGCCACTTATCTGCTCAAGCCTCCAGTCTATTCAGATCGCTCTGTAGTAGTATACTGTCCTCTTCGGTGTTAATTACTTTACACAGTCTAGTGTCATCTGTGAAAATTGATACTTTACTATGCAAGCCTTCTACAAAATCATTAATAAATATGGAATAGGGCCCAATACTGACCCCTGAGGTACTCCACTAGTGACAGTGACCCAATCTGAGTATGTACCACTAATAACCACCCTCTGTTTTCTATCACTGAGCCAGTTACTTACCCACATACACACGTTTTCTCCCAGTCCGAGCATTCTCATTTTATATACTAACCTTTTATGTGGTACAGTGTCAAATGCTTTGGAGAAGTCCAGATATACGACATCCATTGATTCGCCGCTGTCAAGTCTAGAACTTACCTCCTCATAGAAACTGATTAAATTAGTTTGGCATGACCGATCCCTCATAAAGCCATGCCAATATGGTGTTATTTGCTTATTTCCCTTGAGATGCTCTAACATAGCATCCCTCAGAAAACCTTCAAACAGTGTACACACAACAGATGTTAAACTTACCGGCCTATAGTTTCCAGGCTCTGTTTTTGGACCCTTTTTGAATATTGGCACCACATTTGCTATGCGCCAATCCTGCGGGACATTCCCTGTCAGTATAGAGTCTGCAAATATCAGAAATAAGGGTCTGGCTATGACATTACTTAATTCCCTTAGGATACGGGGGTGTATGCCATCCGGTCCTGGCGATTTGTCAATTTTAATCTTTTTAAGTCGCTGTTGCACTTCTTCCTGGGTCAGACAGGACACTTTTAATGGGGAATGTATTTTTACATTCAGCATTTCATATGACAGTTTATTTTCCTCAGTGCATACATTGGAGATTTTTTTTTTTAACAGCTTTGCTTTCTCCTCGTCGTTGTCTGCGACTCCTCCCTCATTACTCTTTAAAGGGCCGACACCTTCAGATTTATACTTTTTTACATTGATATAATTGAAGAACATTTTAGGGTTAGTTTTACTCTCTTTGGCAATTAATCTCTGGGTCTCTAGTTTGGCCGCTTTTATTTGTTTTTTACATGTTCTATTTTTTTCCTTATAGTTTTTCAGTGCTTCCATGCTACCCTCCTGTTTTACTAATTGATATGATTTCTTTTTGTCATGTATTGCTTTCATTACAGTTCTGTTTATCCACATTGGTTTCTTTTTGTTCCTTAACCTTTTATTCCAATACGGTATGTACTTCTCACAATGAGATTTTAGGATGCTTTAAAGATATCCCATTTTGTGGCTGTATTTTTATTTTTGAGGACTTTGTCCCAGTTAGTTAGACCTATGGTCTCTCTTAGTTGGCTAAATTTAGCTTTTTTGAAGTTTGGTATTTTTGTTCCTCCCTCTAGAAACGCTCTTTTGAATGATAATTGGAATGTTATTATTTTATGGTCACTATTTCCCAGGTGTCCCCCAACCTGCACGTCTGTTGTTCTGTCAGGCCTATTGGTTAATACTAAGTCCAGTATGGCCGCCCCTCTAGTAGGGTCCTGAACCAGTTGGGAGAGGTAATTGTCTTTGGTTATTGCCAAGAACCTGTTTCCTTTATGAGATATACAAGTTTCAGTTTCCCAGTCTATATCTGGGTAGTTGAAATTCCCCATAATAACCACCTCATTATCATTTGCCACCTTGTCTATCTTATTTAGTAGTAGATTTTCTGTGGACTCTGGTATATTAGGTGGTTTATAGTAAACTCCTATTAGTAATGTATTATTGTTTTTAGCTCCATGTATCTCTACCCACAGTAACTCCACATGTTCATGTCCCCCACTTATATCTTCACGGACATGACTTTACATAAAGGCAGACCCCTCCCCCTCTCCAGTTTTGACAATTCTTTCTAAACAGACTGTAACCTTGTACATTAACTGCCCAGTCATAGCTATCATCCAGCCATGTCTCAGTTATTCCCACTATGTCATAGTCCTCCTCACACATCACTAATTCCAGTTCCCCAGTTTTGTTTGTCAGGCTTCTGGCATTAGTATACATACATTTGAGAGGTTTATGTATAGTTTTTACCCTACACCTTTCCTTCTGAACTGTTCTAGTCCCTCCTTCCATTCCTCCCCTAGTCCCACTACCTTGCCCCCAGTCTCTATCTGCATTATCTTCCCCTCCTATAATGTAATTTCCTTCCCCCAGTCCCTAGTTTAAACACTCCTCCAACCTTCTAGCCATCCCCAACACAGCTGCCCCTTCCCTATTGAGGTAGCCCGTCCCTACAATAGAGCCTGTAGGGAAGTCGGCCCAGTTCTCCAGGAACCCAAACCCCCCAAAGTGGCTGTGATGATGATGGTGCACGCAGAGGCCATGGCTCTGGGCACGGAGAAACAGTGCCTGCTGCCATAGAACAAGAAAAACAATGATCCAAGATACCTAGCTTCATGTCCCAGTTTGCAGGGCGGCGCAGGACACCACTCTTGAAATCAGACCAGTGCAACCAGGTGGTTGGTTGGATTGCAGAAGATAATGCTTCCAGTTGGTTAAGCACCACCCTGACTTCCAGTCCCTGTCTTCCAGTCCAGTCTCAGTCCAGTCTCAGTTGCCAGGAATCTGGTCAACACAATCCTCACCCTGATCCTCCTTCCTCCCACCGTTTACAGTCTGGCCAAACAAAAAATCCCACACTTGGATATTCCGAGGACCTCTTTTCATCTGCATTATTTGATTTGGTCCTCTGGCCAAGCACGCTTGAAGAGGGACATGAGATCTTGTGCCCTGATTCCCAACCTCTTGAACATCCACAGTCACAAGAACAGGACGGTGGGGAACGGCAATTAGTGTTTAATGAGGTGGATGATGATGAGACACTGTTGCCAATGAGTCAAACGCAATTACTGTCTCAAGAGGTTGCTGAAGAGGCTGAGACACAGTTGTCAATCACTGAGGTTGTAGTTAGGTCAACAAATCAGCAGGATTATCAGAGTGAGGAAGTGGAAGAGGAGGTGGTGGATGATGAAGTCACTGACCCAACCTGGGAAGGTGGAAATCCGAGCGAGGACAGCAGTACAAAGGGGGAGGGATCTGCAGCACCACAACAGGCTGAAAGAGGCAGTGGGGTTCAAAAGGGAGAAGGCGGGCCACACCACACAGGCCCACAACTGTTCCACGAAGCAACCATTTGCGGAAATCTCCCTTGCCAAGGAAAGTGCGGACGACAAAAGAATAGTAGTTTGTAACCTGTGCCGTACGAAAATGAGCCGGGGCGGGAACACTATCAACCTCCCCACCACTAGCATAATCCGCTACATGGCATCCAAGCACCGTAATAAGTGGGACGATTGCTGCCTGGGTCCACAATCTGTGTCTGCGGGTCACACCACTACCTCCTCTTTCCCTGTGTTACGTGCTGGCCAATCCCCTGTCGAAGGCACAGGCCCGGATGCAGGGTGCACCTGGACCTTCGCCAGCACCATCAGCAACCACATCCACATCTGTGTCCCAGCGAAGCGTACAAATGTCCTTACTCCAGGCATTTGACTGCAAGTGCAAATACCCAGCCACCCACCCATAGGCCATAGCACTAAATGTACAACTTTCCAAATTACTGGCCCTGGAAATGTTGTCATTTAGGCATGTGGACACTGAGGCCTTCTGCAGCCTGATGTCGGCGGCCGTCCCTCATTACGCAGTCCCCAGCTACCACTATTTTTCACGGTGTGTTGTGCCCACCTTACATCAACATGTGTACCGTAACATCACACGTGCCCTGACCAATGCAGTTACTGGGAAGGTCCACTTAACCACAGACACATGGACAAGTGCATTCTGCCAGGGATGCTACATTTCCCTGACGGCACACTGGGTGAATGTTGTGGAGGCCAAGAGCGAGTCGTACCCTGGGCTGGCACAGATGCTACAGACGCCAAGGATTGCGGGCCCTACGTTGATCAAGGTTTCCGCCAGCACCTACGTTAGTGGCTCCAACCCACACTTCTCCTTCTCTGCCTCCACTTCAACCTCCAAATTATCCGCGTGCAACACCAGTCAGTCATCAATGCTGGAAGCACTGCAGTGGGGAAGCGGCAACAGGCCGCGCTGAAGCACAGCTGAAGACAAACAGCACCTTGCGGTTCAGTGGTTTCTCAAAACCTACCCCAATTTGCCTGAGATACTGGTGAAGGTGCGTCGTGTGTGTGCACATTTCCGTAAGTCACCGACAGCTTCAGCCGGTCTGTCAACGCTGCAGCAGTACTTGAAATTGCCATCTCACCGGCTGTTGTGCGATGTGAGCACACACTTGAACTCGACATTCCACATGTTGGCCAGGCTTTGTGAGCAGCAGAGGCAGTAGTGGAATACCAGCTGCAACATGGTCCTCGCCTTTTCAGTCAGCTTCCGCTATTCACAATCGAGGAGTGGGCATGGATGTCTGACCTCTGTGAGGTTTTAAGAAACTTTGAGGAATCAACACAGATGGTGAGCGGCGATAATGCTAATATCAGCGTAACCATCCCACTTCTGTGTCTACTCAAACGCTCGCTGCTCATAATTAAGGACGTCGCTTTGCATGTGGAAGAGGTGGAAATGGGGAAAGACATTACACAGGGGGATAGTCAGACCACCCTCAGTTCATCTTCTCAGCGCAAATTGGACGATTAAGAATAGGAGGAGGAGGACCAGGAGACAGTTGTCTTTTTACAGAGGGTAGTGCCCATGGAAGTTTTATTCCATCTGTTCAGCATGGGTGGGCAGAAGAGGAGGAAGAGGATGAGGAGATTAAAAGTGATCTTCCTGATGACGACAATGAAGTCTTGCCTGTTGGTACTCTGGCACACATGGCTGACTTCATGTTAGGCTGACTTTCCCGCGACCCACGCGTTATACGCATTTTAGACAACACAGATTACTGGTTGTTCACACTTCTCGACACCTGCTACAAAGAGAACTTCTCATCTCTCATTCCTCTGGTGGAGAGGGTGAGCAAAATCGGGCAATAGCAGAAGATCCTTGTTTTTGCTCCAAAAATTTCCATCTGACAACGCTGGTCGCAGAGTCCATAGTTCCTTGGCCAACCGAGGAGGGGAGACATACGTGCCACGCTGGAGAGGCTGGCCTGCCCTGCCGCCAGCGTTTTGTCTGAGCGGGTATTTAGTGCTGCTGGTGGCATTATAACAGATAATTGTATCCGCCTGTCAACTGAAAATGCTGACAGGTTCACTCTTATAAAAATGAACAAGGCCTGGATTGACCATGACTTCTCGACTCCACTAGAGGAAAGCGGCTGAACTTAAAGGGACTTTAAATGTGTAGTTTATCATGCACTGAATACACTGTATTCCCATGCACCCCTTCTGACCTCCTACTAACCCCTAGGCCTTTACCTAACTCCTGCCAGTATGAGCAGATCCTGATAGTGGAAATACTCATACACCTAAAGCCCTGCTAAAACTGACGAGCCCTAGGATAAGATTCTAGAATGAAGGAACCTGCGTCTCCCTGAGGCCTAGAAACAACAAACACCAGATAATAAGAAACAGCGAAGGCAACAAGTAGAGATGTATAGAGAAGCAGGAGATCCAAGACAAACCAGCACTAGCAATTCCAAGCAGAAACTATCAACCGCATGGTCAGCAGTGTGAGGCGGATCTAAATAGAGCCTCATTACTGATAATGAGCAGCACCTGAGGAGAGGTGAGATCCTGCTGCAAAGTGCCAGTCCGCAGGGGTAGAACACATGAGGTTCACGGTGGGCCGGAATGTACATATAGTTCATCGGTTACTCATGGTTTAGCAGACGCCTCCCTGGGCCAGCAGTGCAGTGAAGGGGAGAACAGCACTGGATTCTCCGGGGCACACTCGGTTACAGGGGACACCAGCCAGGTGGTGATTGAGGTACCCTTGATAGTGAATGGGTGCTGAGTCCTTGTGCAGCTGGGCCCCTTGTTTAGGTTTTGTTGTGATGCCAGCACCTTGATGGTGAAAAATGTTGAGAGTGGTAGTGGTATGGAGTTAGAAGAATGAGGCAGGTTTAAATCCAACTGGGAACTTTACTATAACCAGGTTCTTGATAACCGTTTACATCCAGTTATTAAACAGTCTCTGCTACAAATGCAAGTTGGATGTGATTAATCCCAGTAACAGGCTGTGCTAGTGGTAATGTGTCAGGCTAGGGTAGTTAGTAATGTACTCAATGATAAACAGCTCTTTGCCTTGCTTCAGTCTCAGTTGAGGTAGTTCAAGTCCTCGTCTTCTACACACAAACGAGCAACAGAAATCTAAACAGTGAGGCTGCCAGAAGCTAATAAGTCTTACAGCTAGATACAAAGGCGCCTGGAGCCTAGAATAATGGCTTTGTCCTTCCTTTGTCTTTGTCCAACAATAAACTTGACCAAGATTCACTTGCTACTCCAGAAGAGTGAATGGTAGAATGGAGACTTTTCTTCTGACCCTGCCTTCCTGGCTTAGTACTGAGTTACAACTATGGTTCATCTGGGCTGTGGAGCCCAAGAGAAAGAGTTTGGGAGAAGAGGAGACCTCTCCTAACTCCTCCACTCAACCACTACATCTTACCAACTCCCCTAGCTAGGCCTGAACTGTCCTATATATACTGTGGTGCTATACCCATCTAGTGGTGGATGTATGTAATTCACCTGACAGCCTGGTAAAAAGGGATTTCACACAGTAGTACAATGCAGCATGAAATTACAGAAGTTGACAAAAAGCTTTTGCAGTTCCCACATAAGCTAGTGGGACGCTGCATATCTCCTTTGTTTAATATGTGTTGCCCTTGACACATTCTGTTGCAAACATATGAATTGCACATAAACAAGTCACAGAAAAATGTATTTCTGGGTAAAATAGCTTTGAAGAACATTATAGTCCTGTTGCATAACCCTCATCAACCTGAAGAGGGAATAGGAAGGGAAAAACTTTTTGCAAACCAGGCGCAACTTGAGCGAAAACAGTGGTTATAAGGCAGGGAGTCCTGAATGTTAAAGGGCCAGCAGGCTCACTTGCCATGGTGAACTGGCATCAGTCCATACTGGGACAAAAGAAACATTGGCTCCAGTTGACAGTCATTGTAGAATGGCCTACAGGCCTACTTACAAATAGGTATCTTCCTCCTCTGAGTCTTCGACCAGTATGGGCCACAGTACTCTACCATCAGGGGACAAGATCTGTATCCGAACCTCCGTAGGTTCCTCGGCATTCGGTAATATTCCCTCCTGGGGACGGATTCTGGACCGAGCATAGCACAATTTTTCTTTGACATGTGCAAGTTTTGGTGTAGCGGCCGGTTGCTTGGGCTCCAGTTTAAGAGGATCATGGATTTCCTGGAATACAGCCAACTGGCATTGGTTCTCCAGGTAGGCTTGCAGCTTTTCTTGTACCTCCAACTCGGCTTGCTGACTACGGTCAAACTCTGGGTAAGGATTGGCATTTCCCTCCAGCACAGTCGGCTGCCAAATGTCGGGGTTTATAAAAGATGACTTCTGCTGATACGTGGACCGGCCCTGAAGGGAATTCAGACATGCCCTCCGATTCTGCGGCATCTGGTATGCAGGTCCAATCTTTTGGTTCGGCAGGCAATCTGGACACCGCTGTCACGTATGGACCTCGTAGGCCCTCAGCAGGGGTGAACTCCACCTTTTCTTCTGGTATCAGGTTATGCAGGGGACCTGGCAGATAATTCCGCTTCACGGACCGGCGATTCACATAAAAAAAAATACTGATACCACGATCCTTTATGAAGCCATAGAGTTTCTCTTTATCGAAGGCCATTACAGCCCCCGTTCTCCGTTCCAGTCTGGGTTGATTATCTTCTGGATGCTTAATCAGTCTATTGGTGAGCTCCTTGAAGTAAATCTTAGTTCGATTAGTTTTTCTTATCACGCTCTCACGAACTTCGACTATCAGAGCAGTCGACAACGGATTAGGCGAGGCAAACCCTCCTCGTGGTTGGGAGCAAGGGTAAGGCGGCCGCCCTTCCTCCTGGTCGTATGCTGGCGATACCCCCAATGTCGTGCTCTGGCTCCGGCTGTGACATAACGGTAAGTTTAGTGTCCCTCTGTATGTCTGCAGGCAAGAAAACTTCCAGCAGAGTCGTCCACTGATCGCATAGACTCCACCTTTGCTTTGGCACGCCCCCTAGGTTCTGCAGCATAGGGGAGGCGGCGCTCACATTATAATCCATGGTAATGAAGCAGTAGTGGTGCAGTAGGAATTGGTTTCCCGCACTTTTGCAAAGGGCGTCACTCCATTTTCCCACTGTCCAGGGTGTTCTGCACAGCAATGGCGCCAAAAATCAGACAAGAAGGCCTCCGGCGGCAATTTTGGGTTCAAGGTCAAAGTCAATTCAATAGCAGCAAGCCGTTCTAGTGACACAAAAATCTGCTAGTTTCTCAGTTTCAACAGTGCAATTTCAAAGCAGTCAATTTGCACAGTATATCCTTGCAGTTTTAAGCAGTTTAGACAGTTCTTTAGCCCAACAAAAACAGTCAAACAAATGGTGCTCATTCACAAAGGAAATTGATCCTGTTTGTGATGCCAATTTATGCAATGTGCCACTCCGCATGGGCAGAATGTACATACAGTTCATTGGCTACTCACTGTTTAGCAGACGCGTCCCTGGGCCAGCAGTGCAGAACAGCATTGGATTCTCCGGGGCACACTTGGTTACAGGGGACACCGGCAAGGTGGTAATTGAGGTGCCATTGATGGTGAATGGGTGCTGAGTAGGGATGAGCGAACTCGAACTGTATAGTTCGGGTTCGTACCGAATTTTGGGGTGTCCGTGACACGGACCCGAACCCGGACATTTTCGTAAAAGTCCGGGTTCGGTGTTCGTCACTTTCTTGGCGCGTTTGTGGCGCTTTCTTGGCGCTTTTTGAAAGGCTGCAAAGCAGCCAATCAACAAGCGTCATACTACTTGCCCCAAGAGGCCGTCACAGCCATGCCTACTATTGGCATGGCTGTGATTGGCCAGAGCACCATGTGACCCAGCCTCTATTTAAGCTGGAGTCACATAGCACCGCCCGTCACTCTGCTCTGATTAGCGTAGGGAGAGGTTGCGGCTGCGACAGTAGGGCGAGATTAGGCAGATTAACTTCTCCAAAGGACTTGATTAATCGATCGATCTGCAGCTGTGCATCATTAAGCTGCTGAAATTCAATTGCTCACTGTTTTTAGGCTGCCCAGACCGTTTCTCAGTCACTTTTTTCTGGGGTGATCGGCGGCCATTTTGTGTCTTGTGGTGCGCCAGCCCTTGCTGCGACCAAGTGCATTTAACCCTCAATGGTGTGGTTGTTTTTTGGCTAAAGCCTACATCAGGGTGAAGCTGTCACACCAAGTGCATTTAACCAGCAATAGTCTGTTTATTTTTTGGCCATATACTACATCAGGGGCAAGCTGCGCCTGTCACCAAGTGCATTTAACCCTCAATGGTGTGGTTGTTTTTTGGCTAAAGCCTACATCAGGGTGAAGCTGTCACACCAAGTGCATTTAACCAGCAATAGTCTGTTTATTTTTTGGCCATATACTACATCAGGGGCAAGCTGCGCCTGTCACCAAGTGCATTTAACCCTCAATGGTGTGGTTGTTTTTTGGCTAAAGCCTACATCAGGGTGAAGCTGTCACACCAAGTGCATTTAACCAGCAATAGTCTGTTTATTTTTTGGCCATATACTACATCAGGGGCAAGCTGCGCCTGTCACCAAGTGCATTTAACCCTCAATGGTGTGGTTGTTTTTTGGCTAAAGCCTGCATCAGGGTGAAGCTGTCACACCAAGTGCATTTAACCAGCAATAGTCTGTTAATTTTTTGGCCATATACTAAATCAGGGGCAAGCTGCGCCCGTCACCAAGTGCATTTAACCAGCAATAGTCTGTTCATTTTTTGGCCATATACTACATCAGGGGCAAGCTGCGCCCGTCACCAAGTGCATTTAACCCTCAGTAGTGTGGTTGGTCAAGCTGTCACACCAAGTGCATTTAACCAGCAATAGTCTGTTCATTTGGGGGCGCATGCGCGAAGCCGGAGGAGAAGGACATGCTTCTCTGAGCTCCGTGCCGCGGGCTACAGACATCCTCATTAAGCGCCGTTATATCGGCTCCACAAGCCTCCAGAGAACGTGATAAGCCTCGCGAAGATGTCCCGTCACAGAGGAAAGGCGAGAACGGAGAACACGCCGACCCCTTCACAGACTTTGCCCGAACTCTTTAGAAGTGCCGGGCGATCAGCAATGGCGGACCCCTCTCCGGCGCCACCAAGCCCCGCCTCCTCCACAGCTAGCGGCTTCATGCTGGAGCCCCGAGAACAGCAAACAGGGCAGACGGAGCTCTTCACCAACATAGCGTCGCTGTTCCGCACAGAGCTTTCGCAAGCAGTGGCAGAATTCACCCGACAAATCCAGGACCTGGGGCAACGGGTCTCTGACTTAGAGTCCCGGACCGACGATATTGCAGACGCTCTGGGGACAGATAGAGCGGACATTGATGCGCATACAGCGCAACTAGAGGCATTAGAATCCAAGATCGAGGATCTCGAAAACAGGTCCCGCAGAGGTAACCTACGGGTGAGAGGTCTGCCGGAGACGTACACAGATCTGCCTGCCACCATGACAGCGCTGTTCAGCGCCCTTCTCCCACAGGAGGATCAAAGCCGCCTGAAAATGGACAGAGTCCACAGGGCCCTGGGCAAACCGCGCACTAGTGATCTACCCAGAGATGTCATATTGAAATTTCACCACCCTGAAACCAGGGATCTGATTTTGGCGGCAGCCAGAAACATCTCTGAACTACCAGGCCTCCCGCCTTCGGTACATCTTTATGCAGACTTGGCGCCGTCTACCCTCCGCCGCCGCCGCGAACTGCGGCCAGTCACTCAAGCATTACAGAGGGCTCAAGTTAGGTACAGATGGGGCTTCCCCTTCGCGCTGTCCTTCCAGCTCAACTCACGGACCCATGTGGTTCGCTCGCTATCCGAAGGCCTGGAGGTCTTGCAAAAAGCTGGCATACCCCACGATCCAAGAGACGGACCAGATCCGGCCCCCAAGCCTCAAAGACCGGCTAGAGTCTGGACCACAGTGGCCCCGTCGTCGGGATCCGTGAGTCGGTCGCCGAAGACCTGAACTTTGCTGACTGAAGGTGACCCGGTATTTTGCAGATTCGAACTTATTGTTCTTATGTTTCTGAGGATCACTTCCACCTCTGTTCTGTTGTACTTGGTTTTCTTAGACGCTAGTTTCCATTCCCGTGTGGACTCACCTTGTCCAAGGATTCTTCGCATATGTCTACTTCTTACCTTGATCTGGAGTCCTGCAGCAGGGAAGTAGCCTAGTGGGCTTTCATGTTGCCTCACCTAAGAGGGTTGATGGAGACAGGGTTTCGCGCCATTTCTGGTCGAGATCCCCCCTCATCCAACCTGTCAGAGTTAGCTGACCCGAGTCAGCCAATGTTAACCGTTGCTTTTCAAGCAGTAGTTATAACTTTTCTTGTTTTTTTGTTCCGTTTTTCTTTTTCGGATCCAGTGTTACACGGTACTAATGAGTGTCTGATATCAAGCGTAGAGTTGTCTAATGGGATGACTGAGCCAGAGAACGTCGCCATCCTTAGCATACATCAGATTCCCTTAGTTGTCACGGATTATGTTTAAAGTCATGTCACATAATGTAAGGGGTCTAAACTCCCCTAGGAAACGGAAGGCAGCATTCTCAGTCTATCTGAAGCACAAACCAGACGTTCTCTGCCTCCAGGAATCTCATTACACTCCGGGGTCCCACCCGAAATATTTTCACCCGCAGTATACCAGGTTTTATTCATCCACGTTTCAATCTAAGAGTAGGGGTGTGATTACGCTACTAAGAAATTCCTTTCCAATGACAGTCACACAATCAATCCTGGACCCCAACGGGAGATTTGTCATTTTGCTAGGTACATATCAAGAGGAAACGCTTTGCTTGGTGAATGTGTATGCTCCAAATGAGGACCCCATTTCATTTTTTTGTGAGATGGGTTCCATCATTGACGCACTTACATTCCACAAGGTGATTTGGTGCGGGGACTTTAACTTTACTGTTAACCCTGTATTGGATCGGTCTTCCCCTCCTGCCCAACCACGCCCGCATATCCATGACATCAAAATCCGCAAGGCCTTTGAGGCCATGAACGTAGCAGATACGTGGAGGGAACACAATGGTTCACAAAGGAGCTACACTTATTACTCGCCCATACATCGTGTATATACCCGCATTGATATGATTTTATCCTCTGTGTGTCTTCTCCCATTTTTGTCCTATTCAAGGCATATCCCCTCCTCCTGGTCGGATCACGACATGGTACTGGTCGAGATAGATGGTCCAGGCCAGACAGCCAGGCCTTTTCACTGGAGACTGAATGAGTCTCTATTGTCCAGACCGGGCTTGGTAGACCAGTTACAGGGGAACATCCGTGAATTTTTTGAGGATAACACCACGGACGACTCTGACCCGTTGAATGTATGGCTAGCCCATAAGGCATATATGAGGGGGAAACTTATCCAAATATCTTCACGTATGAAACGCAAACGTACTGAGGCCCAGAGATCTTTAGAAGCTAAACTGGAGAGATTGGTTAGGGCTCACCAACGTTCCCCTTCCTTGTACTTGCTAAAAGCGGTAAAAGATACTAAATTGCAGTTAAATACCATCCTCTCTAATAACACAGAAAGGGCCCTACGCTGGACAGCCTCGTATTATTACCGCTACGCCAACAAGCCTGATAAAATGCTGGCCTCACAGCTTAAGGCCAAACAGAGGTTGAATCAGGTATTTCAGCTGCGCACGGCCACAGGACAACTTACTTCTAACCCTGACACGATCCACCAGGCATTTCATTGCTTTTATCAAAAGCTTTATTCAGCTCCTACACCCCCCACCCCAGAATCCCATCTACATAACTTTCTCTCCTCGGTCCCTGTCCCCCGAGTGACGACTGAGATTTCCTCGTCGCTGGGTAGACCGGTATCTGAGGAGGAGGTTGAGGTAATTATAAAAGATCTCAAATTGGGTAAAGCCCCTGGCCCAGATGGGTTTTCAGCCCTATACTACAAGAAATTTGCCCCACTGCTTTCCACCCACATTGCAAAGTACTGCAACCTCCTTCTGCAGGGACGCGTCCCCCCAATTGAATTCCTACAGGCCAACATTACAGTCATTCCCAAGCCCAACAAAGACCCTCTGAACCCCTCGAACTATAGGCCAATTTCACTCCTTAATTTGGATAACAAAATCTTCACTTCTATATTAGCCCGACGGTTGAACGCCATTCTACCCGATCTAATACATAAGGATCAGGTGGGGTTCATCCCTGGGAGGGAAGCCCCAGACAATATCAGAAAAGTTTTGAATCTAGTGCAAGAAGCTAACCAACGTAAATTACCCCTAGTATTATTGGCTTTAGACATAGAAAAGGCGTTCGACTCGGTCACCTGGGACTATTTAAACAAAGTCCTGTCCATGATGGGAATCAGTGGCCCCTTCCTTAATGCGATGAGCTCATTGTATTCTAATCCTGAAGCGAACCTTAAGATTCCCACCTCTAGTCCTTCCCCTATAAAGATCTACAGGGGTACACGACAGGGCTGCCCCTTGTCTCCGGCCCTCTTTGCTCTAGCAATGGAACCCTTGGCTATTCATATTAGAAACAACCCTGACATAAGCGGAGTGACTATAGGTGGGACGGAATACAAACTGAGCCTATTTGCTGATGATTTGTTATTATCCATTACAAACCCCACAGTGTCCATCCCTAACCTGCTACGACTGCTGAAGTCCTTCTCAGAAGCCTCAGGCCTTAAAATTAATCACAACAAGTCTGAATTCCTCACCTGCAATGTCCCTCCCCAGCTAAAAGACCAGCTAGTAGGTAATTTCCCTTTCCAGCTTATGACGCAATATATTTCATATTTAGGGACATCATTGCCGACCAAAACCGATCTGGTCTACAAATTTAACTTTCCCCCAATGTACAAAAGAATCAGACGAGGACTTGAAGTCTTGGGCCTCATTACCGATATCATGGGTTGGTAGGATCCATATAATTAAAATGGTGGTACTCCCAAGGATACTATACCTGTTTAGGACGCTACCTGTCCCAGTCCCCTCAACCGACCTAAAGTCTCTGCAGAGGGATGTCATGAAGTTTGTTTGGGCTAACAAAAGACCTCGCGTCTCTAAATCCACAATGTGCAAACATAAATCCCAGGGGGGGTTATCTGTGCCAGACTTCCTGAAATACTATAGAGCAGCTAGACTGGCTCAACTCTTCCTAACACATCTGGACAAGAAAAAACAGCCATTATGGGTTCCCCTAGAAAGGTCTAATTTGGCACCATATACATGGACAGTCCTGATATGGACAGCATCACCTTTGCCGTCGTCCGTCCGCATCACGTCCCTCCTATCTCATTATTCGTTGATACTTTGGAGATCAGTAAGGTTCAAATATAAATTGCAGTTCACTCCATCCCCGCTGACCCCGATTTTTGGCAACCCGATGTTTCGTCCGGGATTATGTCCCACGCCATTTCATTGGTGGTTCAGCAACAACTTTACCACACTGCATAAATTCCTCTGTAGGGGCGCCCTAGTATCTAAGAGCGGTTTTGTGGAAAAACACTCTCCTCCTAATGGGGAACATTTTAATATTAATAGAATTTTCTCCTTCTTGAGGACCCTGGTAGGGTCAGCCCAGAACATAGACTTTACCCCTTTTGAGAGAATGGCTACCTACTCTCTGTATAAACAAGGTCCTTTTGTCCAGAATTTACGGATACCTTGATGCACATCCAGAGGGGATGAAACTCCCTTACATGCTGGCCTGGGAAAGCGACATGGGAATGGAATCCTCTGTCTCTACGTGGTTCCAGCGCTCACAAACGCTTACAAAGGGCTCCTGGCAAGTTACCTTAGCAGAGACTTCAATTAAAATCTTGCATAGAACATATATGGTCCCAGCCAGGTTACACCTTATGTATCCAGAGGTGTCCCAGAAGTGTTTTAGGGGATGTGATGCGGATGGCACGATGCTACACATTTGGTGGACCTGCCCATTGGTGAGGCGCTTTTGGGATCAGATCTGCTCACTGATTGCTACCACCCTTAATTGTAGTTATCTGGCCTACGATTTCTCAGTGTTTATTGGGTGACAGGCCTTCTGGATTATCCATGGCTAATTTCAAGCTATCACAATTCATTCTATTAGCAGCGAGAATCCATGTTGCTTTCAAGTGGCGCACACCTCTACTTAGCAAACAAGCAGTTATAGACAGGGTCAACAAACTGCTTCTATGTGAAAGACTCATTGCAATCAGGACAGATACGGTTGCTGTCTTTGAAAAGGTCTGGGACCCATGGTTGTCATCCACTTTCTCTGTGGACCTCAGATATACTTTCACACTGTAATGATCCTATTCACTATTGTACGACACTTCATTGTACCTATTTACCTCTGATACTGATTGATCCAAGTTGTTTGTATCTCCTTTTTTTTCTTTTTACGTTATTATTTGATTTACTCTGCTAATCCATATGGGTAATGATCTATGATACAGTATTATTCTGTGCTGTACCTCTGTACTGTAATTTTTCTTACCTATAATAAATGATATTTGAAAATAGTCTGTTCATTTTTTGGCCATATACTACATCAGGGGCAAGCAGCGCCCGTCACCAAGTGCATTTAACCCTCAGTAGTGTGGTTGGTCAAGCTGTCACACCAAGTGCATTTAACCAGCAATAGTGTGGTTATTTTTTGGCCATATCCCAGTCTAATTCTGTCACTAAATCCATACCGGTCACCCAGCGCCTAAATACTAGGCCTCAAATTTATATCCCGCTAAATCTGTCGTTACCGCTGTCCTGTTGTGGATGGGCAAGTTATTTAGTGTCCGTCAAAGCACATTTTTTGTTCTGGGTTGAAATACAATTCCCAATTTAGCAATTTCATAATTTAGTGGTTTCTGCTATATCAGAGCTATTTGAAATCTATCCCTAAAAGGGTATATAATATTCAAGGTGCACATAGGGTCATTCAGAATAACTTCACACACACGCTACTGTGCATTTCCAAGTCTAATTCTGTTAGTAAATCCATACCGGTCACCCAGCGCCTAAATACTAGGCCTCAAATTTATATCCCGCTAAATCTCTCGTTACCGCTGTACTGTTGTGGCTGGGAAAGTTATTTAGTGTCCGTCAAAGCACATTTTTTGTTCTGGGTTGAAATACAATTCCCAATTTAGCAATTTCATAATTTAGTGGTTTCTGCTATATCAGAGCTATTTGAAATCTATCCCTAAAAGGGTATATAATATTCAAGGTGCACATAGGGTCATTCAGAATAACTTCACACACACGCTACTGTGCATTTCCAAGTCTAATTCTGTCAGTAAATCCATACCGGTCACCCAGCGCCTAAATACTAGGCCTCAAATTTATATCCCGCTAAATCTCTCGTTACCGCTGTACTGTTGTGGCTGGGCAAGTTATTTAGTGTCCGTTAAAGCACATTTTTTGTTCAGGGTTGAAATACAATTCCCAATTTAGCAATTTCATAATTTAGTGGTTTCTGCTATGTCAGAGCTATTTGAAATCTATCCCTAAAAGGGTATATAATATTCAAGGTGCACATAGGGTCATTCAGAATAACTTCACACACACGCTACTGTGCATTTCCAAGTCTAATTCTGTCACTAAATCCATACCGGTCACCCAGCGCCTAAATACTAGGCCTCAAATTTATATCCCGCTAAATCTGTCGTTACCGCTGTCCTGTTGTGGATGGGCAAGTTATTTAGTGTCCGTCAAAGCACATTTTTTGTTCTGGGTTGAAATACAATTCCCAATTTAGCAATTTCATAATTTAGTGGTTTCTGCTATATCAGAGCTATTTGAAATCTATCCCTAAAAGGGTATATAATATTCAAGGTGCACATAGGGTCATTCAGAATAACTTCACACACACGCTACTGTGCATTTCCAAGTCTAATTCTGTTAGTAAATCCATACCGGTCACCCAGCGCCTAAATACTAGGCCTCAAATTTATATCCCGCTAAATCTCTCGTTACCGCTGTACTGTTGTGGCTGGGAAAGTTATTTAGTGTCCGTCAAAGCACATTTTTTGTTCTGGGTTGAAATACAATTCCCAATTTAGCAATTTCATAATTTAGTGGTTTCTGCTATATCAGAGCTATTTGAAATCTATCCCTAAAAGGGTATATAATATTCAAGGTGCACATAGGGTCATTCAGAATAACTTCACACACACGCTACTGTGCATTTCCAAGTCTAATTCTGTCAGTAAATCCATACCGGTCACCCAGCGCCTAAATACTAGGCCTCAAATTTATATTCAGCTGAATTTGAATACAATACATTGGGCCAAATAATATTTTTGTTGTTGTGGTGAACCATAACAATGAGGAAAACATCTAGTAAGGGACGCGGACGTGGACATGGTCGTGGTGGTGTTAGTGGACCCTCTGGTGCTGGGAGAGGACGTGGCCGTTCTGCCACATCCACACGTCCTAGTGTACCAACTACCTCAGGTCCCAGTAGCCGCCAGAATTTACAGCGATATATGGTGGGGCCCAATGCCGTTCTAAGGATGGTAAGGCCTGAGCAGGTACAGGCATTAGTCAATTGGGTGGCCGACAGTGGATCCAGCACGTTCACATTATCTCCCACCCAGTCTTCTGCAGAAAGCGCACAGATGGCGCCTGAAAACCAACCCCATCAGTCTGTCACATCACCCCCATGCATATCAGGGAAACTGTCTGAGCCTCAAGTTATGCAGCAGTCTCTTATGCTGTTTGAAGACTCTGCTGGCAGGGTTTCCCAAGGGCATCCACCTAGCCCTTCCCCAGCGGTGGAAGACATAGACTGCACTGACGCACAACCACTTATGTTTCCTGATGATGAGGACATGGGAATACCACCTCAGCATGTCTCTGATGATGACGAAACACAGGTGCCAACTGCTGCGTCTTTCTGCAGTGTGCAGACTGAACAGGAGGTCAGGGATCAAGACTGGGTGGAAGACGATGCAGGGGACGATGAGGTCCTAGACCCCACATGGAATGAAGGTCGTGCCACTGACTTTCACAGTTCGGAGGAAGAGGCAGTGGTGAGACCGAGCCAACAGCGTAGCAAAAGAGGGAGCAGTGGGCAAAAGCAGAACACCCGCCGCCAAGAGACTCCGCCTGCTACTGACCGCCGCCATCTGGGACCGAGCACCCCAAAGGCAGCTTCAAGGAGTTCCCTGGCATGGCACTTCTTCAAACAATGTGCTGACGACAAGACCCGAGTGGTTTGCACGCTGTGCCATCAGAGCCTGAAGCGAGGCATTAACGTTCTGAACCTGAGCACAACCTGCATGACCAGGCACCTGCATGCAAAGCATGAACTGCAGTGGAGTAAACACCTTAAAACCAAGGAAGTCACTCAGGCTCCCCCTGCTACCTCTTCTGCTGCTGCCGCCTCGGCCTCTTCTGCTGCTGCCGCCTCGGCCTCTTCCTCCGCCTCTGGAGGAACGTTGGCACCTGCCGCCCAGCAAACAGGGGATGTACCACCAACACCACCACCACCACCTCCGTCACCAAGCGTCTCAACCATGTCACACGGCAGCGTTCAGCTCTCCATCTCACAAACATTTGAGAGAAAGCGTAAATTCCCAACTAGCCACCCTCGATCCATTGCCCTGAATGCCAGCATTTCTAAACTACTGGCCTATGAAATGCTGTCATTTAGGCTGGTAGACACAGACAGCTTCAAACAGCTCATGTCGCTTGCTGTCCCACAGTATGTTGTTCCCAGCCGCCACTACTTCTCCAAGAGAGCCGTGCCTTCCCTGCACAACCAAGTATCCGATAAAATCAAGTGTGCACTGCGCAACGCCATCTGTAGCAAGGTCCACCTAACCACAGATACGTGGACCAGTAAGCACGGCCAGGGACGCTATATCTCCCTAACTGCACACTGGGTAAATGTAGTGGCAGCTGGGCCCCAGGCGGAGAGCTGTTTGGCGCACGTCCTTCCGCCGCCAAGGATCGCAGGGCAACATTCTTTGCCTCCTGTTGCCACCTCCTCCTTCTCGGCTTCCTCCTCCTCTTCTTCCACCTGCTCATCCAGTCAGCCACACACCTTCACCACCAACTTCAGCACAGCCCGGGGTAAACGTCAGCAGGCCATTCTGAAACTCATATGTTTGGGGGACAGGCCCCACACCGCACAGGAGTTGTGGCGGGGTATAGAACAACAGACCGACGAGTGGTTGCTGCCGGTGAGCCTCAAGCCCGGCCTGGTGGTGTGTGATAATGGGCGAAATCTCGTTGCAGCTCTGGGACTAGCCAATTTGACGCACATCCCTTGCTTGGCGCATGTGCTGAATTTGGTGGTGCAGAAGTTCATTCACAACTACCCCGACATGTCAGAGCTGCTGCATAAAGTGCGGGCCGTCTGTTCGCGCTTCCGGCGTTCACATCCTGCTGCTGCTCGCCTGTCTGTGCTACAGCGTAACTTCGGCCTTCCCGCTCACCGCCTCATATGCGACGTGCCCACCAGGTGGAACTCCACCTTGCACATGCTGGACAGACTGTGCGAGCAGCAGCAGGCCATAGTGGAGTTTCAGCTGCAGCACGCACGGGTCAGTCGCACTACAGAACAGCACCAGTTCACCACCAATGACTGGGCCTCCATGCGAGACCTGTGTGCCCTGTTGCGCTGTTTCGAGTACTCCACCAACATGGCCAGTGGCGATGACGCCGTTATCAGCGTTACAATACCACTTCTATGTCTCCTTGAGAAAACACTTAGGGCGATGATGGAAGAGGAGGTGGCCCAGGAGAAGGAGGAGGAGGAAGAGGGGTCATTTTTAGCACTTTCAGGCCAGTCTCTTCGAAGTGACTCAGAGGGAGGTTTTTGGCAACAGCAGAGGCCAGGTACAAATGTGGCCAGCCAGGGCCCACTACTGGAGGACGAGGATGAGGAGGAGGTGGAGGAGGATGAGGATGAAGCATGGTCACAGCGGGGTGGCACCCAACGCAGCTCGGGTCCATCACTGGTGCGTGGCTGGGGGGAAAGGCAGGACGATGACGATACGCCTCCCACAGAGGACAGCTTGTCCTTACCCCTGGGCAGCCTGGCACACATGAGCGACTACATGCTGCAGTGCCTGCGCAACGACATCAGAGTTGCCCACATTTTAACCTGTGCGGACTACTGGGTTGCCACCCTGCTGGATCCACGCTACAAAGACAATGTGCCCACCTTACTTCCTGCACTGGAGCGTGATAGGAAGATGCGCGAGTACAAGCGCACGTTGGTAGACGCGCTACTGAGAGCATTCCCAAATGTCACAGGGGAACAAGTGGAAGCCCAAGGCCAAGGCAGAGGAGGAGCAAGAGGTCGCCAAGGCAGCTGTGTCACGGCCAGCTCGTCTGAGGGCAGGGTTAGCATGGCAGAGATGTGGAAAACTTTTGTCAATACGCCACAGCTAACTGCACCACCACCTGATACGCAACGTGTTAGCAGGAGGCAACATTTCACTAACATGGTGGAACAGTATGTGTGCACACCCCTCCACGTACTGACTGATGGTTCGGCCCCATTCAACTTCTGGGTCTCTAAATTGTCCACGTGGCCAGAGCTAGCCTTTTATGCCTTGGAGGTGCTGGCCTGCCCGGCGGCCAGCGTTTTGTCTGAACGTGTATTCAGCACGGCAGGGGGCGTCATTACAGACAAACGCAGCCGCCTGTCTACAGCCAATGTGGACAAGCTGACGTTCATAAAAATGAACCAGGCATGGATCCCACAGGACCTGTCCGTCCCTTGTCCAGATTAGACATTAACTACCTCCCCTTAACCATATATTATTGGACTCCAGGGCACTTCCTCATTCAATCCTATTTTTATTTTCATTTTACCATTATATTGCGAGGCTACCCAAAGTTAAATGAACCTCTCCTCTGTCTGGGTGCCGAGGCCTAAATATATGCCAATGGACTGTTCCAATGTTGGGTGACGTGAAGCCTGATTCTCTGCTATGACATGCAGACTAATTCTCTGCTGACATGAAGCCAGATCCTCTGTTACGGGACCTCTCTCCTCTGCCTGGGTGCTGGGCCTAAATATCTGACAATGGACTGTTGCATTGGTGGCTGACGTGAAGCCTGATTCTCTGCTATGACATGCAGACTAATTCTCTGCTGACATGAAGCCAGATTGTCTGTTACGGGACCTCTCTCCTCTGCCTGGGTGCTGGGCCTAAATTTATGAAAATGGACTGTTGCAGTGGTGGGTGACGTGAAGCCTGATTCTCTGCTATGACATGAAGACTGATTCTCTGCTGACATGAAGCCAGATTGTCTGTTACGGGACCTCTCTCCTCTGCCTGGGTGCTGGGCCTAAATTTATGAAAATGGACTCTTACAGTGGTGGGTGACGTGAAGCCTGATTCTCTGCTATGACATGAAGACTGATTCTCTGCTGACATGAAGCCAGATCCTCTGTTACGGGACCTCTCTCCTCTGCCTGTGTGCTGGGCCTAAATATATGCCAATGGACTGTTGCAGTGGTGGCTGATGTGAAGCCTCATTCTCTGCTATGACATGCAGACTAATTCTCTGCTGACATGAAGCCAGATTGTCTGTTACGGGACCTCTCTCCTCTGCCTGGGTGCTGGGCCTAAATTTATGAAAATGGACTTTTGCAGTGGTGGGTGACGTGAAGCCTGATTCTCTGCTATGACATGAAGACTGATTCTCTGCTGACATGAAGCCAGATTGTCTGTTACGGGACCTCTCTCCTCTGCCTGGGTGCTGGGCCTAAATATATGCCAATGGACTGTTGCAGTGGTGGCTGATGTGAAGCCTCATTCTCTGCTATGACATGCAGACTAATTCTCTGCTGACATGAAGCCAGATTGTCTGTTACGGGACCTCTCTCCTCTGCCTGGGTGCTGGGCCTAAATATATGCCAATGGACTGTTGCAGTGGTGGCTGATGTGAAGCCTCATTTCTCTGCTATGACATGCAGACTAATTCTCTGCTGACATGAAGCCAGATTGTCTGTTACGGGACCTCTCTCCTCTGCCTGAATGCTGGGCCTAAATTTATGAAAATGGACTGTTGCAGTGGTGGGTGACGTGAAGCCTGATTCTCTGCTATGACATGAAGACTGATTCTCTGCTATGACATGCAGACTGATTCTCTGCTGACATGAAGTCAGATCCTCTGTTACGGGACCTCTCTCCTCTGCCTGGGTGCTGGGCCTAAATTTATGAAAATGGACTGTTGCAGTGGTGGGTGACATGAAGCCTGATTCTCTGCTATGACATGAAGACTGATTCTCTGCTGACATGAAGCCAGATTGTCTGTTACGGGACCTCTCTCCTCTGCCTGGGTGCCGGGGCCTAAATATCTGAGAATGGACTGTTCCAGTGGTGGGTGACGTGAAGCCATATTCTCTGCTATGGGACCTCTGTCCAATTGATTTTGGTTAATTTTTATTTATTTAATTTTTATTTTAATTCATTTCCCTATCCACATTTGTTTGCAGGGGATTTACCTACATGTTGCTGCCTTTTGCAGCCCTCTAGCCCTTTCCTGGGCTGTTTTACAGCCGTTTTAGTGCCGAAAAGTTCGGGTCCCCATTGACTTCAATGGGGTTCGGGACGAAGTTCGGATCGGGTTCGGATCCCGAACACGAACATTTTCGGGAAGTTCGGCCGAACTTCTCGAACCCGAACATCCAGGTGTTCGCTCAACTCTAGTGCTGAGTGCTTCTGCGGCTGGGCCCCTGGTTTAGGTTTTGTTGTGACGCCAGCACCTTGATGGTGCAAAATGTTGAGAGTGGTAGTGGTATGGAGTTAGAAGAATGAGGCAGGTTTAAATCCAACTGGGAATTTTACTATAACCAGGATCTTGATAACAGTTTACATCTAGTTATTAAACGGTCTCTGATACACATGCAAGTTGATGGTGATTAATCCCAGTAACAGGCTGTGCTGGTGGTAATGTGTCAGGCTAGGGTAGTTAGTTATGTATTCAATGATAAACAGTAGAATTGAGCGGACACCTAGATGTTCGGGTTCGACCAAACTTCACAAAAAAGTTTGAGTTCAGGACTCGAACTTGACCCCGAACCAGAACCCCATTGAAGTTAATGGGGACATGAACTTTTGAGCACTAAAATGGCTGCAAAAATGTCATGGAAAGGGCTAGAGGGCTGCAAATGTCATCAAAATGTGGTTAAGAGCATGGCAAGTTCTCTGCAAACAAATGTGGATAGAGAAATGACTAAATAAAATACGTAAAAAAAAAATATATATATATTTGATCTAGGAGGACAAGGTCCATATGGAGTAGGAGGTTGAGAAGGCGGTGGATGTGGCTGTGTAGGTGGAAGCGGTGGTTGAGAAGGTAGGCTACACTGCTTTTTGGTTTTAAATTTTTTTTTATTTTTTTTATTAGGTTACACCCCAAAAAATTGGGTAATATAACCTGCGATAACCCCCTCCAGTCGTGCAAAACACACGCTCAGACAATACACTGGCTGCAGGGCAAGCCAGCACCTCCAAGGCGTAAAGGGCTAGCTCAGACCATGTGCCCAATTTGGAGACCCAGAAGTTGCCAGGGGCAGAACCATCAGTCAGTTCTCGTGTAGGCGTGTGCAAACATATTGCCTCACCATGTCGCACGTCCCCATGATGTCCACGATCCAATTGGATATTGAAGGGTTAAATAAAATGATCTGTACTTTAGATCAAATTGAACAAGATATTGCTCGTGCCTCTCCCAACCAGGAGAGGTGGTAATAGTCCAACTCCTGGAAAAAGGACAAAAACAGACTGAGTTCCCGTTTGGACCACCCACCCGAGTGGTAGCAGTCACCAGAACAGCGATTCTCTGCTAACATAGTCATCAAAAAGCAGAAGAGACTGCTGCATGACTTGGGGCTCAGACTGCTTGGCTGATTTGCAAGGGGGTGAGGTGAAAGACTGATGGACATCGTCTGCAGGTGCCAACTCTGATCTTTCAGCAGGAGACTGGGTGGGAGACAATGTGAAGGAACTGACTGCACTGTCAGCAACCCAATCTACTATTGCCTGTACTTGTTCGTAGAGCTGCATTAGGCCCGACCAAATACCGCTGAAGGTGCTGTCACCTACTTGCACCTGAGGAAGGTGTTTCGGTTGTGTGTGTAGCTTGCACAGATCGAACATGTCCTCTCCCTGCAACAGGAGCTCCACCAGCAAAACAGTATCTAACGCGTGTATCTCACAATGACAGGTGCAGTAAAGGCTGCAAAATTAAGATTTTTGCCAAAAATGGGTGAATGGGTGTTTATTTAATACCAGAATAGCACAGCAGTATGTAAAGGGTGTATCTCACACGTACAGATTGTCACTCCTGTGACAGGTCTTAGAAGGTCTTTATGATTATCTGCACATTAGTGATCTGACAGCCTCTTTTGGTTTCACTTTGTCTGTGTGTTGCTGGTATGTCCACACCTCCTGTTCTGGTGTGGATCATGTGACCCTTTCCCATCCCTATTTATTCTGACTTTACCCATCACTCCTTGCTCTGGATAGCTTCATTTGGTTTTGGAAGAGCCGGAGTGTGGTTCGTGTTGAAGTCATGTTCATCCATCATCCTCCGAAGTTAAGTGTCCTGCTTGTTGTTTTTTTTATTCCCCCCCCCCCCCCGGTTGTTTACTAGGCCACAGCGACATGCTGGTTCCTTCACCAGGGAAGGAATGGGTTGTCTCTGCCCTGTCATTACCTTTAGGGCATCAGAGGGTCACCAGGGTTTTCTAGGTTCCTGTGTATAGGCATCTCTACCATCTAAAGGTGTCCATACGGATAGGAGTTAGGGCCAGGAGCAGGGTTTTATAGGTGGTGACCCTTTTCCTTCCCTAGCGGTGAGGCCTAGTGTCTTTTCCCTTCCTTCTTGTTGTCTTTTGGTGTTCTCCCCTATTACATCTGTGACACAGATGCAGACAAGGCTGCAAAATTAAGATTTTTTCCCTAAATGGGTGTTTTTTTAATAGCAGAATAGAACAACAGTATCTAAAGGGTGTATCTCACATGTACAGATGCAGACAAGGGTGCAAAATTTAGATTTTTTACCTAAATGTGTTTTTTTTTTTTATAGCAGACTAGAACAACAGTATCTAAAGGGTGTATCTCACAATGACAGATGCAGCAAAGGCTGCAAAATTAATATTTTTTCCCTAAATGTGTGTTTTTTTAATACCAGAATATGACAGCAGTATATAACTTTTGAATTTCACACATACAGATGTAGATAAGGGTGCAAATTGAGGATTTTCTCCCCAAAATGGGTGTTTTTTTAATGCCAGAATAGCACAGCAGTATCTAAAGTGTGTATCTCACACTGACATATGCAGACAAGGCCACAAATTAAGTATTTTGCCCTAAATGGGTGTTTCTTTTAAACCCATAAAATTATAGCTGTATTTCTAGCTTAAACTGCACACTGACTAATGCGGCAGAGGCCCCAGATGGAGGGTATTGCCAAAAATGTGTGTTTTTTCAAGGCCAGAAAATTATTGAAGTATTTCAAGCTTATTTTTAACAATCACAGATGCAACAAAGGCTGCGATATTAAGTACTTTGCCCAAAATGGGTGTTTTGTTTACTAACAGAATATGACAGCAGTATATAACGCTTGAATTTCACACGTACAGATGATGCAAGGGCTGTAAAATTGAGTATTTTTCCCAAAAAGGGTGTTTTTTTAAACCCAGAAAAATACAACTGTATTTCTAGCTTAAATTGCACACCCACTAATGCTGCAAAGGCACCAGATGCAGGATATTGCCAAAAATGTGTTTTTGTTTTTTTAACGCAGATTATTATTACAGTATTTCAAGCTTGGATTTCAAAGTCACAAAAGCACATGTATGCAGTGCTGGTGCACTGCGTTTGCATAAAATGTCCACCGCGGCCCACCTAACAGACGGATAAAAGTTATTTTTCTCTGTCACTGGGCTCAGGGCAGGGTAAAAAGATTGTGTACTGCACCGACACAACTAAATCTATGTAGATCGCTGAGGTCAATTGCAGTTCTGATTAAAGTTTCTTTCCTATTCTCTCCCTCACAGCAGCAGCATCCTCTCCCTACACTAGTAACAGCAGAGTGACATGCAGCGCTACGTGACTCCAGCTTATATAGAGGCTGGCTCACATGCTGCCCTGGCCAATCACAGCCATGCCATTATTAGGGGCACATAGTTAAACGCTTGTTGATTGGCTGCTCTGCAGCCTTTCAAAAAGCGCCAAGAAATCGCCGAACACCGAACCTGAACCTTTACTGAAATGTTCGGGTTCGGGTCCGGGGTCCAAAAATCCTAAAGTTCGGTACGAACCCGAACTTTAAAGTTCTGGTTGGCTCAACCCTAATAAACAGCTCTTTGCCTTGCTTCAATCTCAGTTGAGGTAGTTCAAGTCCTCGTCTTCTACACACAAGCGATGCAACAGAAATCTTATCTGTCCTTCAAATAATGGTGGGGCTACCAGAAGCTAATAAGTCCTACACCTAGATACAAAGGCACCTAGAGCCTAGAATGATAGCTTTGTCCTTGCTTTGTCTTTGTCCAACAATAAACTTGACCAAGATTCACTTGCTACTCCAGAAGAGTGAATGGTAGAATGGAGATTTTTTTCCGACCCTGCCTTCCTGGCTTAGTACTGAGTTACAACTATTGCTCCTCTGGGCTGTGGAGCCCAAGAGAAAGAGCTTGGGAGGAGAGGAGACCTCTCCTGCCTCCTCCACACTCCTGCACTCAACCACTACATCTTCCTAACTCCCCTAGCTAGCCCTGGACTGTCCTATATATACTGTGGTGCTATCCCCATACAATCTTCTCACCTCTCTCACAGGAGGGACCGTGACAGTACCCCTCTTCTACAGGTGGCTTCCGGACACCCAGGACCGACTTTATCAGGATGCGCCCTGTGAAAGGCCCTCACAAGGTGACTGGCATTCACGTTGGTCACAGGAACTCTCATTCTTTCCTTTGGACTGTAACCCTTCCAGTGCACGAGGTACTGAAGAGATCCACAAAGAATATGTGAGTTCACTATCCTGGCAATCTGAAACTCAAGATTACCATCCACCATGACAGAAGGTAGTGGCAGGGAGGATGGTTCAGCAGGTTCAACATATCTTTTCAGCAATGACTTGTGAAACACATTATGAATCTTTAAAGCCTGCGGAAGCTCAAGACGGAACGCAACCGGATTAATAATGGCAGAGATCTTGTATGGCCCAATAAACCTTGGCCCCAACTTCCAAAGGGTACCTTCAACTTAATGTTTCTTGTGGACAGCCACACAGAATCACCCACTCTCAGGTCCAGAGCACTCACACGTCTCTTGTCAGCCATACGTTTATACTTTTTGCCCATTTTATTTAAATTGTTTTTAATCTTCCACTAAATAGATAAAAACGAAGAGGAGAATCTATCCTCTTCAGGTATACCAGATGTCTCCAGAAAATGTGCCAAACTGCGGATGGAACCCATATGCACCAAAAAACTGCGATTTATTAGTGGACTCCTGTCTACGGTTATTTATGGCAAACTCGGCCACCAACAAAAATGAAGACCACTCCTTTTGTTTCTCAGAGACAAAACAACTCAAAGAAGTCTCCAGATTCTGGTTAGTGCGCTCAGTCTGCCCATTCGACTGAGAATGAAAGGCTCCCAGGGTGTCCCGTAAGAACAGTATCATGATGTTCCTTAAACACCTTGTGTCGTAGTTCCGAAGGGACAAATAACTTCCCTGGAGGACAGGAATCTGGTGTCTCTCAGTGGGCCTCCAACACCTCTGACTCAAGTTCAGGATGAAGGGCGGATACAACCACCCCATCAGCCAATATCAGAGCAGGATCCTCCGAATCACCCCCCTCCCCTGGGAAAGCTATGCAACAAGGCATCCGCCTTGACGTTTTTAATCCTAGGATGATAAGTGACAATGAAATTAAATCTAGTAATAAATAACGACCATCTGGCATGCCTTTGGTTCAGATGTTTAGCCGACTGCAGGTAGGCCAGATTTTTGCGACCAGTAATTAACGTAACGGGATGAATCACTCCTTCCGACCAATCACGGCACTCTTCAAAAGCCAATTTAATGGCCAACAACTCTCAATTACCTACATCAAAATTTCTTTCTGCAGAAGAGAGTTTTTTAGAGAAAAAAGCACAAGGGTGCCATTTGCTAGGAGAAGAACCCTGCGACAAGACTGCTCCAACCCCTACCTCTGATGCGTCAACTTCCACAATAAATGGTTGTGACACATCGGGTTGCACAATAGGAGCAGAAGCAAAACATTCCATTATTGCTGAAAAAGCATGCAATGTTTCTTCAGACCAGATTGAGAAATCCGTGCCTTTCTTAGTCATATCAGTTAATGGTTTAACAACAGTTGAGTAATTCAAGATAAATTTACGGTAGTAGTTGGTGAACCCTAAAAAATCGCATGAGTGCCTTCAGATCTTCGGGTCGATTCCAGTCCAACACATCACAGACTTTTTTCAGATACATACGAAAACCTGAAGATGAGAGTAGGTACCCCAGGAATTGCACTTCAGGGACCGCAATTACACACTTCTCCATTTTGGCATACAATTTATTCTCTCTTAAGATCTGTAAGACCTGTCTCACATGATCCTTATGCGTCTCAATATCAGGGGAATAAATTAAAATATCATCCAAGTAAACCACCACAAACCTGCCCACCAGATGATGAAAGAGGTCATTGAGGAAGTGTTGAAAAACCACAGGAGCACTGGACAAACCAAAAGGCATGACTAGATTCTCAAAATGACCCTCAGGAGTATTAAAGGCCGTTTTCCATCCGTCCCCTTCCTTGACTCTTATCAGATTATATGCCCCCTCAAATCCAATCAATTTCTGACATTTTCCTATAAACCAGGCCCCCTCCCCTCTTCAGAGCAGGGGGTACCTGGTTTAATGTTCGGGTTCTCCCATTGACTTCCATTATACTCAGGTGCTCGGTCAAGCACCCAAACATCCCGATGTGTTTGGCCCGAGCACTACGGGCCTCACATGTTTTTCTTATCTACTTATACATGGCATTTACATTGCAATCTATAATTTTTGCAGCAATTGTGAATTATCCATTTGTCAAATCTTGGCAACCTAATTCATCCAGAAAATGTTAATATATCTTATAATTTTCTTCTCAAAATAAAAATTGCCCATGGCTGGATGGTGGATTCAAAGGAGAAAGCAGTCAGCACAAAAGTTTTATTAACAACATTTGAAATGTAAGCAGAATGCAGAAGCACTTGATAAGCATACGATATACAGTAACAGAATATCCCATTGCAATATTACGGCTATGTATGTGAAGTTATAAGAGTATACTTTACACTTAAAGGGATAGCCACAAGAACCACAGGGTCTGACCACAGAGATAAGATTGTGAGCCCTGTAACCCACACTGTATTGTAACTGAAGCAATCTGATAGAGATGAATGGGGCAGCAGAGTGGATGCTTGACCTGCTTTTCCATTCATTTCAGGGTGGCCCCCGCAGGGTATGTAGCATTGATATATTTTGTTCTAATTAAAGGGGTCCTTTAATAATAAATTATCTCCTATCCACTGAATGTGTGATGACTACTAGCTCAGTAGAGGTCGTATTGCTGGAAATCCATTGATTTCCAAAATGAACGTTCTGTGTCTCTCATTTGAGAGGTGGTTGAGCATGCACGCTGACACTCCATTGAAAGTCTATAGGACTGATGGAGATAGCTCCACTTTCCTTAGAAGTTCCATAGAGTGGTAGCATGCATGATCGACCAATGCTTTATTCAAACAGCGGGCTCAGGATTCTTGTTCTGAATGGGTCAGACCTCCAGATCCAGCAGTTTTTACCTAACTGGAGGTATCCTACCTGGATAAGTGATATTCTGTTATTGCTGGCATACCCATTTAACCTCCATTGGCTAAATGTGGAGCCTGCATGGATGCTCACAGCAACCAAATACCTTTGCAACAGATTGTATTGTGAGGAATTTGAACAGACATAAATGTGGCAAATACGCCAGCCTACCAGAAGAGATCTTTACTAAGGTAAGTAGATATACGTATAATATTTTAGATAATTATTTTTTATATTTTTCAAAAAACATTAATTGCACTTTCCATTTTCTGTACTGTAGATACAAAATACAGTGCAAATATCTCAAAGACAGTGTTAGCAAAGTTGGTTAGTGCCGCACAACTAACAGAGCCTTACATTATAGTTAAATTGAATGAAGATGATAAATGGAGACTTCCACATACACTGCCTTTTCTTCAGGACTACAAAGGGTACTGCTACACATTCAGGTTTCTTGATGTGGAATTCAAAACCAAGAGTGAATTCAGAAAAGAGGAGAAGTAGTCAGTATCAGACTTGGGTTCCTTGGGCTCACCAGAAAAAAATTATTATCAGGGCCCAACCCATATATCATTCACATTGTCTAACAGGTTTTGAATCATATGAATAGACCCTAGTGATTATCTCTAAAGGCAGTTCCAAATGCGTTTTTCTTCAAGACCTTTAGGGCCCACTATTATTTCAAAGCCGGGGCCCACCAGAGATTCCTCTAGGACTCCGATTGGCCAGTCTGACCCTGAAAGTAGTTTCTGCCCTTAAAGGGTTTGTTCTCCTTTTTAAAACTTTTCTACAGACCCCACAGCATGGCCAGACCCTTGGTTGTAATAATACTTACCTGATCCCTTCCCCTGGATTCTGACTACATCGCTGCCCCGCTGGCTCTGCACAATGTGGGTCACATGACCAAGTGACATGCCATATTAGTGATACGAGACCCCTGGGGCAAGTCATTGGCTTCAGCAGTCAGGTGACTCACGTCAAACTGGATGTTGATACAAAGAGACCCTGGACAGTGGAGCAACGGTGGATCCTGAACCCAGCAGCATTGAAAAGGTAGGTATGATTTCCACCATGGGTTGGGCCTTGGTGTGGGGTCTGTAGTAAAGGTCTAAAAAGACACCTGAGCATGTGACTGTACCTTAATAGGACAAGGCCTCGAGTGCCAAATAAAAATCCAGACCAATATCCAATCTAATCAAGTACGTGATAAAGATAATAGAATATGTTTATATGACATACATGACATATGCACTTGCAGTGTGATGAAGCTTCTCTATATTGCAACTGCAATATACTTAATAAATCACATAAAGCACATCATGAAGCTGAAGATATAAGAGTGGAACGGGAAGTTACACAACTAAATACTGTTGATATTTGCTTGCTCTACTGGAAAGTGAGGTTAAAAGTTACACTTTGTCTAATCATCAAATGCACAACTACATTACCGCAGCCTAAAGATACCACAAACAGCATTTTCCCATGAGATGTAATACTTAGAAAACAAGCAACTGTACAGTACATTCACTGCTGAAAACAGAAACATTTGGGGGGGGGGGGGGGGGGGGTTTGAGGTATTGGTTCTCAAATGTTGTCCACTTGATAATCTGTATTTTTTTTCTTAAATATGGTACTGTATAAAGTATTATAGTCAAGAGCTACATTCACAATTGTGCTGGTTGCTACCGGAAACAGAGTGCAAGCTTGTTGTCAGATACATCTGTAACAACTAATCCAAACAATAATGTTAGTTTAGTTAGGATAGTTTTTCCAACACATACAAATGTGCTAACACCTGCAGCACATTGGCTCAGTGTTTAGTACTGTTGCATTTCTGCATTGGGGATCTGGGTTTGCATCAGATCAAGAACAAGGTCATTGTAATTTTACCTGTGATGATAATGAAAATAGCTACTGAAAAGTTACCTGTACAGAAGAGGAAACAATCCCCTATTATTAGGCCTAGTGGCCAGTGTAAAAATTTCAGTTATACACTTTTTAAATTTAAAAACGAACAAAGAAAATTAAAAACAAACTCCCCAAAAATTCCAAAAATACATATTTAACACAAACACATATTTAAAGAATAGGTAATTTTCTGTTGACACATTCCCTTTAAAATAGAATCTATACAGTAGCAGACACCATCTTCTCATTTGGCATTTGGTATTTCTTTGTCTATCAACATGTCAGGTATTAGACAATGTTGAATTATCCACTAGTAACAAAGTGCCACCTAGTGGTTGTTAATGAAAATGTTTTTGATTATCTAACTGTAGAAATTATTTTATATGTACAATGTAGTTATGGCTAGGTTAATTGATAGATACAGTATGAAACTGTATTTTCGTGATATACGTAATGATATAAAAGAAATAGGCCTAAAAAAGTTTAAAAAAAAGTAGTTTTTAAAAAGATAAAAACAATAAAAAACATAAACATTCAAATCACCCCCTTTTCACAAAATGAATATAAACTATAAAAAAAATAAACCTCAACGACATATCTGCATCCGAAAAAGACCATACCATTAAAATATAGATATATTTATTCATATGGCGAATGACGTAACATAAATCCAGAATTAGACTTACCAGTAATTCAGTTTCCATGAGATCACCATGACGGCACACAAGGAAATTGACCCCTGACCTCTGTAGGGGCAGGAAGAGAGAAAGGTTTAAATCCCCCTCTCCCACCACCAACACTAGTGTTTCCAAAATTACAAAGAGTAAAAGGTGGTGGTTCCACATAGTGAGACAAAAGAAAATATAAACTAGAGAAGGTTTTACATCATACCCACCAGAAAGTCCTCCTGAAAAAAAGAAAAAAGAAAAACTGGGAGGGAATAATGTGCCGTCGTCGTGATCTCATGGAAACTGAGTCTAATTCCGGATTTCCATATCATCACCGCAACATAAAAGGAGATATACAAAAAGATATATCAAGGGGGGGGGGGGGGCACACTGCCTGAAGAACATGGTCTTGTGCATGAACACAAGACCATGTAGCAGTCCTGCAAATGTCTTCTAAGGATGCTCCTGCTTTCTCGGCCTGAGAAGAGGACATTGCCCGGGTTGAATGAGCTTTCAAGTTGTCAGGACAGGGGAGGTCCTGAATCTCATAGCAAAGGGAAATAGTGTTCCTAATCCACCTGGCTAAGGAAGATTTTGAAATTATTTGACCCTTGTTTCTCTCTGAGAATTTAACTAGAAGGCTATCGGGCTTTCTGAAACCTTTGGTAGCCTCAATATAATTCAAAACTGTACGCCTGACGTCCAGGGTATGAAAAACGGATTCCTTGCTGTTTGAAATGATCTCCTGGAAACTATGAAAATTTGACAGTACCTTTGGAAGGAACCCCGGATCTAATCTGAGTACTATTCTATCCTACATCACTCGCAGGTAAGATTTTCTAATGGAAATGGCCTGTATCTAACCCAGTCTTCGGGCTAATGTAATTGCAATTAGAAATCTCATCCCCCTGCATCCAGCTGAGTGCCGAGTGCCCAGTTCGGAGCTCAGACTTTTCAGGTAGATGGCAGAAGTTTTTTGCTGCATGCTCTAAGTGTGGTTATCACTCTATCTGAAAGACCCTGGTACTTCAATATCTGGATCTCAGGATCCAAACTGTTAGTTTCAGGAACTCCAGATTGGGATGTAGGATCGGTCCCTGAAAAAGAAAGTCATTTCTGGATGGAAGAGGCCAAGGCTCCGAGATGGAGAGTTTCTTGAGGAAGGAAAACCAGCTTCTCTTTGGCCAGAATGGGGTTATTAGGATTAATGTTGCGTTGTCTTGATGGATCTTTAGAATCACTTTTTGGGATGAGTGGAAGCGGTGGAAAAGCGTAACTGAGACCGAAGTCCCATGCTAGGGCAATGGCATCTAATGCCCAGGGATTGTCCTGGGGATTTAGGGAGCAGAATCTTGCCACCTTCGTATTGCCTTTGAACCAAACAGGTCTACTTCTGGAATGCCCCATTTGTCTACTATCATCTGAAAGACTTCTGTATTTAGAGACCATTCTGTCTGGTCTAATTTCTTCCGACTGAGATAGTCCGCCTCTAGATTCAGCGACCCCTTGAGATGGATCGCCGAAACGGATCCTACGTTTTGTTCTGCCCAGTTGAAGATCTTGGTAGATAAGACCAGGAGATTTTTCGACTTTGTCCCTCCCTGATGGGAGAGGTAAGCAACGGTCGTCGTGTTGTCCGAAAGGATTTTTAGGTGGGAACCCCGAAGATTTTCTTCCGCCATCTTTAGGGATTCCCATATTGCCCTCAGTTCTCTGCAATTTGACGACTGAGAGCTGATCAACTGGGGCCAGGAGCCCTGATAGTGATAATCTCCTACTTTCGCTCCCCATTCTGACTGACTTGCGTCCGTCATGAATTTTACATAGGGAATTCTCTATTACACTACTCCCCTGGAGAGGTTCCTTGGGACTGTCCACCAACATAGTGATGTCTTTACCATGTGAGGAATGGACACTCTGTAGTCTAGAGTAATCTGTTGCATGTTCCAAACTCTGAGAATCCAATTCTGTAGAGGTTGAAAATGCAGTTGACTCCAAGGTACTGAGGTTATGCATAATGTAAGTAGGCCCAGAAGATTTATTGCTTCCCTTATGGAACAGTGATTTGATTTTGTATTGGGGAAGAAAAGTGGATTGAGTATGAGAGTCTAGAATCACCCCCAGGAAACGTATTTTTGTTGATGGTTGTAGATTTAATTTGTTGATGTTTACTATCCACCCCAGTTTTCCCATTGTTGACAGGAAGGTGTCTAATTCTGCCAATAGGTGGTCTACGGAATCGCCAATTAAGAAAAAATTGTCTAAGTATGGGACTAAGATTAGTCCCCTTTTCCTCAAATATGCCACTATCTCGACTACGAGTTTGGTGAAAATCCTGGGTGCGGAGAAAATTCCAAATGGAAGGGCCATGAATTGATAATGATGTATAAACCCTCTGTGGTCTCTGATGGCGAACCGCAGGAATTTTTGGGAAGTGACATGAATTGGGACATGGTAATAGGCGTCTTTTAAGTCCACCATGCACATTAAGGTGTCTTTATCTGTTAAGGGTATTATGGACCCCAGGGACTCCATCCAGAATTTTCGGTAAGATATGAATTTTTTCAGGGATTTTAGATTTAATATGGTTCGTAACGAGCCCTCTTTATTTTTTACTAGGAATAGATTGGAGTAAAAACCTCTTTGTTGCTCTTAAAATGGGACTTTGACTACCACCTCCATTTTTAAAAAGGTCTTGCACTCCTTGCCAGATCTTGTTCTGAACAGTCAGAGACCTGAGGCTGGATACAATGAACTTGTTTGGGGGGACTGAAGAAAATTCTATCCTGTAACCGGATTCAACTATCTCAGGGGCCTAGGGGTTCGGGGAGATCAGTGCCCAAAATTTACGAAAATTCTTCAGTCTCCCCCCTACCCTGGCGTCATTATTTATCACTGGGTTTGTTCTGGGGGTTAAGTAAAAAACAACGTCCTCTTCCTGCTTTGGGGTAGCTTCAGCATCCCAATTTTCCCTTTCCTCTATATCAGGGATGCTCAACCTGCGGCACTCCAGCTGTTGTTAAACTACACCTCCCATCATGCTCGGCTGTAGGCTGATAGCTGTAGGCTTTCCGGGCATGCTGGGAGTTGTAGTTTTGCAATAGATGGAGGGCCGCAGATTGAGCATCCCTGCTCTATATGATCTATCCTGGCCCGAGGAACAACAAAAGGGATATTTTTTCCTATATGGTCTGTCTTCAGGAAAACCTTTTTTCTTGTCTGAAGCTTTCTCCAAGATCTTATCTAGCACGAGACCATATTCCCCCGAAAAGGGAATGGAGCACAGCTTCATCTTTGAAGTCTTGTCTCCTGACCAAGACTTCATCCAAAGGGCTTTGCGAGCCGCGTTGGAGAGGCCCGCGTCTTTGGCTGAGAATCTTACCGACTCAGCAGAGGCATCCGCCAGGAAGGCTGTGGGTGATTTCAGCAACGGGATAGAGTTTAAAATCTCCTCTCTAGGGGTCTTATCCCTGATGTGTTTTTCAAGTTCATTCAGCCAAAGGAACATAGATCTAGCAACAAATGTTACAGTTATATTTGATTTAAGGTTAAACATTGCTGTTTCCCATGATTTTCGTAACAGACTGTCAGCTTTTCTCTCCATGGTATCCCTTAACTGGGATGCGTCTTCGAAGGGCAATGATGTCTTCTTATTGACTTTTGCGACCTGCACGTTTATTTTAGGGATCTCATCGAATATTTTAGATTCGGCCGGATCAAATAATAGACGGTTTTTTAAAAGCCTAGAACACCCCCAGGCGTTTTTCAGGGTCAGACCATTCCTCTAAAATCATGTCTTTTATGTTCTCATTAATGGGGAATACCGTTTTTTTTTTAACCCTTAGACCCCCAAACATTTCCTCCTGGATGGAATGGGTTTTCTGCACATCTTCCACCCTATAGTGGCCTTCACCGCTTTTAACAGATCCAGCATTTCGTCCACAGCAAAATAAAATTTCTTATCACCGTCAGAAAATTCCATCTCTGAAGCAAAATTCTCTTCATCCAAATGCCTGGAGGAGGAGGCATCCTCCCCAAGTCCTTGGAATCCGAGGTGATCTTAATTTTGGTTGCTTAAGGGAAAGCGGTCCTCTAGGAGTCGTGGACAATTGAGATAAGGATGATTTAACTTCTTTCTGTATCATAGCCCTAAATTCGTCCATTAGTGAGGGCTGTTCCTCACGAACAATACTTGTAATACAGTCTTGGAATAATATTTTAAGGTGGTTATCCGGTAGCTGAAACACAAAATATATTTTAATGGCTTCTTTGGTTTCTTCTGTGCCTCCTTGGAGACCTATGAGGCAAGAACAGACCAAAGTCAGGAGAAGGCCTGTACACACATATAATATATGTGGTTAACCCTAGTAAAAACACCCTTGTGTTTGGAAAAAAAGAGAGGGATCAAATATGACTCCCTGACCTGCCAAAGTGAGTCCCAAACCTAGTGAGCGAAATAGCAATTTCCAAAGTGCCGAAACGCTGGGAGCGAAAACCCGGCTTAACCCACCAGGGGCAAGGTGGGAGACGTCGCCCCGGGATCAGGCTCCGCATCAACCGTAACACGCTCTTTTCAGTTTCACGTCATTTGTAAAAAAAAAAAATCAGCTTCCCACTAACTTGTGTGAATTATTACATAGTGCCATTACACAGTACAACTAAGGCCTCATTTATATTTCCGTGTCAGTGTCATGTCCGTGAAAAATTAATTTAGAAAGAATCTCCTATTATTCTCCACGGTCAGTAAAAAAATACTGCAATATGACAGCACATGTCAGTGAAAAATGGTAATGTGAACAAAGCCTTATCCTGCAACAAACAAGCCCTCTTTCAGCGATGTAAATGTAAAAATAAAAATGTTATGGCTCAGGAAAGGCAGGGAGTAAAAAACTAAAAAGCAAAAACTGAAAATTGCCTGGTAATGAAGTAGTTGAGAATGTAATTACCGTATTTTTCGCCATCTTATACGGCGAATGTAGCCGATTTTGCCTAGTTTTCAATGATACACCCACCGCGATGCCGTGCGGCGGGTTTATCAGCTGTGAGGGAGGAGGGGCTGGGGGCGGCATCTGCATTTATAATGACAGCGGGGCCCGTGCAGTGACTGTATTCTACTACACAGGCCCCGCTTACTGTATAATCATATCCCTAATAGTTAATTGTTGTGTGCATGTAAAAGCATAATGAGCGATAATGATGAGCGCTGTCTATTACTTACAATTAGAAGCGCTCGCCGTTCGGAGCAGAGAGCAGAGAGGAGGGAGGAGGCAGGCCGGAAGGACGGGCGCTGGCAGTGTGAGTCATACGTCACGCGCCTGCGCCGCCCACTTTATGAATGAAGCAGGCGGCGTGGGCGCATGACGGATGACTCACACTGCCAGCGCCTGGTGTGTCCTCCCGGCCTGCCTCCTCCCTCCTCTGCTCCGAACGGCGAGCGCTTCTAATTGTAAGTAATAGACAGCGCTCATCATTATTGCTCATTATGCTTTTACATGCACACAACAATTAACTATTAGGGATATGATTATACAGTAAGCGGGGCCTGTGTAGTAGAATACAGTCACTGCACGGGCCCCGCTGTCATTATAAATGCAGATGCGACCCCCACCCCCATTATAAAAACAAATGCGACCCCCACACTTATGGAGGGGATCTGTGGATGACACATAGCATAAGATGCTATATATGTGTCATCCACAGATCCCCCCCATAACTGTCATACACAGATCCTCATAACAGTGCCATCCAGAGAGGATCCCCCATAAGTGTCACCCACAGATCCCCCATAAGTGTCACCCACAGATCCCCCATAACAGTGCGTCACCCACAGATCCCCCATAACAGTGCGTCACCCACAGATCCCCCATAACAGTGCGTCACCCACAGATCCCCCATAACAGTGCGTCACCCACAGATCCCCCAGAACAGTGCGTCACCCACAGATCCCCCATAACAACAGATCCCCCATAACAGTGTGTCATCCACAGATCCTCCATAACAGTGCGTCACCCACAGACCACAATTAGTTCAAAAGCGCACCTTTTGGTTCAAAATATTTTTTTTCTTATTTTCCTCCCCAAAAACCTAGGTGCGTCTTATACGCCGGTGCGTCTTATACGGCGAAAAATACGGTATGTCATTTTCATTCCATAAAAGCTTTGAAACAAATACAATTTATACTTCTACTATATAAAACGTGAACGGCTTTACATTTTTACAAAGGAAATATGTAAGACACTAAATGACGAGCTGATATAAAACTATGATGAAGAAAACGGTTACACATTTGAACTTTGTTGTAGATAAGATAAGGGGCAGTTACACCACAAATGTGGTTAATATTTCCTCTTCATTATCACAAAAGAGAGGTTTAAACAAATGGTTTCTAAAGCAGGAAATGCTCCTGTAACATTTGTACATGAATAAACCACAAAATATGGCTATAATTAACACAGTGTCGGACTGAGGTGCCTAGGGCCCTCCAGTAAAATTTATTTTGGGGGCCCACCGTATAAATACATTCAAATATTACCTGCTCAATCAGCAGCAAGATGCTACCAGATGATTGAATATTGGGGTTCCTGCAGCAACTTTGAGGAAAATAAAATACTGGCTAGCTGTCTCAGCTCTGATCATGTCTATAATAATAAACTGGGGAGTTTCTTTAATTATCCATTACGTTTTTTATATTAACATAGGCTGGTTGAGGTGCTGTATATTCAATATATGTATGTAGTGCAGTAAGGCTACTGTGTTATGTGCCACTTGTGCATGGGGTGGGAGACTAGGGGCCCAACTTGGTCAGGGGCCCACAGGTGGATTCACCAGTATCCATGTGGGCCAGTCCAAACCTGGATATACACCACTATTCTAGTAAATCGTAACAGGACATTAATCATGCTACTGCTATGGAAATAATGAGTAGTTGTATTACAAAAAAACGTAATATATTCTGCAGTTCTTTACAATTTCTAAGTATGTTTTATTGTTTGATGTATGGTGGTGCTACATTAAGGAACTCACTTTATTTATCAGCCAGCAATCAGGTTGCACTCTCTTAAAAGTAAGCTAATCTGTTTTTCTACTAGAGTTGAAAATACTACCTGGTTCTTTTTGGTAACTGTTCAAAGAGAGTCAAGTCAGTACCCTGAAGTCAAGAGACCACACTGCTGACTAGTGATTGGTCTGAGACAATATTCACTACAGAGTAGGATATAGCCAGTGCCATGCAGTGGAAAACTGGCTTAACCCTTTCCTGACTAGGCGATTTTCAGTTTTTGCTTTTTTGTTTTTCTATCCCTATTTTCCAGGAGCCATAACTTTTTAAAATTTCTGTTCACATAGCCATATGAGGGCTTGTTTATGCGGGATAAGTTGTACTTTCCAATGCCACCATTTAATATTGCATAGGATGTAGTGGGAAGTGGGAAAAAAATTCCAAATAGGGGGGAATTGGAAAAGAAACGCAACTCTGTTCCAGTTAGACAGTTTTTTTTTTTCATGGCGTTCACTATGCGGTAAAACTGCTCTTCATTCTCCAGGTCAGTATGAATCCACCGATACCACATATGTATAGTTTTTCTTGTGTTTTTAGACTAGGAAAAAAACATTGCGGGACAATCTGTATTTTTCATTGATACCATTCTGGAGTGTGTATGACTTTTTGTTCACTTTTTATTGAATTTTTTGTGGGAGGAGAAAACAAAAAAGAAAAACAGCAAATCCGCCATTTTGACACTTTTTTCATATCGTCTTTTTCCATAGTTATATTTGCTTAAAATTAAAACTCTCCTGAAAGAAACTATGGAAGACATTTTGATAGTACGGGAAATTTTGCACGCGGCAATACCCATGATGATGTGTAAATTTTTTATTTTTGGTGAAAGGGTTTTGATTTTTGATATTTATTTTTCATTTTTAATAGGGAACTATAACAAGCAGTAATTGGATTGTTTGTTTTTTTTATAGACTCCAATGCATTAGCATTGACGTCTATGAGAAATTTTCCATGTTTTTATGGAAACTACTATGCAGCAGCCTTCTGTCATTCTGAATGACAGGGGCTGCCGCACACACGCTCTGGCTCCTCCGTTCAGCCAGGCACCTGCGTGTTTCCAGGTTTTCACGCGCTCAGAAGCTGTGGTCATGTGAGAGGTTAAATGTCCACCAGTTGAGGGCATTAGCCGTGGGTCCCTGTTGTATTAAATACCCATGTGACGTACAAAAAAATACAAATAAAGCTCTTTGAGTACATTTTTGATCTAGGAGAGGCAATTCTGTTAGTGTTACTTACCCATCTGCAGAAGCCACCATGATGTTGGTAGATGGGCCTGACAAGTTTGATAAAAAATGTGCGCAAAGAGCTTCCATTTTTTATGTATAGTAGGTATAGTACCACTTTAATTCTGATTGTTTGCATGTATAACAGTTTGATGCTATATATTTTTTGCTGTCTGTATATAGCTTTATGGATGTGCACCTCTGACTTTGGATGTGCTATTCTAAAATTTCTGACGTATATTTAATTTGGCATATGCAGCAGGCGCCATGGCCACCATTTTAAAGCGCAGACACCCGACACTAAAGTCAGCGACTGGCTGTATTCGCGGTTGTGGATTTCAGATGTCATTACCCTATACAAGTAACAGCACCTGTTTGATCACCATATTATATGGCAGCTAGTTTTCAAGCTCCTGTCCCTTATGGCAATAATTCAGCCCAGGGATGGACATAAACAGCAGAGGGCCCCTGTGCAAAGAAGGTGCCTGTCCCCCTCCAAGCCAAATTCTCAACCTAACCTATTCCGTCCTAACATTACGAACAGCAATACAAAATATAAAAAACATACAGAGCAATGCTACTTTCAAACCTGCAGCACTACGATCCGGCCACCTGATCCGACAGAAAATTCAAGGAATAGGTCAGACACAAACCGCGGCATGCAACGGTTTGTGTCCCGCTGATTCTCTGCATTTTTGCCAGATCTCTGCCAGACCCCATTATAGTTAATGGGGCCGGCGGGCATTCATTTCGCATACAGCAGTGCAATAGCTGGTGAATTGTTCTCTGTTGGAACAGCCTACCAGAATCAATAAGTCAGATGTGAAAATAATACAGTAGTAGTAGTACAGTACCACATACCTTGTACATCCAGTGACATCTCCTTTGATGTAGATGTTCTCTGTCCTCATCTTCTCCTTTCAGACCAGACCACCATGATGATTTTTTTCAGCCATCTATTCTCCCTGTAGGGTTTGACTGACAGACATCTAAGTTTCCTAGTTTTCCATCATCCTTGCACCTTCTGAACACCCCATCCTGCCACCCCAATACTGTGCTCCCCAATGCTATACTGCTGAAACATTCCCACTGAAAATACTACACACAGATAGTACCAGCTTCAGTAATTATTGGCACACAGTGCCCTTAAAAAAATAACTGCGCCCAGGAAATAGTGTCCCTAACACTAATTGTGTAAACATAAAGTTTCCCCAAAAATAATTGTGCTAAGCTGATACTGTGCCAGGGTGCCCCCCACTGTATTAGTGCTCCGCAAAGTCCCACCAATAGAAATATAGAAATAATTTTCTGCCATACTGCACACAGTAGTAATAGTGCCCCCAACAGTAATAATGTTCCCATTGTGTCCCAGAAGTAATAAGACTTAGCTTTTAATAATCATAAATAAACTGCCCTTACCCCTGAGGACGCCGTGATACGGCGAAACATGTCGGGGGGCAGCGTGAGGCTTGAATGACTGCCCTTACCCTTGAGGACGCCGTGATACGGCGAAACATGTCGGGGGGCAGCGTGAGGCTTGAATTTTAATACAGCTATCACTGTGGCCAATGAATAGAGGAAAATAGTAGATACAGTGCCATTAACAATACGGGCAAGCGCGCAGCCCAGTATGGCAACAGAGTGTCTAAGACTACTGACAATAAGCCCTAAGAGACAAATAAAGGCCAGTGAAACTGGAAATTTTAAATCACTAAATATGTGTCGGTGCACAATTAAAAAGTTTTATTTATGATTATTAAAAGCTAAGTCTTAGGAAATTGGTAGGTGCAGGGAAAAAAGGTGATAATAAGTCCTAAAGGACATTAGTAGTAGGTAGATGTTGTTTAACACACCTTATCCCTGCACTTAAAGGGAAAGTTAAGCAGTTGAACCAGAAGTAATAATGCTCCCATAGTGCCCATAATAGTACTCATGTTCCCTATAGTCCCCCAATTGTAATAAAGCTCACCATAATGCCCCCTGTAGTAATAATCTCTTCATAATGTGTAACAATGCCCCCTTATTATGTGTAACAGTACATAAAAATGCCTTCTTGTGTAGCAGTATAAAAAATACCTCCTCTTAGTGCCTCTAGTTGAGCCAAAGTTCAGGTCTGAAGTCACTTTGTGAGGCTTACATAATAGAAACCACCCAAAAATGACCCCATTCTAGAAACTACAGCCCTCAATGTATTCAAAACTGATTTTACAAACTTTGTTAATCCTTTAGGTGTTCCACAAGCGTTAATGGCAAATAGAGATAAAAGTTCAGAATTTAGATTTTTGGGGAAATTTTCCATTTTAATCCATTTTTTCCAGTCACAAAGCAAGGGTTAACAGCCAAACAAAACTCAATATTTATTGCCCCGATTCTGTAGTTTGCAGAAACACCCCATATGTGGTCGTAAACTACTGTACTGGCACACGGCAGGGAATAGAGGAAAAGGAGCGCTGTGTGGCTTTTGGAAGGCAGATTTTGCTGGACTGGTTTATTTACACCATGTCCCATTTGAAGTCCCCCTGATGTATACCTAGAGAAGAAACTCCATAAAAGTGACCCCATTTTGGAAACTACGGGATAAGGTGCCAGTTTTGTTGGGAATATTTTTAAGGAACATATGATTTTTCATTACTCTATATTACATTTTTGTGAGGCAAGGTTACCAAAAATAGAAATTCTGAAATTTCATCTCCAGTTGCCATAAACTGTTGAGGAACACCTAAAGGGTTAATACAGTTAGTAAAATCAGTTTTGCATACCTTGAGGGGTGTAGTTTCTTAGATGGGGTCACTTTTATGGAGTTTCTACTCTAGGGGTGCATCAGGGGTTCTTCAAATGGGACATGGTGCAAAAAAAGAGCCCATCAAGATCTGTCTTCCAGAAACCATACGGCGTTCCGTTCCTTCTGCGCCATGCCGTTTGGTCATACAGCAGTTTACAACCATAATATATGGGGTGTTTCTGTAAACTTCAGAATCAGGGTAATATTAAGTTTTGCTTGGCTGTTAACCAATGCTTTGTTACTAGAAAAAATGGATTAAAATGGAAAATTTGCCAAAAAAATAGCTGTTTTATTTTATGTTTTTGACAGTGTTCATCTGAGGTGTTAGGTCATGGGGTATTTGTATAGAGCAGATTCTTATGGACGCGGCGATACCTAATATGTCTACTTTTTTATTTATTTATTTAGGTTTTACACTATATTATCCTTTTTTAACCCTTTCATGACCAAGGGTCATTGATGTTCCAGTGTCCAGGTCAAAATTTACAAATCTGACATGCGTCACTTTATGTGGTAATAGCTTTGGAACACTTTTACTTATCCACGCCATTCTGAGACTGTTTTCTCGTGACACATTGTACTTCATGATAGTCATATATTTGAGTCAATATATTTCACCTTTATTTATGAAAAAATCCCAAATTTACCAAAAATTTTGAAAAATTCACAATTTTCCAAATTTCAATTTCTCTGCTTCTAAAACAGAAAGTGATACCTAATAAAATATTTATTACTTAACATTCCCCATATGTCTACTTTATGTTGGCATCATTTTGGAAATGTCATTTTATTTTTTTAGGACGTTAGAAGGCTTAGAAGTTTAGAAGAAATTCTTACAATTTTTAAGAAAATTTCCAAAACGCACTTTTTAAGGACCAGTTCAGATCTGAAGTCACTTTGTGGGGCCTACATAGTGGAAACCCCCATAAATGACCCCATTGTAGAAACTACACCCCTCAAGTTACTCAAAACTGATTTTACTAACTTTGTTAACCCTTTAGGCGTTCCACAAGAATTAAAGGAAAATGGAGATGAAATTTCTAAATTTCACTTTTTTGGCAGATTTTCCATTTTAGAATTTTTTTTTTCTTTACCACATTGAGAGTTAACAGCCAAACAAAACTCAATATTTATTACCCTGATTCCGCGGTTTACATAAACACCCCACATGTGGTCGTAAACTGCTGTACGGGCACACGGCAGGGCGCAGAAGGAAAGGAATGCCATACGGTTTTTGGAAGGCAGATTGTACTGGATTGGTTTTCTGAACGCCATATGTTTTTTATTTTTCTGCCGATCGTCTTGTGCAGGGGCTCGTTTTTTGCAGAAAGAGTTGAGGTTTTTATTGGTACCAATTTTGGGTACATAGGATTTTTTGATCATTCATTATTACACTTTATGGGGCAAGGTGACCCAAAAATTGGCTGTTTTGGAACAGTTTTCATTTATTTATTTTTACAGCGTTCATCTGAGGAGTTAGGTCATGTGATAGTTTTATAGAGAAGATCGTTACGGACGTGGCAATACCTAATATGCATACTTTTTTCTTATTTATTTAAGTTTTACACAATAATAGCATTTCTGAAACCAAAAAAATGATGTTTTAGTGTCTCTATAGTCTGAGAGCCATAGCTTTTTTATTTTTTGGGCGATTGTCTTAAATAGGGTATCATTTTTTGCGGGACGAGGTGATGGTTTGATTGGTACTATTTTAGGGGTCATAAGCCTTTTTGATCGCTTGCTGTTGCACTTTTTGTGATGTAAGGTGACAAAAATAGCTTTTTTGGCACGGTTTTTTTTATTTTATTTTTATGGTGTTTATCGGACGGGGTCTATCATGTGATATATTTATAGAGGCGGTCGTTATGGACGCGCTGACACCTAATATATGTATTTTATTTTTTCATTTTTTTATAGGAAAAGGCCATTTCTTTTTTTTATTTACATTTTTATTTATTTATTTTTACTTTTATTATTTTCACTTTTTTTATCAGTTTCCTCTTGGATCTTCAAGATCCAGTGGGGCTGATAGTTGTACTATACTTTGCAATGCTCTTGCATTCCAAAGTATAATACGTCCAGATGTCCTGTAGGTGGCAGCACTGAACACCTTTCCATGGCAACAGGACGCTTTTGCAAAGCGTCCGTTTGCCATGGCAACCATTGGGTGCTGCAATCACAGCGCTGTAGCCCCGATGGTTCAGAGAGGGAGCTCCCTCCCTCTGTTAACCTCATGGATGCCGGGTTACAGGAGAGTGTCAGCATAGAGCTGACACTCTCTGCTGATGGCGGCGGCTCAGTAATGGAGCCGCCGCCATCGCACACAGCAGGGGGATCGGGGGGCAGCGCTGGAAAGGGGGGGGGGATCGGGGAGGACTGCATGGGGCTACAAAATCGGGGAGGACTACAAAATGACTGCATGGGGCGGGGAGGGGGTGGACCGCATCACGGCAGCTAGGAGTTTAGCTGCAGGCGGCACAAAGGGAGGGCACAGCCACAGATCGGGGGGCACAGATCGGGGGCACAGATCGGCGGGGGGGGTGTATTACTCGAGGACAAATTACCTGATTTCATGCTCTGATCTGCAGAGCGCAGATCAGAGCATGAAACCGGCATTTTAACACTGCCAGCGATCCGATTGGTTAGTCTGCACAGACTAACCAATCGGATCGATTGCCGGCAAGGGGCCACTCTGATTGGTCCCTTGCCGGCATTACTGCACTGTATGCTGTCCGTGACAGCATACAGGGCAGGGGCAGAAGCTTTAATCCAAGCGCTTTGCAGCGCTTGGATTAAAGAGCTGCCAGAACGTATATATACGTGGTAGCTGCACGGGGTATGTGCAGCTATCACGTATATATACAGATTGCGGTCGTGAAAAGGTTAAACAAAAAGAAAACTAAAACATGTTAGTATCTCCATAGTCTAAGAGTCAGTTTTATTTTTAGCCGATTGTCTTAGGTAGGGGCAAATTTTTTGTGGGGTGAGAGGTCTGTTTTATTTGCACTATTTTGGGGGGCATATGAATTTTTGATCGCTTGCTATTACACATTTTGTGATGTAAGGTATTGGGGTATTTTTATAGAGCAGATTTTGAGGAACGTGAAGATACGTAATATGTCTACTTTTTAAAAATGTATTTAGGTTTTACACTATATTATTCTTTTTTAAACAAAAAAAGCATTTTAGTATGTCCATAGTCTAAGAGTCCGTTTTTCTTTTAGTTTTTAGCCGATTATCTTAGGTAGGGGCAAATTTTTTGCGTGATGAGAGGACGGTTTCATTGGCACTATTTTGGGGGGCATATGACTTTTTGATCGCTTGCTATCAAAAATTTTGTGATGTAAGTGTCATGGAAGGTGTGCAGGAAACTAGAAAACACAAAATGAATATACGACTGACTGGATCCAAAACTAAGGAACAAAAAGGGAGAGCCCTGCATCAGACCTGGCTCTCTCCCTGACTGCTCAGCCTATGCGAAAATCCCAATGGTAGATGATCGCATATCCTCGTACCTCGACTGTATAACACCTGAACACCCTATAATAGTGAGGGGACACGACCACCGGCTCCCTACTCTAGATAGGGAGGGAGTCAGGGTCACCTGGGATCCAGCAAACAAAAAGACACAAATAAATGAACAAAACTTATCTTGTAGAAGACAAGAAGTAGGAACAGCATGCACACACTTCAGGAAGTTGTATAAACCGCAAAGTGATGCACTATGGGAAAAGGATTTAAAGGGATGCAATCAGTGCAACTACATGACAGCTGAGAGAGGCTAACGAGATGAGAAAATGAAAGCAAAACAAAGGAACCTCAAGGAGGAGGTTCTAGACATCTTTCAGAGCTTCTCAGATGTCTGGTGGTGACAGTACCCCTCCTTCTACAAGTGGACTCCGGACACTCAGAGCCCACCTTCTCAGGATGGGACCTATGGAAAGCCCTGATGAGACGAGTGGCCTTAATGTCCGTCACTGGGACCCACATCCTCTCCTCAGGACCATAACCCTCCCAATGAACGAGGTACTGGAGAGAACCGCAGACAACACGAGAATCCACAATCCTAGAGACCTGAAATTCAAGATTACCATCAACCACAATCGGAGGAAGAGGCAAAGACGAGGGTACAATGGGTTGGACATAAGGTTTTAATAAGGACTTATGAAAAACATTATGGATCTTCCAAGTCTGAGGAAGATCAAGACGGTAGGCAACAGCATTGATGACGGATAAGATTTTGTAAGGCCCAATAAACATAGGACCCAACTTTCAGGAGGGAACCTTCAATTTGATATTCTTAGTAGACAACCACACCAGATCACCAACATTCAGGTCCGAACCAGGCACACGTCTCTTATCCGCCACACGCTTATATCTCTCACTCATGCTCTTTAGATTATCCTGAATCTTTTGCCAAATAGATGACAACGATGAGGAGAATCTGTCCTCATCAGGTAAACCAGAAGACCCCTCTCCCGAGAATGTCCCAAACGGCGGATGAAACCCATATGCACCAAAAAATGGTGACTTATCAGAGGACTCCTGAAGACGGTTATTTAAAGCAAACTCAGCAGGAGACAAAAAAGAACACCAATCCTCCTGATTCTCCGCCACAAAACAGCGCAGATATGTCTCCATATTTTGATTGACGTGCTCTGTCTGGCCATTCGACTGCAGGTGGAAAGCAGAAGAGAATGACAACCGAACCCCCAAGCGAGAACAGAATGCCTTCCAGAATCTGGAAACAAACTGCGTGCCCCTATCAGAGACTATGTCTGAAGGAATACCATGCAATTACAATGTGATCAATAAATGCCTGCGCCAGCGTCTTAGCATTGGGCAAGCCAGGAAAAGGGATGAAATGCACCATTTTGCTAAAACGGTCCACCACCACCAGAATTACAGTCTTCCCCGAGGAACGAGGCAGGTCTGTAATGAAGTCCACGGACAGATGTGTCCAAGGACGGGAAGGAATGGGTAAGGGAAGGAGAGGACCTGATGGCCGTGAATGAGGGACTTTGGCACGAGCGCAGGTCTCGCAGGCTGCCACAAAACCCTCAACCGACTTACGAAGCGCCAGCCACCAGAATCTCCGAGCGATGAGATCCACTGTGGCTCTTGCCCCCGGGTGCCCAGCAAGGACAGTATCGTGGTGTTCCTTAAAAATCTTGTGTCTTAAAGCGAGAGGCACAAACAACCTCCCAGGAGGACAAAGATCAGGAGCCTCTGACTGGGCTACCTGAACCTCTGCCTCTAATTCAGGATAAAGAGCAGAGACCACCACACCTTCAGCCAAAATGGGACCCAGGTCTTCAAAATTCCCATCTCCCGGAAAACAACATGACAGGGCATCCGCCTTCACATTCTTAACCCCAGGGCGGAACGTGACAACAAAATTAAACCTGGAAAAGAACAAAGACCATCTGGCCTGTCTCGGGTTCAGACGCTTGGCTGACTCCAAGTAGGCCAGATTTTTATGGTCAGTAAACACGGTAATAGGGTGTCTGGCTCCCTCTAGCCAATGGCGCCATTCCTCAAAAGCCAATTTGATGGCCAACAACTCCCTATCTCCCACATCGTAATTTCTCTCTGCGGAGGAGAGTTTCTTCGAGAAAAAGGCACACGGTCGCCATTTGGCAGGAGAGGGACCCTGAGACAAGACCGCACCCACACCCACCTCAGAAGCATCAACCTCAACTATGAAGGCTAGAAAAATATCAGGTTGTACCAAGATGGGAGCGGAAGCAAAACTCTCCTTGATATTAGAAAAGACCTTATGCGCCTCTACCGACCAGGAGGAAAAATCTACCCCCTTTCTAGTCATATCAGTGAGTGGTTTAACAACAGAGGAATAATTCAAAATAAACTTCCTGTAATACTGTAATTGGCAAAGCCCAAAAAACGCATCAGCGCCTTCTGATTCTCAGGAAGCTCCCACTCAAGCACAGCGCAGACCTTCTCGGGGTCCATGCGAAAACCAGAAGCGGAGAGAAGAAACCCCAGAAATTGAATTTCTGGAACCGCAAACACACATTTCTCCAGTTTAGCGTACAATTTATTCTCCCGCAGGATGAGCAAGACCTGACGTAAGTGTTCCCTATGAGTTTTGAAATCAGGAGAAAAAATCAAAATGTCATCCAGAAATACTAATACAAATTTCCCCATTAAATGATAAAAAATGCTGTTCACAAAATGCTGAAAGACGGCTGGAGCATTCATCAAACCAAAAGGCATAACCAAATTCTGAAAATGGCCCTCAGGGGTATTGAAGGCCGTCTTCCATTCGTCTCCTTCTCTGACCCTGACCAGGTTGTATGCCCCTCTTAGATCCAACTTGGAAAAAACTTTAGCCCTAACAATCTGGTTAAACAGGTCCGGGATCAAAGGAAGCGGATAAGGGTCACAAATTGTGATACTGTTCAGCTCCCTGAAATCCAGACATGGTCTTAAAGAACCATCTTTTTTCTTAACAAAGAAAAAAACTGCGGCAACAGGTGACTTCGAGGGTCGTATGTGTCCCTTTCTCAGACTCTCAGAGATATAAGCACGCATAGCGACCCTTTCAGGTTGGGAGAGATTGTATAAACGAGATTTAGGCAGCTTGGCGCCTGGGATGAGATTAATAGGGCAATCATACTCCCTGTGCGGGGGCAAAACCTGAACACCACTCTCAGAGAAGATATCCGAAAATTCAGAGAGAAAAGATGGTACAGTCTTAGTAGAAACCTCAGAAACAGATGTCGTGAGGCAATTCTCTCTGCAAAAGTCACTCCAACCATTTATTTGCCTCGCTTGCCAATCAATGGTGGGGTTATGTTTAGTGAGCCAGGGTAGCCCCAACACTAGAGGAGTAGGCAACCCGCTAAGGACGAAACATGACACATCCTCAACATGAGCATCACTCACAATCAAACGGATATTGTGAACTATGCCCTTTAATGATTTCTGAGAAAGTGGAGAGGAATCAATAGCAAAAACAGGTATATCCTTTCCCAAAGTGCAAACCTGGAAACCATGAGTTATAGCAAATTGATTATCAATGAGATTGACAGCTGCTCCACTATCTACAAAAATCTCACAAAAAATGTTCTTGCTCTCTAGCGCCACCCTGGCAGGTAGGACAAAATGGGAACTACAAGCAAACGAAAAACCTTCAATTTCCGCACCAACCTTGCCAATGGTAACAGATGGAACATTTTTAAAGGATTTTTTCCTTTTTGTTTCTTTATTACTCTCAAAAAACTGCCTGAATCTCCTAGAGGGACAAACATTTGCCAAAAGATTTATACCTCCACAACAGAAACAAACCTTCCCATGAGGGCTGAATCTTCTATTGTTAGAGGCAATCAAACCCAGCTGCATGGGCTCCTGCTCAGAAGGGGTTGACGGCGACTGAGACCCCTGTGCACAGAATGAGACCACCGCACTGTCCTGGGATTGAGTATGACAGGAAGGAGTGATCTCTCCTCTCTCTCTAAGACGCCTGTCAATACGAACGGCCCGAGACATGGCAGAGTCCAAGGAGGTAGGCCTCTCATGAAAGGCAAATGCATCTTTCAATCCCTCTGAAAGACCATGGCAAAATTGACTTCGGAGTGCAGCATCATTCCAACCAGTATCAGCTGCCCATCTCCGAAATTCTGAACAGTATATCTCTGTGGATTGTTTACCCTGACATAAAAGACGTAGTCTAGACTACGTAGTCTAGACAGAGCAACACGATCCAGATCATCATATATCTGACCCAGGGCTAAAAAGAATTCATCCACTGAACAGAGGGGCCGTGCCCCCACCGGCAGCGAAAAGGCCCAGGACTGAGCGTTATCCCTGAGGAGCGATACGATGATCCCTACCCTCTGTTCCTCATCACCAGAGGAATGGGGAAGTAAGCGAAAATGGAGTTTACAAGCCTCTCTAAAACGCACAAAATTCTCACTACCCCCGGAGAACGTATCCGGGAGTGAGATGTTAGGCTCAGAACAAGCTCCATGAACGCAAGCTGAACCGGTCACTTGAAACTGAGAAAGAGTCTTACGGAGATCTGCTACCTCCAATGAAAGACCCTGCATGTGTTCAGTCAAAAGTGAAACCGGATCCATGCTTGAGACGGTTTTGGCGGTTTATAATGTCACGGAAGGTGTGCAGGAAACTAGAAAACACAAAATGAATATACGACTGACTGGATCCAAAACTAAGGAACAAAAAGGGAGAGCCCTGCATCAGACCTGGCTCTCTCCCTGACTACTCAGCCTATGCGAAAATCCCAATGGTAGATGATCGCATATCCTCGTACCTCGACTGTATAACACCTGAACACCCTATAATAGTGAGGGGACACGACCGCCGGCTCCCTACTCTAGATACGGAGGGAGTCAGGGTCACCTGGGATCCAGCAAACAGAAAGACACACATAAATGAACAAAACTTATCTTGTAGAAGACTCAGAAGTAGGAACAGCATGCACACACTCCAGGAAGTTGTATAAACCGCAAAGTGATGCACTATGGGAAAAGGATTTAAAGGGATGCAATCAGTGCACCTACATGACAGCTGAGAGAGGCTAACGAGATGAGAAAATGAAAGCAAAACAAAGGAACCTCAAGGAAGAGGTTCTAGACGTCTGTCAGAGCTTCTCAGATGTCTGGTGGTGACAGTAAGGTGACAAATGTATACTTTTTTGCACCGTTTTTATTTTATTTTTTGGACCGTGTTCATCTGAGGGGTTAGGTCATGGGGGATTTTTATAGAGCAGATTCTTACGGACGCGGCGATACCTAATATGTCTACTTTTTTATTTATTTTAGTTTTACAAAATATCTTTTTTTGGGGGGTTTCTCAAGTCTGTGAACAATAGTTTTTTCAATTGTCAGTGGCTAAATGGAATTAAAATGTGGAAGTGTGGTACTCCCTAAAGCAACCAATAATTCGGAGGCCCGGATGATCGGGGCATGTGTCACACTGAGTGGTGGTGTCTTTCCATATCCCCCTCCTGTGACACACTCTGCACTTTTTTTGGGTCCGTCCCTTCTTTCCAGTATGAGGGACCACACCTGAAAAGTGTTGTCCAGGGACGATCCTGGCGCCTCCAGTTCCCGAGGTACTCCGGCTTGCTCTGTCAGAAAAGATCAGGTCCTTGAGGACTGCCTAATACAACTGAAGGAATTTCCCTGTGTTGCCAGCACTCTGGGACAGCACAAAAGAGTTGTACAAGGCAACCTATACCAAGTAGACCGCAACTTTTTTGTACCATGCCCGGGTTTTGCACATAGCGTTATATGGCTTGAGGACTTGATCAGAGAGATCAACTCCTCCCATATACCGATTGTAGTCGACGATACAATCGGGCTTGAGGACCGTTGCCGCGGTACCTCGCACAGGGACAGGGGTGATGCTGTTACAGTGAATTGTGGACAGTACAAGTACATCCCTCTTGTCTTTATAGCTGACCAGCAACAGGTTTCCACTGGTAAGGGCACGGGTCTCACCCCTGGAGATAGGTACCTGGAGGAGGAGGGTAGGGAGGCCACGTTGATTTTTCCACAGGGTCCCACAAGCGGAGGGACTGGAACAAGGGGATACTAGTATAAAAGTTATCCATGTGCAGGTGGTAACCCTTATCTAGCAGTGGGTGCATAAGATCCCACACAAGTTTCACGCTAACACCCAGAGTAGGGGGAACTTCTAGGGTTGAATATGGGAATCTCACCCCTCGTACGCACAAAACTTGTACAGATGTACCATGGTTAGCACTCCCGCTGTTAACTCAAATTTCTTAACTCATTTCATTATCTTGAGACAAAAGCCATTGAAAAGCAATTGAAGGTGTTTGCTTAGATTAGATAACCAAACTCAGAAATCTCAGAAAAAAGGAGTGCTAACCATGCAACATCCGTAAGTGTACCCTGAGGTACTCTCACAAAGTTTTTACAGCTTCACGCCATACCTCGCCCGCTTAGAGGGAACATACTGGAGGAAAATGAGTCTCACCTTAAAAAGAAATTAGAGACTCATCAACCGCAACCTCCCTTACAGGTACATAGGCCTCCAAAAATTTGGCCCCAAAGTGATCGATGACCGGCCTGATTTTGTACAGGCGGTCATAGGCAGGATCACCTGCGTAATGCAGGCATTTCCGAATGGCCTCAAAACGGGAGGGTGTCATGGCCGTACTGTAAAGTGGGGTCTGGTAGAGGACGTCCCCACTCCAGTACAGCCTGACACTGTTTTTTTTTACTAGGCCCATGTGCAGCACGAGGCCCCAAAACACCCTCATCCCGGCTGCACTGACCGGAGTCCAGCCACTGGCCCTAGCCAAAAAGGAGCCCGGGGGTTGAGCAATGAACTGTTTTGCGTACAGATCAGATTTAGAAAGTGGTCACTGAAAAAAAGACTAAAATAGTCATATTCAGTAAAGCCCACTGTGGGAATCTGGATTCCTGGTTGGCCAACAAAATCAGGAATCACTGGCACATAATCCTTTGGGGTACACCATGCAAGTTCACCAGTAGGGGCCTCAGGTAGACTTATCTGGTGGGCCGGAAAACTAGTACGAGCCCCAGAGCTGCTCGTACTAGTGTGGGCCACAGGGTCCCTGGCATGGCGGTCCCCTTGCTCCGCCTGGCGACATCTCCGCCGAATTGGGGGCTTATCATCATCGCTAGATGATGAGGAGGAAGCGGATGCCAAGAGGAAAGTGGGGTCATCTCATCCTCACTGGGGCTCTCGGAGTTGGAGGCAAGCTGGGCGTATGTCTTCTTCTTCCCGAGAACATCCGGCGGGCCATAGGGGAGTGTGTGTGTGCGTGCGTGCGTGCGTGTGTGCGTGCGTAGAAAACTTTATTTAGTGTGAGTGTGTGTGGGGGCACGGGTGTTTGCGGACTTTGCCCTAAACCTAACAGAAAAAATAAAATAAAAAAAGTGAAAACCCCAAAAAACGTAAAAATAAAAAAAAGATTCAAACTGATCAGCCGTCCGAAGATGGTCAGCTGTGCGGAGGGCGATGAGCTAACAGTGGCCGGACGCTAAGAGTGCCAGCCACAGTCAGCGTATGCCCCCCAAAAAAATGCTTGCGCCCCAAAAAAATAGTGTGGGGGGCAAGCTGCAGCACCCCTGGGGGGTCTAGGGTCCCACTGTGCTGTGGACCCCGACACCTGATCAGGGTGATGCAACAGTGAAACTTTTTTTTCCCCCTAAACTTTTCCTGAATATCCTTGCCTAATCTGTCACTATTCCGGTTATCGGGTCACCAGAGACCCTAATAACACGGAAACGCAGCAAACCGCAGGTCTGAATTGTCCTGCGGTTTTCCGCGATCGCCGATACAGGGGGGTCACAGGACCCCCCTCGGCATTGTGACAGAGTGCCTGCTGAATGATTTCAGCAGGCACTCTGTTCCGATCACCACACGCCGAGTGGCGGTGATCGTAAATACACATGACGTACCGGTACGTCATGTGTGCTTAAGTACCAGCGCATCATGACGTACCGATACATCATGTGTCCCCAACAGGTTAAGCACTTTATGATCTCTCTGAGAGGTATATCTAAGATTTAACAGTTCTACTGGCTAAACTGGGTTTGCATTTTGCTGAAATTATTTGCAGATTGGTTGAGTATGATCTGGTATGGTTGTATGCAATTTGGATTGCAATATGGAATTTGAATTTGGATTGTGAACTTTGTAGTTTGCAATTGTAACTTGCAATTTGTATTTGGTGGAACTGTAAGTAAACACACATATAACCGGTTCCGTTACAGTTCTAATTACAATACTAACAATATGAACATTATATAACTGTTCTAAATACCTATTTGGGCCTCTTGTTCCATAAAACTGGACTCTTACTGGAACTGTGTGTCTGTTCAGCTCCTCTTTATGGTAAGATATTATTCCAGCAGCTCCTGCTAGGGGAATTCCCAGACAGGCTGTGTGTGAGGCTGTCAGTGATTGGTGAAAACTCTTGCTGTGTGAGAATCTGGCTGGTCTAGACTTCTGCCCAGCAACAACAGATGAACACTATGCTTTCTGTTATTTCTGCTGTGTCACTGAGCTTACAAAATGAATCTTAAAGGCATATTATCTTTTCTGCTTCTGTGAACACAATATATAACAGTTATATGACATCCAAAACATGATGTCACATTAAATAACTCTGCTTTTGTCTTTAACACATAAACATAGGAACTGTATTAAGGTTATTAGCTGTATACACATAAGCTATACTAGCAACCTAGGACAGGTCTTAGCTGGCCAGCTACACTCCCACCAAAATTACCTATAATTCTATGTTCTTAGTGGTAGGACTTGAACATGAATATGGGGAATTTTCTATCAGGTTCTCAACTTCCAAGTGTCTTTAACCTCTTCAGGACACATGACGTACCGGTACGTCATGTTGTCCTGGTACTTAAGGACACATGACATAACGGTACGTCATGTATGGTTTCAATCACCGCCACCCGCCGGGCGGTGATCGGAACCCGGTGCCTGCTCAAATAATTTAGCAGGCACCTTGGCTAAATGTGCGGGGGGGTCCCGTGACCCCACCGTGTCGGCGATCGCCGCCAACCGCAGGTCAATTCAGACCTGCGGTTTGCGGCTTTCTATAGTGCGGCAGCGGTGCCATTGGGTACCCATAGGGCTGTGGGGGGGACCCGATGGCATGGAAGGAAGCGCGATGCCTTCCTGAGGCATCTGCGCTGCCTTCTGGTGAAGAGCCTGTGAGATCCAGCCCCCTGGATCTCACAGGCCCCAGAAGCTGTATGAGTAATACACAGCATTACTCATACAGCCAATGCATTCCAATACAGAAGTATTGGAATGCATTGTAAAGGAATATACCTCCAAAAGTTCAAGTTCCAAAGTGGGACAAAAAAAAAAGTGAAAAAAAAGTTGAAAAAATTAAGTTTTCACCCCCAAAAATTAAAAGTTTCAAGTAAAAATATACAAAAATGTCATTTTCCCCAAATAAAGTAAAAAAAAATTGGTCAAAAATAGGGGGGAAAAGTATACATATTAGGTATCACCACATCCGTATCGACCGGCTATATAAACATATCATATTCTAAAATGGGGACACTTTTTTGGAGTTTCTACTGTAGGGGTGCATCAGGGGGGCTTCAAATGGGACATGGTGTCAAAAAAACCAGTCCAGCAAAATCTGCCTTCCAAAACCCGTATGGCATTCCTTTCCTTCTGCGCCCTGTTTGGTTTGGCTGTTAACCCTTGCTTTTTTAAAAAAAATTAAAAAGGAAAATCTGCCAAAAAAGTTAAATTTTGAAATTGTATCTCTATTTTCCATTAATTCTTGTGGAACACATAAAGGGTTAACGATGTTTGTACACTCAGTTTTGAATACCTTGAGGGGTGTAGTTTCTTAGATGGGGTCACTTTTATGGAACTTCTACTCTAGGGGTGCATCAGGTGGGCTTTAAATGGGACATGGTATCAAAAAACCAGTCCAGCAAAACCTGCCTTCCCAAAACCGTATAGCATTCCTTTCCTTCTGCGCCCTGCCGTGTGCCCGTACACCGTTTTACGACCACATATGGGGTGTTTCTGTAAACTACAGAATCAGGACCATAAATATTGAGTTTGGTTTGGCTGTTAACCCTTGCTTTGTAACAGGAAAAAAAAATATTAAAATGGAAAATCTGCCAAAAAAGTGAAATTTTGAAATTACATCTCTATTTTCCATTAATTCTTGTGGAACACCTAAAGGGTTAACAAAGTTTGTAAAATCAGTTTTGAATACCTTGAGGGGTTTCGTTTATAGAATGGGGTCATTTTTGGGTGGTTTCTATTATGTAAGCCTCGCAAAGTGACTTCAGACCTGAACTGGTCCCTAAAAATTAGGTTTTTGAAAATTTCTGAAAAAGTTCAAGATTTGCTTCTAAACTTCTAAGCCTTGTAACATCCCCAAAAAATAAAATATCATTCCCAAAATGACCCAAACATGAAGTGGACAGATGGGGAATGTAAAGTAATAACTATTCTTGGAGGTATTACTATGTATTATAGAAGTAGAGAAATTGAAACTTAGAAATTTGCAATTTTTTCAAAATTTTGGGTAAATTCAGTATTTTTTTATAAATAAAAATGATTTTTTTTTAACTTCATTTTACCATTGTCGTGAAGTACAATATGTGACGAAAAAACAATCTCAGAATGGCCTGGATAAGTCAAAGCGTTTTAAAGTTATCAGCACTTAAAGTGACACTGGTCAGATTTGCAAAAAATGGCCTGGTCCTTAAGGTGAAATAGGGCTGTGTCCAATCACTCTCAAGTAGAACAACTAACTTCTGTATAGGACATTCCAACTTGAGTGGAGTAGTGAGACATTTTCCTTTTTTGTCAAGTTTTCAGTCTCCTATTTGTAACAATACTCTTCTTACTAGTTTGTCTTCATCATCTTGAACTTCTAGAACTTTGGCCAATTTCCATTGACTTTTAGGTACATCTTCTTTCACTAACACTATGTCACCAACTTGTAAATTTCTTCTGGGTGTTTGCCATTTACTTCTTAGAATAAGATTGGCTAAGTACTCTTTTCTCCATCTATTCTAAAACTGTTCTGATAGATATTGTACTCTTCGCCAGCTACTTTTAGCATATAAATCCTCTTTGGTGAACTTGCCAGGGGGTGGCTGTATGTAATAAGACTTAAGGTGAAGTAGAAGGTTGGGAGTTAAAGGGTCCAAACTTGTTGGGTCGTTGATATTATCAACTGTAAGTGGACGACTGCTAACAATAGACATTACTTCATAGATTAGGGTCCTAAGTGAAGAATCATTTATTCTTCCAGCGTTCTCTTTCAACACTGAACTTAACACATTTCTCACAGTTCTTTCTTTCCCAAACTCCTCCTGTATGGTTTGCACTCCTCCTGTATGGCATTTATGTGAAAATCACAGTTTCTCTTACAAATACTTTTTCTTTATCAATCTCTTTTAGCGCTTTCTTCAATTCATTCTTTGCTCCGACAAAATTAGATCCTTGGTCAAATCTAAGCTCTCTGACAGTACCTCTAATGGCTATGAAACATCTAAAGGCATTGATGAATGCGTCAGTAGATATATCTTCTAACATTTCCAGGTGAATTGCTCTTGAACTAAGACATGAAAATATTAGTCCATATCTCTTGTACTCTTTGCGGTTCTGTTTGGTGATGAATGGGCCAATACAATCCATTCCGCTATAAAGAAATGGGGGTGATGGCTTTACACGATCTGCCGGTAAATCTACCATTCTTTGTTCTTTTGTAGGTCTACATGCCTTTCTGCAGACTACACATTTACTTATATACTTTGCTATAACTTCGCTTATTTCCACTATCCAGTAACCACCTTCTCTCAAACAGCTTTCGGTAAAGCTTCTTCCTTCATGCAAGGATTTATTGTGGTAGTGATCTATAATCAATCTTGTGAAGGTAGAGTTTTTGGGTAGAATTGCTGGATGCTTTGTTCTGCCAGGTAACGATGCATTATCCAGTCTCCCTCCCACCTTCAGTATACCATCCTGCAGAACGAGATAAAGCTTGCACAATGGGTGGCTGTTTGGAAGCCTTTTAGGTTCTTGACTACATCTCTTCAACTCTTCACTGTAGAATCTCTGTTGAATGAGTCTTATGACTGTGTCGTCAGCTTTCTTTCTTCTACATTCAACAATTCCTTCTTTCTGATTCCCTTTGCCAAACGTTGAATTCGAGCTACTACGTTTATGACTGTATTCTATTTTGAACATCTGGCTAGTCTTTCAAGTATGTCATCTTGACACTTGGCAGCTGTGCTCAATGTTTGTACAACTTTTACTTCTGGTTCACCCATAGACAATTCTGTGTAACCTATACTGGGCGTGAGTTACTTTTCCCAAAGGAACTCTGGACCGGTGAATGAGTTAGAATTTTTCAATTCTGTTACATTCAGGCCTCTTGAAGCATGATCTGCTGGGTTATGCTGTGTGTCAATGTGATGCCAATGTTCCGGATTTGTTATTTCCTGAATGTTCTCAACTCTGTTCGCGACAAAGATATGGAATCTTCGAGCTTCGTTGTTTATGTATCCTAGGACAACTTGGAAGTCTGTCCAAAAATATTATTCATCTATTTTCAATTCCAATTTTTCTCTCAGAAACTTGCTTACTGATGCTGAAACTACGGCTGCTGTCAGTTCAAGTCTTGTTATTGTCTGAATACTGGTAGGTGCAACTCTGGCCTTCCCCATAACCTGGGAAACAGTGTATCTTTTCTTCTCCTATTACTCTGATGTAGGAGCACTGACCATAACCATAACTACTGCCATCTGAAAAGTGATGAAGTTCAATTTTTTTGTACTTTCTGAAATCATGAGGTACAAAACATCTGGGTATCCAAACTTCTCTCAAGTTTCGCAAGTCTCTTATCCAACTCTCATCCCGGCTTATCCCATCCCAACTTCTGTCTGCATAATTCTTGCAATATTTATTTTTCTCTGAGGATTACTGAGGCCAAGAATCCCAATGGATCAAATATAGAAGCCACTGCAGAAAGAATGGTTCGTCTAGTTGCAACTTTCTATTCAATAGATACTTCAAAGAAGAACTTGTCATTCTCTACATTCCATCCCAATCTAAGTACGTTCTGAACTGGAAGATGATCATAATGGAGATCTACATTCTTTATTGTTGCTGCACGTCCAGAGTCACTGATGGATTCCAGTACCTCTCTGTTGTTTGAGATGAACTTGGGAAGGCGCAGGTTTCCTCTTTCTCATAACTCTTGGCTTTCTTTCACTAGTTTGATTGCAGATTCTGTAGACTCTAGACTTATGACACCATCTACATAAAAGTTTTTCTTCAGAAAATTTGCTGCTGATGGGCAATCCTTTTCATTCTGATTAGCCAGGTACTTCATACCATAATTGGCGCAACCTGGAAATGATGCTTCCCAAAACAAGTGTACTTTCATTCTGTATTCTGCTGGCTCTGTATCTTTATCTCCATCGTCCCACCATAGAAACCTCAGGAAGTCTCTATCTTAATTTTTCATGAAACTTGTGGAACATCTTTTCATGGCCTTTTCTTAGTCATCCGAAACACAGTTGGTTATCCAGCACAAATGTTTTCTTTTCTTCTGGGGACTTCGCTTTCAATTGTTGGCACTTATGTATGAAGTAGTTCTCTCCACAGAACATACACTTGAAGGTAGTCTGAAGATTTGTTGGTTCTGTCTCTCTACTGATCCCAGTAGTGACTTTGAACTTGCTCTCTCATAGGTACAGTATCTGGGCCTTTAGCTGCTGCATTGGTTGCAAAGCTAGTTACTCTTGCACGTCTTATCTCTTGCAGGCCTTTCTTCTAAGGATTTTAAGACGTAAGATGAGGTTACTGGATTACATGTTATCCGTGCTTTCTTATTGATGAACTCAGAGAAATCTTTAAAACTTGGGAAGTTCTTGCCTAGATCTAACAGTTTGGCCACATAGCAATTCCATCTAGAAGCCACTTCTTCAGGTAGCTTAGTTAGCATCCTGTGGTTTTCTAGATAGTCGTTTCAGTACTTCCAGTCCTTGAACATGTGGGATGGCTTTGCTGCATGCTTGCAGGAAGTCACCATACTTTTGAAGTCTGAATTGTTCTTTAGGACCTATTTTAGGCCAGTTATTCAGTTTCTGTCTAAAGGCTCTTTGTACTAAGAAAGGATTACTATATCTTGCATTCAATTTTTCCCAAGCTGGTTTGTAGGCTTCTTCGTCTTTTCTATAGAAATTACCTTCAAGAACTTCCTTTGCTTCTCCACCAACATACCTTTGAAGGTACAATAACTTGTAAACTGGACTGAAGCAATGATGTTCATTGATCATTTTAAAGCTTGCCTTCCACTTTTTTCAGTAAGTCTCCTGAAAAATATAGTCGGTTTCCGGAACGAGAAGTCTAGCTAGGACTATTCTCTGTTGTCTTGCTGGGATAATGGTTGTAACACTCTCCTGAGCATTGCCGTGAAATCTAGGAATATATTTACCTGGTTTTATTTCCTCACTTAGTTCTGAATTAGGCGAGTCCTTTTCTTCATCTTTTCCGGTAGAGATAGAGGGTAAATTCACACACCTTTTTCCTAACGCTGGACTAGGCCTCTCTTTGTTATTATGAGCAGGGATGGAAGGATAATAGGATAATAACTTATTTCTTCACTACATGCTGGATATTTCCTTCCATTCTCCTGGGCATATAAAGGAAAGTAGGAGTCTGTTTCTTCACTTAGTACAGATTTGAACCTATGACTACTCTGACTCATATTCTCCTCATGTACTCTGAGTCTGGCTTCTATGATCTTAACTTCTTTCTGCCTTTCTAGACTTTTCATCTGTTGGTGCTCTGCTTCGTTTTCAGCTTCCATTTGATGGTGCTGTGCCTCCATTTGAGCTTCCATTTTATGGCGTTGTGCATTCTCTTCAGCTTCCATTTGATGCGTTGTGCATCCCTTTCAGCTTTCATTTGATGGCGCTGTGCATCCCTTTCAGATATCCGTTGGCCCTGCGCCTCGATGGCAGCTTCCATCTCAATTTTTGCTTTCTTGACAGCAAGTTGTTCAGTTAATTCCTTTCTTTTGGCTGAAGTACTTGAGGACTCTGATATGGAGGCGGCACTTCTGCTAGCGAAGGAAGTCCCACTTGTAATTGTGGTTCCACAAGCTCGTTCATTCTCCTTCTTGCTTTAACTTCATCATAGTTTACTGTAGATTAAAGTTCTCTCATAAGCTTTACTAAATCTTTAGTGACCGCAGTACATGTGTCCATGTTCCTTACAATGTCCTGGGAAGGTGTCGCAAGTGACGGCAGGTTGACATATGCTCTGATTCAGATTCTTCTACCGTCTCTACCATATCACTCAAGTTCCCTTTTATACCTTTTATACGTTCTTGTTTTAACTTTCCACGAATGCCTTTAGTGTACAATTTCCACTTCTCATACATTCTGGCAAACTTTTTTCTTTTAATGCTGCTTCTTGCTCCAAATTTTCCAGTATCTTTGGGGTCGGTTTTCTGGCACGTGATGAACATCTTTGTTCATCTGTTTGGGCTATATTTGTTTGAGGCAAGACTAATGCTACATCAGACTCTTCTTCCTCTACTCTATCTATCTTTGTATCTTCTAACAGTGGCATGGTAATACTAGGGTCAGACATTTTACTTTAAATGCTATAACAATCAATACAAATATTAAAAGTCCTTTCACTTTAAATGCAATATTGACAAATGCAGAAATAAATTACTTTCATTCTAAATACAACAACAATAAATGACTTTCACTTTAAATGCTTTAGAGTCCGTGTACTAAAAACTGTCCTTTGTTTTTATTTAAAGTCTCTTTATGATAAAGCCTATATGCAATGATAAGTAATAAAAGGAAAGCTTATTCTGAAGCGCAGGATACTGCAATCTGAAGGTTGCTGGAACAAATGTCTTAAAGGAGACTTGTCTTTTCTTGATGTGATGCTCTGCACTGATTTGCAATAATCTGAGATGACTTGCGATGCTTTGTGCTGAGTTGTGATGCTCTGTGCAGACTTGCCATGCTTTGTGATGACTTGCGATGATCTGTGATGAATTGCAATGCGCTGGCTTGGATAAGCTGCTGCAGGCTTTGGGCCTAGTGGTGGGAAACTAGCTGGCTGCAGTACGCGGTCTCTCCATGGATACCAGTGCAGGCACTCTAGCTCTGGACTTTGGCCTCCCACCATGCATCTCTTTCTCTCTCTAGGGATTGCAGGAGGGTTGGCACTCTTTCTCTGACTATTTTGCCTTTGCAGTTCTGCCACTTTACAAGTCGGCTGCAGTTTGACTAATGCACACGTTCTATGGCCTTTATGGTAGCTCCGCTAAGGTGTCTTTGCTTGCTCACTCAGGGAACAGTTGCAGTGCAGCGGTATATGCTTGCACTCTGCTGCTCTAATGTGCTCTTTACTGTGCAAGTTGAGGAGCGCTATCACTTTGAGGGTGATAGTTCCACTGTGGCAGGTGCAGCACTAAGAAATGCCTTTTGCGCTGTGGCATTAGAAATATTTTGACATCTCTGACTTTTAGTCTAACCAGACTGTCTATTTGTCACGGGTGAAGTTTGCAGATAGCTGGAACTTATGAATAAACGAGCGACTGGCTTGATCCCAAACTAAGGAGCTTATCGGTGAGCTCTATAAAACCCTAAGAGCTCTCTCTGACTGCTATGCACATGCAAGGGTATCGATGATAGACAATTGCATGCCCACATACCAAAGTCTGTATCACACCTAAAAACCCTATAATAGTGAGGGGACATAACCACCGGCTCCCTGCACTTAATACGGACGGAGTCAGGGTCACCTAGAATCAAGCCAGCAAGGAAACACAATAAAGGACTTATCTGAGCAAACAGCAGAAGCAGCCTCCAGCAGTGAACGCTTCATCCAGGAAGCAGTATAAACCGCAAAGTGAGGCAGTATGGGAGGGAATATAAAGGAAGACGATTAGTCTAAATTAGTGACACCTGGCAGAAGGAAAGGAGATGAGAAAGTGAAACCAAAACAAAGAACATCATACAAGAGGTAGAGAAGAACGTCTGTCAGTCCTTCTCACAGAACTGGCAGTGACACTATTACTCTGTAATTCCTCTATGGAAACAGTAGGTTTAAAGAGCACACCAAATGACTTCTTTATGAACTTCAACTTTTCTTCATATAACACTGCCGCCTCAGCAGCAGATAGTCTATGTACAAAACACATGTTGAAAAGGTATCACAAAATGGCAGTATGCATAAGATGGTGGTTAAATTGTTCAATCTTGGTGGATATATTTCTCTCTTCAGTATCTGTACTGCCATTTTAAGTTATTTAAGCACTTTATGATCTCTCTGAGAAGTATATCTGAGATTTAACAGTTCTACTGGCTAAACTGGGTTTGCAGTAACTATTTGCAGATTGGTTGAGTATGATCTGGTATGGTTATATGTAATTTGGATTGCAATATGGAATTTGGATTGTGAACTTTGTAGTTTGCAATTGTAGCTTGCAATTTGAATTTGTATTTGGTGGAACTGTAAGTAAACAGACATATAACCGGTTCAGTATACAGTTCTAATCACAATACTAACAATATGAACATTATATAACTGTTCTAAATACCTATTTTGGCCTCTTGTTCCTATGAAACTGGACTCTGACTTCTGCTAGGGGAATTCCCAAACAGGCTGTGTGTGAGGCTGTCAGTGATTGGTGAAAACTCTTGCTGTTTGAGAATCTAGCTGTGATTGGTCTAGACTTCTGCTTTAACACTATGCTTTCTGTTTTTTCTGCTGTGTCACTTACCTTACATTACAACATTAATCTTAAAGGCATATTATTTTTTCTGCTTCTGTGAACACAAAATATATCAGTTATATGACATCCAAAACCTGATGTCACAGTAAATAACTCTGCTTTTGTCTTTAACACATAAACATAGGATCTGTATTAAGGTTATTAGCAGGTTTAGCTGTATATACAGTACAGACCAAAAGTTTGGACACACCTTCTCATTCAAAGAGTTTTCTTTATTTTCATGACTATGAAAATTTTAGATCAAAACTATGAATTAACACATGCGGAATTATATACATAAAAAAATAAGTGTGAAACAACTGAAAATATGTCATATTCTAGGTTCTTCAAAGTAGCCACCTTTTGCTTTGAGTACTGCTTTGCACACTCTTGGCATTCTCTTGATGAGCTTCAAGAGGTAGTCACCTGAAATGGTTTTCACTTCACAGGTGTGCCCTGTCAGGTTTAATAAGTTGGATTTCTTGCCTTATAAATGGGGTTGGGACCATCAGTTGCGTTGTGGAGAAGTCAGGTGGATACACAGCTGATAGTCCTACTGAATAGACTGTTAGAATTTGTATTATGGCAAGAAAAAAACTGCTAAGTAAAGAAAAACGAGTGGCCATCATTACTTTAAGAAATGAGGGTCAGTCAGTCTGAAAAATTGGGAAAACTTTGAAAGTGTCCCCAAGTGCAGTCACAAAAACCATCAAGCACTACAAAGAAACTGGCTCACATGCGGGCCGACCCAGGAAAGAAACACCAAGAGTCACCTCTGCTGCGGTAGATAAGTTCATCCGAGTCACCAGCCTCAGAAATCGCAGGTTAACAGCAGCTCAGATTAGAGACCAGGTCAATGCCACACAGAGTTCTAGCAGCAGACACATCTCTAGAACAACTGTTAAGAGGAGACTGTGTGAATCAGCCTTCATTGTAGAATATCTGCTAGGAAACCACTGCTAAGGACAGGCAACAAGCAGAAGAGACGTGTTTGGGCTAAAGAACACAAGGAATGGACATTAGACCAGTCGAAATCTGTGCTTTGGTCTGATGAGTCCAAATTTGAGATCTTTGGTTCCAACCACCGTGTCTTTGTGTGACGCAGAAAAGGTGAACGGATGGACTCTACATGCCTGGTTCCCACCGTGAAGCATGGAGGAGGAGGTGTGATGGTGTGGGGGTGCTTTGCTGGTGACACTGTTGTTGGGGATTTATTCAAAATTGAAGGCATACTGAACCAGCATGGCTACCACAGCATCTTGCAGCGGCATGCTATTCCATAAAGTTTGCGTTTAGTTGGACCATCATTTATTTTTCAACAGGACAATGACCCCAAACACACCTCCAGGCCGTGTAAGGGCTATTTGACTATGAAGCAGAGTGATGGGGTGCTGCGCCAGATGACCTGGCCTCCACAGTCACCGGACCTGAACCCAATCAAGATGGTTTGGGGTGAGCTGGACCGCAGAGTGAAGGCAAAAGGGCCAACAAGTGCTAAGCATCTCTGGGAACTCCTTTAAGACTATTGGAAGACCATTTCAGGTGTCTACCTTTTGAAACTCATCAAGAGAATGCCAGTGTGTGCAAAGCAGTAATCAAAGCTAAAGGTGGCTACTTTGAAGAACCTAGAATATGACATATTTTCAGTTGTTTCACACTTTTTTGTTATGTATATAATTCCACATGTGTTAATTCATAGTTTTGATGCCTTCAGTGTAAATCTCCAATTTTCATAGTCATGAAAATAAAGAAAACTCTTTGAATGAGAAGGTGTTTCCAAACTTTTGGTCTGTACTGTACATACAAGCTATTCTAGCAACCTAGGACAGGTCTTAGCTGGCCAGCTACACCAATAATGCCCTTTAATTTGAGCCAGTATAAAATACTCCCACGGTGCTCCTCCCCTTGTCCCCACGGTGCCTGACGTAATGTGCCAGTATAAAATGCCCCCATAATGCTCCTCTCACCCCTTCTCCATAGTGCCCCCATAATGTGTGCCAGCATAATGCCCCTATATATAATGCAGCAATAGTGCTCCACTCCCCCACTTTTCCATAGTGCCCCCTATGTGTGCCAGTATATAATGCCCCCAGTAGATGGCATCATAGTGCTGCTCTCCCCCACTTCTCCATAGTGCCCAAATGTGTGACAATATATAATGCACCCCAGTAGATGCCCCATCGTGCTCCTCCCCTTCTCCACAGTGCTCCCCCATGTGTCCCAGTATGTAATGTCCCCAGTAGATGCCCTCTATGTGTTCCAGTATAAAAGATAGGGCCCACAATAGATGCCCCATAGTGCCCCCCATGTGTGCAAGTATATAAGATAGGGCCCCCAGCATAGCGTAAATGGAAAAAAATAAACTCATATGTTTACCTCCATGCCACTTTCAGCGATGCTATATAGGCCTCTTCCGGCCTGGGTCTCGTGCTATACGGTTCAGGTGGCACGATGACGCCTGCACCACCTCTGATAGGCTATAGCAGGCACGCTCAACCTGCGGCCCTCCAGCATGCCCGATCAGCCTACAGCTATCAGCATACAACAGGGCATTGTGGGAGTTTTAGTTTTACAACAGCTGGAGGGCCGCAGGTTGAGCATGCCTGGGATATAGGCACTAGGCCTGCAGCCTATCAGAGGAACGGGGAAAGGAGACGCCTCCCCTCTGCTCCACCACAGCAATCGTCTGTATCGCCATCCTGAGGATGGCGATACAGATGAATATAGAGATGAGTGCTTCCATAATGGAAGTGCTCATCCCCACTCCTACTGCCCTGCCGCCTAAGCTGCACAAGCGGTATGTCTGATCCAGCCACCATGTTTAGCCCTCCTGGTTTTAATCCTAATACATTTTGAAAGCAAAATACCATTAGATTCATAGTATGTAGGGATCCTGGACATTATAGAGGAATCCACATGGGTTAAAATTTCATTGCACTGCATAGTGACATAGAATTTATTTGCAATTTGTTGTGGCTATCAGAGTGACGCAGAATACAATTTTTGCTAACAGAACATGGTAGCTAGAAAGGATGAATTTGGGTCTAGTTGGTGGAGTGATTTGTGTGGTAATACAGTCGTAGTTCCAACAATAAACGATTGCAATAACAACAGAGTCTAATTTTTTCACTAAAAGAACGTATTAGCTATGATGAATTTAGGTTGAGTTGGTGAAGTAATTTGTGTGGTTCATTCCGATAACCAATGAGACTCCTCGGTGCTAAGTAGTATATTTAACCCTAGACGGTCAGCGTCCAACAAGGGCAAGTGGTGTTAAGGAAAAACATGTCTGTGACACACTTATATGTCCAGTGCTGCACGCACGCTACACTGAAGGGATGGCGTGTGTCTACTCTTCACCAACTGGTGCGGGTAACCTGCTCAATGCTGTTCGTCATAGGGATCAGGGATTGCAATACGGAGCTATGATGAATTTGCGTCCACACTTGTACAGGGCAAAATATTTAAATAACTGTATCATTAAAATAATGGACTAACTATGAATGTCGGTGCAATAGAACGTGTGATACACACGGCATTTACACCTGCAGCCGCAGTAATTAAAGCTTCAGCATGCATTAAAGATTCATGAAGTTAAAAAGCTCTTAGTTGGATCTTTAACAGTGGAGTAATACTGATGCTATGTAACGCATCAGGTAACAGAAGAAATTCACTAAGATAAATTTTGCTTCAGTGCACAATTTAACAGAGCAAAATATTTAACTGTGGCTTAAGGCTAGGTCTACACGACATCATTTGTCGAGCAACATTTTGTTGCACTAATGTTGCGCGAAAATGTTTATAATGGCAGTCTATGGTGTTGCACTGCAACATGCAACATGCTGCGACTGCGACGCGACAGTCGCAGAAAATCCATTTGAGATGTCGCAACAAGTTGCAGTGCGACACCATAGACTGCCATTATAAAAATTGTCGTGCGACATTGGTGCAACAAAATGTTGCACGACAAATGTTGCAGTGTAGTTGTGCCCTATCTGTCACGCGACAATTGTCGTTGTGTAGACCTAGCCTAATACTAATGCTATGTAACGCAACAGCTAACAGAATGCATTCACTATGATCAAATTTGGCTCCACTGCTCATTTGAACAAGGCAAAATATTTAACCCTGACCTAATACTGACGCTATACAATGCAACAGCTAAGAGAATGCATTTGCTTTGATAATATTGGCTCCACTGCACAGTTTAACAGGGCGAAATATTACACAGTACTGGAAAACGGACGCACTTACCTGTTTCACTAACATAATAGATTAACTCTGAATGTGGGTGCAGTAGAACGTGCTTCACACAGCAATATATTACACCTTTCTTACATACTCAGGCACACTGGGGGAGATTTATAAAAACTGGTGTAAAGAAAAACTGGCTTAGTAACCCATACCCATTATGCTATGCACCAGTCAGGATTAGGGCCTTATGAAATTTTATCTTAATAATCGATTGAGTAGTGGCCGATATAAGGTTTACATACGATTATTCGCCATGCGACTGATGACACTACAGCGCGCCCACATGTGACCGGTGATAGAACAACACGAATCACGTCACCTCATCACGCCGTCATGCGACACTACATCGCTTATGTCATCACGGAGGGCCCTGACCTTCTAGGGAGGCGTGGCAACACCTTGTGGGTGATGACATCCTGTCATGTGACCAGAAGGCGCGGTGACGTGGATTCCATGACGCCGCAGGTCCACGCCCACTCCAGGCCCACAGAACGAAGGCTGCATACCAACGAGGACATGAATGCCGACACTAGCCCCTCCCACATAACAAGCAGGGCGGGCAATTTAAACCACATTCCAGGGAATAGCCGGTGACCTCACACAAGGAACCACTGAGGCGCCGGCACCTGTGAGTATTGCTCTGAAGCGTTTGCTTGACTTGGTTTCTCTGACTTGGTCTTCACATGAAGGAGGCTGTTCTACTGACTAAGGTCTGGACTAACAATGGTTTATATCCTGTATCCCCCTGCACAGATTGCTTATGGGCCGTATTGGACCGCCGGTGACATGCCATAGATCCCAGTGACCATATGGGACTATCTATTCCCAACCTGGGCACGCAAGTAACACTATTTAACCACCTCAGCTCCCCTAGCTTAACCCCCCTTAATGACCAGACTACTTTTTACAATTCTGCACTACACTAATTTCATGGTTTATTGCTCAGTCATACAACTTACCACCCAAATGAATTTTACCTCCTTTTCTTCTCACTAATAGAGATTTCATTTGGTGGTATTTCATTGCTGCTGATTTTTACTTTTTTTTATATTATATTTATACACTTTCAGTTGTAAAATTTTTCAAATAAAACTACATTTCTATATACATTTTTCTCTAAAGTTATTGTTCTACATGTCTTTGATAAAAAAATGCAATAAGTGTATATTTATTGGTTTGCGCAAAAGTTATAGCGTTTACAAACTATGGTACAAAAATGTAAATTGAAGCAGCTCTGACTTTCTGAGCACCTGTCATGTTTCCTAAGGTTCTACAATGCCCAGACAGTAGAAACACCCCACAAATGACCCAATTTCGGAAAGTAGACACACTAAGGTATTCGCTGATGGGCATAGTGAGTTCATGGAAGTTTTTTTTTTTGTCAGAAGTTAGCGGAAAATGATTGTAAGAAAAAATAAAATAAAAAAATAAAGTCTCATATTTCACTAACTTGTGACAAAAAATAAAATTTTACATGAACTAACCATACCCCTCACGGAATACCTTGGGGTGTCTTCTTTCCAAAATGGGGTCACATGTGGGGTATTTATACTGCCCTTGCATTTTAGGGGCCCTAAAGCGTGAGAAGTAGTTTGGAATCCAAATGCGTAAAAATGCCCTGTGAAATCCTGAAAGTACTCATTGCAAATTGGGCCCCTTTGCGCATCTTGGCTGCAAAAAGGTGGCACACATGTGGTATTGCCGTACTTAGGAGAAGTAGGGCAATGTGTTTTGGGGTGTCTTTTTACACATACCCATGCTGGGTGAGAGAAATATCTCTCTAAAAGACAACTTTTCCCATTTATTTTATACAAAGTTGCCATTTGACAGAGATATTTCTCTCACCCAGCATGGGTATATGTAAAAATACACCCCAAAACACATTGCCCTACTTCTTCTGAGTACGGAGATACCACATGTGTGACATTTTTTTTGCAGCCTAGGTGCGCAAAGGGGCCCAAATTCTAAAGAGCACCTTTAGGATTTCACAGGGCATTCTTTACGCATTTGGATTCCAAACTACTTCTCACGCTTAAGGGCCCCTAAAATGCCAAGGCAGTATAAATACCCCAGAAGTGACCCCATTTTGAAAGAAGACACCCCAAAGTATTCCGTGTGGGGCATTGCGAGTTCCTAGAACATATATTTTTTTGGCACAAGTTAGCGGAAAATGATTATTTATTTTTTTCCTTACAAAGTCTCATATTCCACTAACTTGGGACAAAAAATTTAATTTTACATGAACTAACCATACCCCTCACGGAATACCTTGGGGTGTTTTCTTTCCAAAATGGGGTCACATGTGGGGTATTTATACTGCCCTTGCATTTTAGGGGCCCTGAAGCGTGAGAAGTAGTTTGGAATCCAAATGCGTAAAAATGCCCTGTGAAATCCTGAAAGTACTCATTGGAAATTGGGCCCCTTTGCGCATCTTGGCTGCAAAAAAGTGTCACACATGAGGTATCGCCGTATCAGGAGAAGTAGGGCAATGTGTTTTGGGGTGTCTTTTTACATATACCCAATTTTTTTTTTGGGCACAAGTTAGCGGAAAATGATTTTATTTAAATTTTTTCTTACAAAGTCTCATATTCAACTAACTTGTGACAAAAAATAAAATTTTACATGAACTCGCCATGCCCCTCACAAAATACCTTGGGGTGTTTTCTTTCCAAAATGGGGTCACATGTGGGGTATTTATACTGCCCTTGCATTTTAGGGGCCCTGAAGCGTGAGCAGTAGTTTGGAATCCAAATGCGTAAAAAATGCCCTGTGAAATTCTAAAGGTGCTCTTTAGAATTTGGGCCCCTTTGCGCACCTAGGCTGCAAAAAAGTGTCACAGATATGGTATCGCCGTACTCAGAAGAAGTAGGGAAATGTGTTTTGGGGTGTATTTTTACATATACCCATACTGGGTGAGAGAAATATCTCTTTAAATGTCAGCTTTTCCCTTTTTTTTATACAAAGTTGTCATTTGAAAGAGCTATTTCTCTCACCCAGCATGGATATATGTAAAAAGACACCCCAAAACACATTGCCCTACTTCTCCTGAGTACGGCGATACCACATGTGTGACACTTTTTTGCAGCCTAGGTGCGCAAAGGAGCCCAAATTCCAATGAGTACCTTTTAGGAGGGCATTTTTAGACATTTGGATTCCAGACTTCTTCTCACGCTTTAGGGCCCCTAAAATGCCAGGGCAGTATAAATACCTCACATGTGACCCCATTTTGGAAAGAAGACACCCCAAAGTATTCCGTGAGGGGCATGGCGAGTTCATAGAAATTTTTTTTTTGCCACAAGTTAGCGGAAATGTTTTTTTTTTTTAGTTTTTTCTCACAAAGTCTCCCTTTCCGCTAACTTGGGACAAAAAGTTCAATCTTTCATGGACTCAATATGCCCCTCAGTGAATACCTTCCAAAATGGGGTCATTTGTGGGGTGTTTGTACTGCCCTGGCATTTGAGGGTCTCCGCAATCATTACATGTATGGACAGCATTAGGAGTTTCTGCTATTCTCCTTATATTGAGCATACGGGTAATGAGAGTTTTTTTTCCGTTCAGCCTCCGGGCTGAAAGAAAAAATGAACGGCACAGATTTCTTCATTCGCATTGATCAATGTGGATGAAAAAATCTCTGGCAAAAAAATGTGCAAAAAAAAAAAAAAAGGAGGGGAAAGGTGTCTGCCAGGACATAGGAGCTCCGCCCAACATCCAAACCCACTCAGCTTGTATGCCCTGGCAAACCCGATTTCTCCATTCAAATCAATCGATGTAGATGAATAAATCATTGCCGGAATTTTTTTATTTTATTTTTTATATACAAAGTATTTGCCAAAGCATATGAACACCGCCCCTCGGCTCATAAGCCTCGGCAAATGTATCTTTTTTACTGCAGAGGAGAAATCTCGTCTTGCAGCGCCGCATACACCGACTTTTGTGTAATCTGACAGCAGCGCAATGCTTCTGTCAGACTGCACATCAGTGCTGCAGCTGGTCGAACGGTTGGTCCACCTAGAAGGTAAAAAAACTAAACAAAAACAAAACAAAACCAAAAAACAGGCCGCAACTCAATACATTTATTTACATTAACTGTAGATAACATTTGAAAAAGAACATTGACTTTAAAAAACTTTATTGAACTTTTGGAATATTAACTTTTTTTTACCTTTATAGGAAAAACCTCTCCTTCCCCATGGGACAATGTGCAAAGCGCAAATTGCCCAGAGATGTGGCGAAGTACATTATGCACTTTGTCCCAGGTGAAAGGAGAGGTTTGCAGCAGCTGTGAGTGAAAGGGCCCTAAGAGCACTGTATGCCTGTCCTGTGTGACGCAATCCCTATACTAATAGTGTACCTGTGTGTGGTACTTCCAGAAACACTCCCCTAAGCATCGTGCAGGGTGGTCAGGGCAGTCAGGACAGAAATAGCGGGTGTCACGCTTTATTCCACTCCTGCTACAGACACAACATTTTTTTCGGGGTGGCGCTTGGTTTGAGGTACCAGCAACGACATTGGGGAAATGTCGCTTGTGTAGACGGCTCACTACACTGGTGGTTGGGGCCACCTATCTGATCTCTTCCTGAAATTTGAGGAAGGATTTTGTTCTCCCAGCCTTACTGTAGAGAACAAAACTATTATACAGTGCCAATTGAATTAAATATACAGACACCTTCTTATACCAGCGTCTGGTCCTGCGGGAAAGTAAATAAGGAGCCAACATCTGGTCATTGAAGTCCACCCCTCCCATGAGCAAATTATAGTTGTGGACACAGAGGGGCTTTTCAATGACTCCAGTTGTTTGTTCAATTTAGATTGTCGTGTCTGCGTGAATGGAGGAGAGCATGTAAACTTCACGCTTGTCTCTCCATTTCACCGTGAGCAGTTCTTCGTTACACAAGGCAGCCCTCTCCCCCCTTGCAAGACGGGTGGTAACGAGCCGTTGGGGGAAGCCCCAGCGACTAGGTCGCGCGGTGCTACAGCAGCCAATCTGTTCTAAAAGCAAATGCCTGAAGAGGGGCACACTTGTGTAAAAATTGTCCACATAAAGATGGTACCCCTTGCCAAATAAGGGTGACACCAAGTCCCAGACTGTCTTCCCACTGCTTCCCAGGTAGTCAGGGCAACCGACCGGCTCCAGGATCTGATCTTTACCCTCATAGACTCGAAATTTGTGCATATAGCCTGTGGCCAAGGGGTTAATTGGGGTGATGGGAGGTGATCTGGGGCTAAGTGTAGTGTTTGGTGTACTCACAGTGTGGAGCACAGAAGCCATTTCACACCTTATATTTATAAATACAAGGTGTTAAATGGCTTCTGATTCGATTTTTTAAAAGTCACCAACCTGCCAGCGCTGATCATTGGCTGGCAGGCTGGTGACGAACTAATGATGTAACGAATCCCAGCCCGCACTGTGCATGTGCGGGCCGGCTCTGATCGCGAGATGACGCGCCAGCACGTCCAGGAGGAACAACAGGGCTGCTGCCAGGATGCAATCCTGCGTGCGGCGGTCCTGAGGAGGTTAACTTGCATGAAATGGCGCATATTGTTAATTATACGTGACCATCCTTATTTGGTTACCTGAGTGGGATAGTATTAATATTGTCTATTTTGACATGGTGTGAGAGTCCTACAATATACAGACCCTGGTGGGCTCTCACTCCTTGTTTATTACTCCCACTGGTACCATACGTGTGTCTTATTGCTCTCAGCGTGACAGGATGTGCTGTTCAGAATAATTATACTGTATATAAAAGGTTATCTACTATGAATGTTTGATGCACTGTCATTAGCATTGATGGCCTGTGACCACTGTGCCATCTTTATTTGATGTACAATATTGATGGCCCGTGACTACCATGCCATCCTTATTTAACTGTGCTATCCTTTTTTAAGTGTTGATGCCTAGTACAACACTAAGTTAAGTGTCCCCTGAAGAACCCAGGTCATTTTTGTAGGTGAAACGCGTTGGGATCAGGGTACCTAGGTATATGTTGCTGCTCTGTGGCAGCGGTTCCAGGTATCCTTCATTATTATGTTTGGCATCTTAATATATGGTAATATATATAGATATCTGCATGTGTTGGTATACACATAGATAACCGTACCGTATTGTGTTGACGACATATTCAAGAACACGGTTTCTAGCAATTGGGGGATCCACGGCTGTGGTGCTCTATTGCTCCTTGTATGATAAATGTATTATTTTTTGTACCTAGACTAGGCCCCTATATATGGCATCCAATACGGCACTGCCCAGAGATATGCTATAGGGTCAGCCTAGAGCCTATCAGGAGGTTCCAGAATACGGAAATCGCCCCTATCTGGGCGGCTATTTCGTTTGTAGGCAGGGACTATCTAGCATAGGGCCACTCCTAGGTACAGGCCCAATATCACACAAGTTAACCTTGCCTACCTCGCCATACCCTCAAACCACAAGTGAGGAGTAATAACATTGCCACTGAGTATATGAAAGATATACCCCTGATGTGGCGTCCTTTATTTTTCTTTTTTTTCATTTCTACACTGCATGCAGAATTATTAGGCAAATGAGTATTTTGACCACATCATCCTCTTTATGCATGTTGTCTTACTCCAAGCTATATAGGCTCGAAAGCCTACTACCAATTAAGCATATTAGGTGATGTGCATCTCTGTAATGAGAAGGGGTGTGGTCTAATGACATCAACACCCTATATCAGGTGTGCATAATTATTAGGCAACTTCCTTTCCTTTGGCAAAATGGGTCAAAAGAAGGACTTGACAGGCTCAGAAAAGTCAAAAATAGTGAGATATCTTGCAGAGGGATGCAGCACTCTTAATATTGCAAAGCTTCTGAAGCGTGATCATCGAACAATCAAGCGTTTCATTCAAAATAGTCAACAGGGTCGCAAGAAGCGTGTGGAAAAACCAAGGCGCAAAATAACTGCCCATGAACTGAGAAAAGTCAAGCGTGCAGCTGCCAAGATGCCACTTGCCACCAGTTTGGCCATATTTCAGAGCTGCAACATCACTGGAGTGCCCAAAAGCACAAGGTGTGCAATACTCAGAGACATGGCCAAGGTAAGAAAGGCTGAAAGACGACCACCACTGAACAAGACACACAAGCTGAAACGTCAAGACTGGGCCAATAAATATCTCAAGACTGATTTTTCTAAGGTTTTATGGACTGATGAAATGAGAGTGAGTCTTGATGGGCCCGTGGCTGGATTGGTAAAGGGCAGAGAGCTCCAGTCCGACTCAGACGCCAGCAAGGTGGAGGTGGAGTACTGGTTTGGGCTGGTATCATCAAAGATGAGCTTGTGGGGCCTTTTCGGGTTGAGGATGGAGTCAAGCTCAACTCCCAGTCCTACTGCCAGTTTCTGGAAGACACCTTCTTCAAGCAGTGGTACAGGAAGAAGTCTGCATCCTTCAAGAAAAACATGATTTTCATGCAGGACAATGCTCCATCACACGCGTCCAAGTACTCCACAGCGTGGCTGGCAAGAAAGGGTATAAAAGAAGAAAATCTAATGACATGGCCTCCTTGTTCACCTGATCTGAACCCCATTGAGAACCTGTGGTCCATCATCAAATGTGAGATTTACAAGGAGGGAAAACAGTACACCTCTCTGAACAGTGTCTGGGAGGCTGTGGTTGCTGCTGCACGCAATGTTGATGGTGAACAGATCAAAACACGGACAGAATCCATGGATGGCAGGCTTTTGAGTGTCCTTGCAAAGAAAGGTGGCTATATTGGTCACTGATTTGTTTTTGTTTTGTTTTTGAATGTCAGAAATGTATATTTGTGAATGTTGAGATGTTATATTGGTTTCACTGGTAAAAATAAATTATTGAAATGGGTATATATTTGTTTTTTGTTAAGTTGCCTAATAATTATGCACAGTAATAGTCACCTGCACACACAGATATCCCCCTAAAATAGCTAAAACTAAAAACAAACTAAAAACTACTTCCAAAAATATTCAGCTTTGATATTAATGAGTTTTTTGGGTTCATTGAGAACATGGTTGTTGTTCAATAATAAAATTAATCCTCAAAAATACAACTTGCCTAATAATTCTGCACTCCCTGTATGTTTTGTCTATCTGTGGGAGTTTGTTATTATATTATATGATTTATATTAAAGGCTATGTTTTATAGCGGGAAGTACCCTGTGATTACTTAGTTACCCATAGCAACTAATTATATTCTACCGTTCTTTTTCCAAAGGAGCTGCGCAAAATAAAAAATTGGAATCGGATTGTTTGCCATAAGCAACTAAGCTGTATTTCCTTTATACCAGTTTAGATAAATCTCCCCCACTAACTGTATGGGTAAAATAGTGCATTAACTCTTAATGTGGGTGCAGTAGGTGGTCATGCACACAGAAATACACTTAACCTGCAGTCTAATTACTGTCTCCCTACAGTCTCAAAACTGTTTCTCTGCATGGCCCCTGCACTCGCCTTCTCTAATATTCTTTTTTAAACCTTTTTTATGCAACACTGTGCCTAGAGCATGAGCACTTGCCACGTCTCTCCCTATGCTCAGCTCACAGTGAAATGGCGGAGCCTGTGTGGGTTGAGGCTTTTATAAAGCTGTGGCATCACAGGGGGGGTGGCTAAAAGCAAATTGGCCAGCTGTACAGCATTATGGGTCATATCACATTCCCGGGCTTCTTACTTTCACTTGGTAACACGTGCAGTTGCCATTTTAGGAAAAACTGATTAGTTACCACTAAGCGCAAGGAAATTAGAATTTGTGGCAAATCGATTTTTTCATAAACTGCAGATCAAATTCCATTTTGGATGCTTCGATTCTCTCAACACTAGTATTGACGAAGGGTCTTCGTGCCAACAATAACACTGTGGCCACACCTCACCTTCTGCCCACATATCCTGCATACTGCCACGCTAATGTCCCCCATTGACTTGCTGAAACATTCCAACACTGCTGAGTATTGCATTTTCTCTCCACCAATGTGTGATGCCTGCCTGCCACTGCTTTTATGAACCTGTGGACTGCTAGTAGGTTCTTCGCAGGTAATCTCCTGAGTGGCAGACAGTGTACCTCACCCGCTTTTGGCTGCAGATCTACCACTGCATCCACCCTGCTGTCTCACGAAAACACTTCCACTCTGCTGTATCACCCTCGATGATGATGATGCCCCCTCTTCACCTGGCTACCATGTGGAATTGACTACTGCTACACCAGTTTGTTTCTCACTAATGTCACCCTCATCTGTCTCTTGAGCACATCCCTGACCTTTAGCAACATGTGCTCCCACCCTACTGTTATCACCGGTAGTTGCACACCTAGAGGAGTGTGCAGCGGACCTCTCCTCCGAGTCTATGTTGGCCTGTAACTGCTGACTGTCCTCAAAAAGCTAATTCTCGCTGAAATAGCATAGCAGAGCCAGTGGCATACATTGCTTGGTTAGCAGAAGGAGCAGTTAAACAAGAGACAGGTTCAAGACACGTGAGGGCACAGAGGCAGTTTCTGTGCCATGTCAACTAAGTGTGGTGTCAGAGAAACCCACCAATTCCTGGCTGTGTGTATCTGTTGTCATCTGAGTCAACGATTCCAGTACAGCTATATTGTTGATCAAAACACGACCACTGGATGACAGTGGCACCTCTGGCCTGTTGCTGCTGCTACCACCAACTCTTTTTCTGCTGCTACTTATACCAGCTACTTTAGAGGGCCCAGGCAACAGTCCATTGGCCATAGTGTACAGTAACTGTATCGGTAATGTAACAGATTAAAGCTACATGCACACAAATGTTGTTTGTTTCCATGTCCGTTCCGGCGGATAGGATGTGGACCCATTCATTTCAATGTGTGTTGTCTGCATCAGTATGTCTGTTCCATAGCCCCACAAAAAGAATAGAACATGTCCTATTCTTGTCCATTTAAGGCATTGTTACAATGGATCCACAAAAAAATAAAAACAACGGATGGCATACAGATTCACAATTTTCGGACCAAAAAACACATGTGCATGTAGCGTAACTGTGAATGTGTCAGTAGTTCAACAAGATGCAGACGGCAATATACTAGTCCACACTTTAATACCGAGGCACAGTAATTCTATATATGAGCTAAAAGCTTAACGTGGATTGTGTCAGCAGTTGACCAAGATACACATGACAATATATTAGACTGCCCTTTACTACTGAGGCACAGTAATTCTATATACTGTATATAATAAGAGTTTAACGGGGAGTGCATCAGTAGTTCAACAATATAAAATAACTACCTCACGACCGCCCATAGACTATAAACGTCCTATGGGCGGTTGTTTAACTCTGAATGTCCATTCAGAGATGGCAGCTGCACGCTAATCGTGCAGCTGCCGAGCAGGGGGCCCGCTGTCAGTGACAGCAGGGTACCCCAGTGAGAAGGCAGAGACAGTTCCTTTGAGCCCCTACATAAGAAAATAGCTAAAAAAAAAAACTATAGCTCTCAGAACATTGAGACATTAAAACATATTTTGTTTGTTTCAAAAATGCAATTATTGCGTTAAAGTGAAATAAATAAAAAAGTATACATATTAGGTATCACCATGTCCGCTTGGTTTTGCAGTTTTTGTGATGTAAGGTGACAAAATATGGCTTTTTTTCAGCACTTTTTTTTTTTTCAGTGTTCATCTGAGGGTCATGTGATATTTTTATAGAGCTGGTTGTTACAACCAGCTCTATAAAAATATCACATGACCCGCAGATGAACACTGTAAAAAAAAAAAAAAAAAAAAGTGCTGAAAAAAAGCCATATTTTGTCACCTTACATCACAAAAACTGCAAAACCAAGCGATCAAAAGGACATATGCCCCCCAAAATAGTACTAATCAAACAGTCTAATAAATCGGTCAAAAAATAACAAAACTATGACTCTCAGACAATGGAGACACTAAAATATGATTTTTTTTTGCTTCAAAACTTCTATTATTGTGTTAAAGCGAAATAAAAAAGAGAAAATAGACATTAGGTATTGCCACATCTGTAACAACCTGCTCTATAAAAATATCACATGATCTAACCCCCTTAAATTTTATTTAAATAAAAACTGTGCCAAAAAAGCCATTTTTTTGTCACCTAACATCACATAAAGTGCAACACCAAGCGATTACAAAGGCGTATGCCCCCCCAAATAGTAACAATCAAACTGTCATACTGCAAAAAAATGAGACTCTAACTAAGACAATCAGTCAAAAAATAAAAAAAAGCAATGGCTCTCAGACTTTTGAGACACTAAAACATTTTTTTTTTGTTTATTGTGCTATTATTGTATAAAACTTAAATAAATAAGAAAAAGTTAACAAAGTAGGTATTACCATGTCTGTAACACTCTGTCCTATAAAATGTCACATGACCTAATCCCTCAGCTGAATGCTGTAAAAATCAATAAATAAAAACTGCTAAAACAACACATTTTTTGGTCACCTTGCCCCATAAAGTGTAATAATGAATGATCAAAAAATCATATGTACCCAAAAATGGTACCAATAAAAACATCAACTCTTCCTGCAAAAAACGAGCCCCTGCACAAGACGATCGGCAGAAAAAAATAATAATATGGCGTTCAGAAAATGGAGACACAAACATTATTTTTTTCAAAAATGTTTTATTATGTAAAACTGAAACAAAGAAAGTAGACATTTTTATATCATTGCATCTGTAACAACCTGCTCTATAAAAATAGCACATAATCTAACCCAGTGATGGCTAACCTTGGCACTCCAGCTGTGGTAAAACTACAACTCCCAAGATGCCCCCCTTGCTTGGCTGCCTCTCAGAACTGTATAGAAATAAATGGAGCATGCTGGGAGTCACAGTTTCACCACAGCTGGAGTGCCAAGGTTAGCCATCACTGATATAACTTGTCAGATGAATGTTGTAAAAAATTAAAACAGACTTTTGGTTACCTTGCCTGACAAAAAACATAATCTAGAGCCATTAAAAGTCTTTATTCACTGATTATGTGAATGAAATTACTAGACCAGGGATGGCCAACCTGAAGCTCTCCAGCTGTTGTAAAACTACAACTCTCAGCATGCCCAGACTGCCTATAGCTATCAGCCTACAGCAGGGCATAGTGGGAATTGTAGTTTTACAACAGCTGGAGAGCCATAAGTTGGCCATCCCTGTACTAGACAATTTAGTGACACTGATGTGTATCATAAAATGACCGGTGATCCAAAATTTTAGATCTTAAAGAGGACCTTTCACCTAAAAAAAAATGTAAACTAAGACTATAGCGTTACTTACATGCCCCCATGATTTCTTGAACGTTAATTATTTTTTCATTCTGTGCCCCCGTTTGTCCGCTATGCCCCCCGGAATAATTCCCGCCGTCTATGCTAATGAGCTAGCCTCAAATGGGCTGGCTTTAAAAGTTCTCCCGGTCGTGCCTTCCATCTTCTCCCTGGCACGGAGCGCATCCAATCAGTGCGCTCCGCTCTTAGCCAGGGAGAAGACGCTCCAGTTCTCGCGAGACTTCAGAGAACTGGAGCGATTTCGTCTATCACGACCGGGAGAACTTTTAAAGCCAGCCCATTTGAGGCTGGCTCATTAGCATAGACGGCGGGAATTATTCCAGGGGGCATAGCGGACAAACGGGGGCACAGAATGAAAAAATAATGAACGTTCAAGAAATCATGGGGGCATGTAAGTAACGCTATAGTCTTAGTTTACATTTTTTTTTAGGTGAAAGGTCCTCTTTAAGATCTAAAATTTTGGATCACCGGTCATTTTATGATACACATCAGTGTCACTAAATTGTCTAGTACAGGGATGGCCAACTTATGGCTCTCCAGCTGTTGTAAAACTACAATTCCCACTATGCCCTGCTGTAGGCTGATAGCTATAGGCAGTCGGGGCATGCTGAGAGTTGTAGTTTTACAACAGCTGGAGAGCTTCAGGTTGGCCATCCCTGGTCTAGTAATTCGGGGGATATTAGATAAAGCCAGAAATAATGGTAAGTTACATTCATTTCTCTACGTGGAAGGCCTCAGGACACCTGTACTATATGTATTGCCGAAAATACATAAATCTCTTACTGCTCCACTGGGCCACCTGATTTCTGCCTGCCTGGTTTCGGGCATGGGATCATTGTACTCACAGAGGGCGATATTTCTTGACAAAGTTCTGTCGCCGTTTGTGAGTTCAGCAAAATCCTATATGAGAGATACTACGCACTTTCTTAATCTGATAGGGAACATTCTACCTCCAGAACATGTGATTCTTGCATCTTTTGAAGTGGTGAGCTTGTACACCTCTATTTCTCATATGAGAGGTATTGAAGCAGTTAGTGAATGTCTTGCCAACTCCACATATTCACCAGAATGTCAGGAATTTCTAATTTGAATGTTGGAAATAATACTTACCTGCAATTACTTTTTGTTCCAGGATGATTTTTACATTCAGCTACGTGGAACCGGGATGGGTTCAAATGTAGTGCCAAATTATGCAAATATATTTATGTCTTGTCTTAAGGAAAGACACGTTTATGTGAGCCACCACTCCAGACTAGTACTGGGGTGGTGGCGACACATAGACAATATCTTCCTGCTTTGGACAGGAACTAAGACAGAACTTGATGAATTTGGTATTTTCCTTAATGGTATAGACCCTGAAGTTACATTTACATTGGTATCTTCAGATCGAGAAATCCAGTTTTTGGATGTCATGGTAAAAAGGGTGGGGCAACATTTGAGTACTGATTTGTATGTGAAAGCAACAGATAAAAATAAACTGCTGCACTATGACAGTAGTCACCCAAAGGCTATGTTAAGATCTTTACCTTTCAGTCAGATGCTCAGGGTCAAGAGGATGGTGAAGGACAATGATGAAGTGGAGGATAGATTAGCCACTATGGGTTTGAAGTTTGTGAAAAGGGGTTATGCTAAAGAGCTTGTGCAGTCTAACCTCCAAAAGGTGAACTCTCTTTTGAGAGAATCCCTTTTCAAGGGAGAGAAAGCTAAGAAAATAGAGACTACGGTAATCGTATCCCCTTTGTCTCCCACTGTACAGTACAACCTTGAGCACTAGAATAAGCAGTATCCTGAGGAACCATTGGCCAATCCTTGGCAGTAATTTTAGACATACTGTATACCAGAGTTCAATGTCGCCCAATTAATGTCTTTCAGACATACACAGAACTTGAGAGATCGGTTGGTTAAGGCAGATACAGGCACTAAAAAGTGTACATATAGTTAATATTTCGGCTCTACTAGAACAGGAAGTTATCCTTGTTGTAATTGTGTGAATTGTCCTCTGATGTTGAGGGGACCTAAATTGACACATCCAGACACGTGTTGATTTTACCATCAAACATTATCTCACCTGTGACTCGGCCTATGTGATATATTTACTTGAATGTCCGTGTCACTTGCTATATGTCGGTGAAACAACATGGGATGTTAAAACCACACTCAACCAACATAGGTATACTATTCGAGAGAAGAGGTTAGATTTACCTGTATCAAAACATTTTACAGAAGCAAAACATACCGAAAGGGATCTGCGCTTTAGAATTATTGACCAGGTACAAATGCCTAGACCCGATACGATGACTGGGTGACACTACACGGTGCCGCTCATCTAGTTATGGGGTCATGGAGGAGGGGTTCCTGGCATTCAGCTAGGGCCGTGTACCTCCTGTGTTAACTTAGAACAGGGACATTAATCATGCCCTCAGACCCGATTCCGCAGTTCTGGAGGTGCAGTCAACAACCTAGGTTGGCGTTTTTTAGCGCCTGCCCATTGAATGCCCTTAGGTTCCATGTGGATACTATAGGCGATAACTCAGTATATCGCACAATATACTCTATGTTTACACTTGATTATTATTTGGTCGTCATGACCACCGGTCAGGTGTTTTATCCGCATGTGCACAGGTTATCTGCACTTTGCAGACTCCATATTTGTTTCTGGTCTGAGAATCACTTGGTCCCGAATGCGCACTTGCGTGCACATGGATGTAAAACAGGATTCTCGCGTAAACATGATGACGCTGGCGCAGGCGCACTTGCGATCACAAAACGCTATTAGGTAACCACATGGCGGTCCATTATGAACGGTGAGTGACTCACGTATTTTTAATTATTTAGGGCCCTTTCACACTTGCGTTGGCCGGATCCGTCATGTAGTCCATTTGCCGGAATTACACGCCGGATCCGGAAAAACGCGTGAGAACGCATCATTTTTTCATTCCGGATGCGTCTTTCCGTTTTTTTTCCGGATACGGATCCGGAAATCCTGAACGCAACACTTGCGTTTTTTTTCTGGATCCGTCGTACGGATCCGGTATGCAGCCGGATCCGTCGGACGGATCCATTGAAACAGCGGATCCGTTGTGTTTTTTTAAGCGGATCCGGTATGCAAAATAAAATAAACTAATAAAATATGCAAATTTTTGGGTCTATAAAAGTAACCTTTTTAGGGACTAGCTCAGATTCTGTTAGGATTGTCGCCAGGATGATGCCTGAACAAGAGTTTGCTTTCAAAGCCCTGATCTTGGTTTCAAGATGGAGGAAACGACAGCGAGATAGACGTCGGTGTCGTCTTCGTTGGTATTGGGTTCATCCAATTTCGTCAGCACGGATTACCGAAGGAGCATTTGAAGTCCTGTACCCGGAATTGCGTCATTATCCTGAAAAATGTAATCATTTTTTTCGCATGAATATGGCTAGCTTTGATGAGCTCCTAGACCGAGTATCACCGAGACTGGCCAGGATGGATACGTATTTCCGCAGGAGTGTGTCACCTACAGAACGACTCATGTAAGATAATGACATATAGATATAATAATTTTAATAATTTATATGTGTTGTAGTATTTAAATTTCATTAACAATTTTTTTAGAAGATTTTTATAGCAGATATACTAATCTGTACAGGCGGTAAATATATATTTGAGCTTTCAAGTATAGAAAAATTTCACTCATAACGATATTTATGATAATTATAGTGATTCAGGCCATATCAAATTTGACAAATCCATAATCTTAAATTTTTAAGTATTTCAAATTACTAATCTAATATTTTATTTATTTTTTCTTCAGCTTTCTGGCTACAGGTGACAGTTTCACGTCGCTACACTACCATTTCCGGCTTGGGATTTCAACGATTTCAACAATAGTAAAAGAAACGTGTCAAGTTTTATGGGAGGAACTGCATGAGGAGTTCATACCTACTCCCAATCAGCAGAGATGGCTTCAAATTAAAACATTTTTTTAATGAGGTGTGTCAATTTCCGCATTGTGTCGGCGCAGTAGACGGAAAACATATCCGTATTTTAAAGCCACCAGGTACCGGATCTGAATTTTTTAATTATAATTTTTTTTTTTCAATTGTTTTAATGGCCATCGCTGATGCTGAGTACCGGTTTGTGGCAGTTGATATTGGTGCATATGGCCGCACCAATGATTCAATGATTTTTAAAAACTCTTTCATGGGACGGAGCATGTACAATCGGCAATTTGACTTTCCACCTCCTGAACCTATGCCTGGAACCGACAGTCCACCACTGCCATACGTCTTGGTGGGTGATGAATCTTTCCAAATGTCTGGAAATCTAATTAAACCCTACTCCAGCCGTGGATTGGATGCCCCAAAACGCATTTTCAATTATCGGTTAACAAGGGGACGAAGAATGGTCGAGTGCACCTTTGGGATCCTTGTGTCTAAATGGAGAGTTTTTGCTAAACCGATTCAGTTGAAGATTGAAACAGTAGACGAAGTGGTAAAGTGTGGGGTAGTTCTTCACAATTTCATACGGACTAAAGAACCCGCCATTGAGCGAATAATCGAGGACAGCGAAATGACTAGTATTGAGTTTAATAACATTTTCTAATATAGTAGTATGGTGTTTCTTTTTAAATAATTTATATTATTTTTACATAAAATCATATCACCGCATGAGTAGCCACTATCATTGGCTGGCTCCCCAAGTGGTGTGATAGCATGTCATGCCTTTATCCACCACACCCTCTCCCACCGCTTGTACAGCGACAGTTCCAGTGTCGCTCCACAAGCGGTGTGAGAGCATGTCAGGCCTTTATCCACCACACCCTCTCCCACCGCTTGTAGAGCGACAGTTCCAGTGTCGCTCCACAAGCGGTGTGAGAGCATGTCAGGCCTTTATCCACCACACCCTCTCCCACCGCTTGTAGAGCGACAGTTCCAGTGTCGCTCCACAAGCGGTGTGAGAGCATGTCAGGCCTTTATCCACCACACCCTCTCCCACCGCTTGTAGAGCGACAGTTCCAGTGTCGCTCCACAAGTGGTGTGAGAGCATGTCAGGCCTTTATTTTTAGATAAGTAAAAAAAAACACAAGGACACATAAAAACTTTTAACAGAATTTTACAGAATTTTTTTAAATAAAAAAATATATAAATAAAACAATATTAATATAAATATTTCAACAAAAATTACAAATCCTGGTATTGAGGATTTGGATGAGGAGGTTGGGGGGTGGAAGGCAGTGCACGGCTTGATCCCTCTCCACCTTCGTATGTTCTGGGGGACACTGAAATGTGTGATGTGGGAGGAGAGACAGCGGGAGTATGCAAACTGGATGGGGGATTGGGTGAAGGAGTTGTCCGAGCCAGCGAAGAAGGAGTGGTGAAAGTTGATTGTTGAAAATAGTTTGGAGGAGAGAGAGAACAGTGGTGAAAGGGCTCGGGGGTTGTAGAATGGGGAGGTGGTTGAGGTGGACGGGTTGGAGTTTGCGGAGGTTGGAAGGGGTGAGAAGGTTGGAAGTGGTGAGGAGGTTGTGGTGGGGGATAGGAATGGGAGGGGGGATAGGAATGGGAGGGGGGATAGGTTGGTGGTTGGGGGACGGAAGTTGTGCGGTGTCTCAAATCCCACACCGCATCCTCCACCCTACGTCTGAACTCCAACACCTGGTCGGGCATGAAGTCCGCCACCAGCTGATTAACTGACAGCCAATAGGGTTGTAGCGGGCCCGGCTGAGAAAACTGCGCCACACACTCCTGCAGACTTCTCAGCTCGGCCTCCATGGCTACAATCCTATTGCTGTAACCACACAAGGTCTCATACAAGAGCCTTGTGAGGTCTTCATAATCAGCTTGGCGGCTTCTACCGGCCCTCTGGCGACACATCAACGCCTCAAAAAGTGGCGCCATAACGGCCATTGTTGCATCACCAGAGGGAACCAGTAGAGGACGATTTGGGTCCTGACCAGGTGCTGGACGAGGTGGAGAGGGATCCGCGGGTGGCAGCTCAGCAGGGACCATCTCTTGATGACTTTCACAAGGAGGTCCTGGCGCCCGAGTACTGCTAGTTGTTCTGTAAAAATAAAGAAAAATAGAAAAATTAGCATGTTTTAAAAATTGCTTTCAACATTTTAACATTTTTTGGGAATTGTTTACTTACCTTCGCAGCTCTAGGGTTCTACGTAGGAACCCTAGGGCAGCCGCATAGCGGTACGGCTGCCGGCAGGTTCCGCCAGACCCACTCGGGCGATTGACCTCCTCATTATAGTCTTTCTTATAGCGGTCCCTTATTGAGCGCCATCGCACCATGACTGCCGTCTCTAAAAAATATAAAAATAAACATTACTCTCAAACTACTGGCATTACCAAACTGCAGCCCTACAGCTGTTGCAAAACTAATACTCCCAACATGCCTGGATAGGGCATGCTGGGAGTTGTAGTTTTGCAACAGCTGGAGGGCCGCAGTTTGGACATGACAGATAACTAATCAATTTCAAAAATTTAAGGCTACTTACTGCAATCTTCCTGTTTGCCTTCACTGAGGTCGTCCCAATCCGTCAGCATTTTTTCGCAAATCTCCATCCACAGACTCCGGGTCAGGTGATGGTCTGCATGGCGGCGGTCGGTATGGTCCCAGAGTGGGACGCGTTCCTTTACCAGATGGATGAGGAGTTCATTGTCGATATAGAAACCGGATAATTCCTCCTCATCCGTTCTGGCAGAGGCCCTTGAACCCTAAAAAAAAAAAAAGAGAAAATAAGTTATTCATTTTAAAAAATAATTTAGTAATTTACACATATGATATAACAAGATTCAATACTGAGATATACTCACACGTCCCCGACCGCCGCGTGCTCCCCGGCGCCTTGTGGATGGTTGCTGACGACCTCTTGAGGCAACAGTAGGATTAGACTAAAACAAAAGAATATCAAACTTAATAACCCAAAATTTTAAGAAAAAACACAATGCATTTCTTTTTTTTTTTATTACCGATTCATGGTGTCCACCCCCGACTTCCTCCTCTCCCGCTGTTGGACCAGGGCCGGAATACCTCTCCTCCGTTGACGATTGCTGTAAATGAAAAAAAAAAAATTATATTTTGGACATGGATGGGATAATAAAATAAAACTTTAAAACATGACATACCGTTTCCAAGCAAACTCGTCGCCTTGGAGGAGAGTTCCCGGACTCACTTGAATAGCGTATTGAAACAATTAAAAATAATTAAACAATTGATTTTGAATCATTGAAAAAAATCCCTCAAAAATGATACTTACTGGACATTTTTTTTAAAAAGTATGAAGATCAGATCTGTCTCCCCAAAAATATAATCTAAGAAAAATGAGAACAAAAAATGAAAGTTAACACAATAATATTAAACAACAGTACCACCTTAACCAGGGGACTACTACTCCCAACATCCACCATGCAGTCACCCCAGCCAGCTGCAGTCCCGAAGAAAAAGCACTTGGGACTGAAGCTGGGGTGACTGCACGGTGGGTGCTGGGGGCAGCATTCCCCAGGGGACTACTACCCCCAACATTCATTTGCTGCCTCCTACATGCATCTACTATGTCTAGGACATAGTAGATGCATGTAGTTAATGTATATTTCCAGACAAAACACACACTGAATACTCATCTCCAGGAGCTGAAGACACGACCTGTCCTCTCCCGCGCGGGTTGTCTGTGGAAGCTCGCGCCAGCCAAGAACATCCTACTTCCTGGCGCAGGCGCAGACGCAACTGAAGATGTTAGGACGGATCCGGAATAATACATTTCAATGGGCTATTATCCTGGATCCGTCAATGCGGCAAGTGTTCCGGATTTTTGGCCGGAGCAAAAAGTACAGCATGCTGCGGTATTTTCTCCGGCCAAAAAACGCTCCGTTCCGGAACGGAAGACATCCTGATGCATCCTGAACGGATTTCTCTCCATTCAGAATGCATTAGGATAATCCTGATCAGGATTATTCCGGCATAGAGCCCCGACGACAGAACTCTATGCCGGATCCGGCCAACGCAAATGTGAAAGGGCCCTTACTTATTCATTATTTTGCACATGGGCACAATCATCATCCTGGAGGGACACCATTATGAATTTACAATGTTTATAGGGGATGTATTTATGAATTGTAGACACTATTGTATCATGGAATTGTTACACTATTATCACTATGTACACATTGATAATCATGATAATAATTGTATTGATTGATAGGTATGCACAATATCGTAGCTTGCTATTTATACTTGGTTGAAGCACTGATATCACTGCTTAACAAAGGCTCCATTGAGGTGAGATGAAACACTGCATTTGGTGTAATAAAGGATCCACTTTTCTTCACTTAAGTCCGGAGTGCTGCCCTGTGTAAATTTGTTCATCCAGAATCCTATACAAGGACTTTGCACCTGGCATTTTAAAGTGCTGCTAATTTTTTATGTATTTATATATATATATATATATATATATATATATATATATATATATATATATATATATCTCCAGTGACACAGAGAGAATTTTGGTCTGGGAAAACAGGTATTTTCCTCCCAGCATGTGCTGCTGGGCTGATTTACAGCCAGGTGAGGTCAAATACCGGACTGGATTTTAAGTGCCGGTCTGAATTGCCGCATGGTGTGAATTACCACCAACACCGGAAGGTGACTTTTTGCTTGATTATGACTGTTTGTTGTTGCCTCTGTACTGCATCCACTAATCCCACAATATATTTATATATATATATATATATATATATATATATATATATATATATATGTGTACACTGTATATACAGTTGTGTTCAAAATAATAGCAGTCAGACATCACTAACCTGATCAATCACTGTTTTTGGTAAAAATGCACGCCATTCCTTGATTTGGGCCTCTCGCCAAGCCTGCTTGAAGAGGGACATGAGGAGATTGTGTGCACTGATGCCCAAACTCTTGAGCATCCACAGTCACAATAAGATGACGTTAGAGAGCGGCAATTAGTATTTCACGAGGTGGATGATGATGAGACACTGTCACGCCTTGCCCTGTGAATGTGCGGAGGTCTGTCTGACTGGCTGCACTTGTCTGACTTCTCTGTTTGTTTTGGTTTGGGTTTGAGCTGGATCCACCTTCCCTCAGGTGTACTGGGTTTGATTGTTAGTGAGGCTATTTATCCCTCCTTCCCCCAGTGGCCTGTGCAGGCTATAGTTCTTTCCTGTGAGCTCTGGATGTGTGGTGGATCGTCTGCTCCAGCTCTGCTCTAGATAAGTCCTTTCTGTTATTTCCCATTGTGTCTTATCTAGGCCTCTAGGGGAACGCTTGCTTACTCCAGGTTTGAAGAAACAGGTTGCCTCTTCCCTTTTCCCTATAGCTTAGGGTTTGCCCAGGGTGTATAGGTTTAGGCACGAGGGCATGTGCATATCCACCATTAGGGTATGCACGTGGGCACAGCAGTTTAGGGAAAACTTTTAGGTGTTCGCTAGGAGGTGACCCTTTTTTCCCTAGATTTTGGGCCTAGTCTTTTGTTCTGTTTGTTTTCCTGTGTTTGGTTATTTCCCCGCTTACCTACCTATTGTGACAGATACAGTTGCCAATAAGTCAACGGCAGCTAGTGTATCAAGAGGTTGATGATGAGGATGAGACACAGTCGTCAAAAAGTGAGGTTGTTGTTAGGTCAACAAGTCAGGAGGCTGACCAGAGTGAGGAAGTGGAAGAGGAGGCGGTGGACAATGAAATCACTAACCCAACCTGGGAAGGTGGCAAGCAGAGCGAGGACAGCAGTACAAAGGGTGAGGGATCCGCAACATGGCAACAGGCTGGAAGAGGCAGTGGGGTGGCAAAAGGGAGAAGGCGGGCCACACCAAACAGGCCCACAACTGTTCCCAGGAGCACCCCCTTGCGGCAATCTCCCTTGCCAAGGGCTAGGTGTTCCGCAGACTGGCGCTTTTTTGAGGAAAGTGCGGACGATAAAAGAATTGTCATTTGCAACCTGTGCCGTACCAAAATGAACAGGGGAGTGAACACTAGCAACCTCACCACCACCAGCATGATCCGAAACATAGCATCAAAGCACCTTAATATGTGGGCCGAACGCCTGGGTCCACAATCGGTGTCTGTGGGTCCCACCACTGCCTCCTCTTCCCCTATGTTACGTGCTGGCCAATGCAGTCCAAGACGCAGGCCAAGATGCCTCCCGTCCTGCACCTGGAGCTTCACAAGCACCATCAGCTAGCACATCCACTTCTGTATCCCAGTGCAGCATACAGATGTCCATACCCTAGGCCTTTGAACGAAGGGGCAAATACCCAGCCAGCCACCCACCCACAGGCAATAGCATTAAATGCGCACCTTTCCAAATTGCTGTTCCTGGAAATGTTGCCATTTAGGCTTGTGGACACTGAGGCTTTCTACAGCCTGATGGCGGCGGCTGTCCCTCGTTACTCAGTTCCCAGCCTCCACTATTTTACTTGGTGTGCCATCCCCGCCTTACACCAGCATGTGTCCCTTAACATGACCCGTGCCCTGACCAATGCAGTTATTTTAACGACTGACACATGGACAAGAGCTTGTGGCCAGGGACGCTACATTTCCCTGATAGCACACTGGGTGAACGTTGTGAAGGCCGGAAGTGAGTCATATACTGGGATGGCACAGGTGCTATCAGGATATCCGTCATCACCTACATTAGTGGCTGCAACCCCCCTTCTCCTCCTCCACTTCCACCTCTGAATTCTCATCTTGCAGCACCAGTCAGCCATCAGTCAGTAGCTAGAAGCGGTGTAGCACAGCAGCAGGGAAGTGGGAACAGGCCGTGCTGAAACTAATATGTTTAGGTGACAAACAGCACACCGCTGCAGAGCTTTGGCATGGTATAAGGGACCAGACTGAGCTGTGGCTCTCGGCACTTAACCTAGAACCAGGCATGGTTGTGTCTGATAATGGCCGTAACTTGGTGGCGGCTTTGGAGCTTGGCAAGCTCACATAAAAACAATAGCCCACGTGTTCAACCTAGTGGTTCAGTGGTTTCTCAAAACCTACCCCAATTTGCCTGAGCTACTGGTTAAGGTGTGCTGCAGCAGCGCTTGCAATTGCCAGTTCACCGACTGTTGTGCGACATGAGCATACGCTGGAACTCCACGTTCCACATGTTGGCCAGGTTTTGTGAGCAGCAGAGGGCAGTAGTATAATACCAGCTGCAACATGGTCGCCTTTCCAGTCAGCTTCTACTCTTCACAAGCGACGAGTGGGCATGGATGTCTCACCTCTGAGGTTTTACGCAACTTTGAGGAATCAACACAGATGGTGAGCGGCGATGCCACTATTATCAGCGTAACCATTCCACTTCTCTGTCCACTGAAATGCTCGCTGCTCACAATGGAAGACAGTACACAGGGTGATAGCCAGACCACCCTCCGTTCGTCTTCTCAGCACAAATTGGATGATGATGAGGAGGAGACAGCTGCCTCCGCGACAGAGGGTAGTACCCACAGCAGGTTTATTCCATCTGTTCAGCGTGGATGGGCCAAAGAGGAGGAAGAGGATAAGGAGATTGAGAGTCATCCTCCTGATGAGGACAGTGAAGTCTTGTCTGTTGGGACTTTGGCACGCATGGCTGACTTTATGTTATGCTGCCTTTCCCGTGACACTCGCGTTATAAGAATTTTGGCCAACACCAATTACTGGTTATATAGTATTGACAAGAAGCTCACCCCTCTGACAAATCTGGAATGGGTGCTCTAGTCTCAGTTGTTTCACTCAATCAAACAAGAAGAAATTATTTATAATGTAATTTGAGACTGGCACTCCCACATCAGAGTTAAATGTCAATCGTAGCAATAATATCTGGATTATTCACAATATTTATTATATCACATTAAATAAAAACCAATTACAATGGAAGGCTTAATAGTTGCTGCAGCAAATATATACGGTGTTAAAATAAATAAGAATATATAAAAAGTCCAATAAAAAATATCCCAAAAAATGGGAAAACCAAAAATCCCTGGATAGGGAATAAAGGAACAGTGCTGAACAGATCCACCAAAGATGTAATGCGGTATTCCCAATCTTTATACTCCTTATGTCTGTGTCAGTCTATTTGACTGTATATTGGGCTGGTTCTCTTATAGATAGTAATAGCAGATGGTTCTCCAGTATTAAATGGGTATAAATATAAAGATGAGAATCCAGTTTTTACTCACGATAACTTTACTTCATCCGCGGTTAAATTGTTTGGCGTCTCACCTTGCTCGTACGCTGCCGCTGCCTCTTGATCGTTGTGCCGAAATCTCGGGTCTGGTAAAGTGACCTAAGCTTGTACTCGCGAGAAGTGGACTTATACTGACCGAGTTTAGGTGGCCGATCTTCCGAACTTTTCTTTCTGTTCTTCTGGAGCGCTCCAATTTTTGTATATAGCGAAATATTGGATCACGGGCTTCCAGTGAGGATGTCCTGTTGAGAATATACTTAGTAGTCCTACTAAGTAGAAGAAAAAAAAAATGATCTGGCCGCCATTCAGTTTTTTGCCAGTGTAGGGAGAGGTTGCTGTGTGGAGCAGGGACAGACTATCAGGGATAAACGCTAGCTAATAGGGCCACAAAAGTCCTTTTAGGACTGGTATAGGTGTGCTAACGATGGGTGTAACATACTGAGGGATGTAATATACTTATAATATACTTTCTAACATTGAAAGTATAAAATAGTGCAATTATAATTTCTACTGGTGTTATTTACCAGTTGCCCCCCCCAAAAAAAAACTGATTGAAGTAGGGGTGTTATATACCAATAATATACTTTCTATATAGTGCATTTAGGTAGTGCAGCATTTGTCTGCGGTTTTGCTGCGTTACTGCATCTACACAGAGTGAAAAACACTATTTGAACAAATAATTTCTACTGGTGTGATTTACCAGTTGCCCCCCCCCCAAAAAAAATTGATTGACGTAGGGGTGTTATATACCAATAATATACTTTCTATATAGTGCATTTAGGTAGTGCAACATTTGTTTGCGGTTTTGCTGTGTTACCGCATCTACACAGAGTGACAAACACTATTGGAACAAATAATTTCTACTGGTGTGATTTACCAGTTGCCCCCCCCCCCCCCAAAAAAAAAGATTGAGGCAGGGGTGTGATATACCTTTTCCACAATACTGCTCTTCTATAGGGACTTTTGTCACAGGGTCACTTTGAAAATGACAGGCAGAGGAAGAGGCAGGCCATTCCTCAGGGGTGGTAGGGGTCGGGCAGGTGCACCAGGCTGGAGACTAAGTGGGAAGTTGCAGAAGGTGCGTGCGATTACATCAAAGGACGCACCAGACTTGGTTGATTGGCTAACTCAGCCTTCCGCTTCTGCACCCTCCTCATCCTCTCTATCTGCACCCTCTTCACTCTCTGCTGTGTGAACCCCCAAAGACACCATTCTTGCTATCGGATCAGGAAGAGGAGGTATCAACAGTCGCCACCAAGCAGTCTGACGACAGTACCCAGATCAGCCCAAGGAGGGTGGTGCTGCCTACTCCAAGATCTCTCAGTGGTGATTAATCCGATGATGGCGTGTCGATGGACATCACGTGGGTGCCCACAAGAGAGGAAGAGGAGGAGAGTTCAGAGGGAGAGACTGAGCAGCAGATAGGGAGGAGAAGGAGGAGAAGCAGGCAAAACTTACAGTGCACAGGAGGAAAAGGCAGACTGCCAATGTATCTGGAACGAGCCATCCACCATGCACCGGTCACATCTGGCGCTCCCAGGACGCCAGCACATGGCTCCGCAATGTGGGCTTTTTTTTAACATGTCATCTGCTGACAATAGTGTTGCAATCTACAGCCTGTGCTGTAAAAACATAAGTCCCGGTAAGCCCAACACTCACCTAGGGACGACCGCCTTAAGAAGGCACCTGGCCTCCCATCACCGAACCCAGTGGGAGCAACATGAGAACCCACAAAGCCACACTCCCGGCGCTTCTTTGTGCTGCCTCTTCTCCTTCTCCGCCCAGTTGTCCTCCACTCCACCTTCCATTGTGTCGTTGTCGTGTTTATCTGGCAAAAGGCAGGCTTCCTTACCCCAAATGTTCGAGCAAAAAAAGAGGATGACGCCAGATAACCCTCCTGCCCAACGGCTGACCACTGGCTTGTCAGAACTGCTAGCCCGCCAACTACTGCCATATAAGCTGGTAGACTCTGAGGCCTTTAGAAAATCTGTGGCCATTGGCACACCGCAGTGGAAGGTCCCCGGAAGGAAATATCCCAGAAGGGCATCCCAGAGCTATATGGCCATGTTCAGTGGCAAGTGAATGTATCTCTGGCACACAGTGTCGGTGCTAAGATACATCTGACCACAGACACGTGGTCTAGAAAACACAGGCAGGGAAGGTACATAACTTTTACTGCCCACTGGGTGAACCTTCTGACGACCGTCAAGCATGCAATCCGTAGAACCTGTGTAGATTTGGTGTTACCGCCATGGATTGCATGCAGGCCTGCCTCTTCTTCTCCTCCTCCTTGGCTGACTCCTCCTTTCCCACTGCTACCGTCTCTTCCGCTGCACTCCAAGCTCCCCAGAACCTATTTGACGCGCCAGGTGAGACGTTGCCATGCTGTGCTGCAACTGTTGTGTCTGGAAGCCAAGAGCCACACCGGTCCTGCACTCCTTTCTCCATTGCTGTCACAGGCCAATCAGTGGCTAACCCCGCTCAATTTGACAGTTGGTAAAGTGGTGTGCGACAACGGTGCAAATCTGCTGATCGCGCTGAAACAGAGAAAAATTACACACGTGCGGTGCATGGCACACGTCCTGAACTTAGTCGTGCAGCGATTTGTTGCCCAATACCCCAGGGTTTAGGACGTCGTGCGGCAGGCCAGGGAAATCTCTGGGCATTTTAGAAGATCTTACACGGCTATGGCTCTCCTTGCTGACATTCAGCGACGACACCACCTGCCCATCAGACGTCTGATTTGTGATTGCCCGACGCGATGCAACTCCACCTGGCATATGCTTGAAAGGCTACTCCAGCAGAAATGTGCAGTTAACGACTACCTGTACAAACTCTGCAGCAGGACAGATTTTAGGGAGCTTAGTTTTTATCACCGCAACAGTGGCTGCTCATGCGCAACGCATGCAGACTTCTGCGGCCATTTGATAAGATCACCAAACTGTCCAGTCGCAGCCAGGGCGCCATCAGTGACATCGTACCTTACGCCTTCTTTCTGAAGCGTGCATTGCATCGTGTCATTGATCAAGCCGTTGAGGAGCAGGAGCAGGAAGATGAGGAAGTCGCAATGCTGGATGAATTCCCGGGGGGGGGGGCTACTCCATCTGAGACAAGTCAACAACAGGAATTTAAAGAGGAGTCAGAGGAGGATGGTGCCGGGGCAGAGGAGGAGCAATAAGAGCATGCTTTAAACTTTTGACTCTGGGATCCCTGGTGTAGTCCTTGGCTGGGGGGAGAAGAACGAAGACGGCATTATCCTGGATGATGAGCAGGAGCCAGGTCACGCCACCACTTCCAGTTAAGTGCAAATGGGGGCCTTAATGTTCCAGTGTTTGAAGAGGGACCCCGTATAAAAAGCATAAAGGGCAAGGACCAGTAATGGGTGGCAACGTACTTAGACCCCCCCGGTACAAACACAAAATAGCGGAAATGTTACCACCATCACAGAGGGCTGTCAGAATGCAGCACTTCCAGGCCTTGCTTCGAGAAATGCTGTTTTCTGCTTTTGCAGGTGCTGGCAGAGGAATTTCCACTCAGAGAGAAACAGTTGCGGGTACCAATCCAACAGCGCTTGCAAGAAGAGGGCGGTTTGAAGATGTGTTGGTGGCTTCGGATAGGAGATCATTCTTGCAGCCAACCCATCGACAGCCGTCCTCCGGATCCAGCCTAAACCGACAGGTGTATGATTACATCTGGTTAACGGCTGATGTGGACGCTCTAAGAAGCGATGAACCCCTGGACTACTGGTTGTGCAGGCTTGACCTGTGGACAGAGCTGGCACAATTTTCCATGGAACTGTTGGCTTGCACTTCGTCCAGTGTCCTGTCTGAACGGACGTTCAGCGTAGCAGGGGGGGATCGTGATCGATAAGTGCACTCGCTTAGCTCACAACAGTGTGGACTACCTCACATTTCTAAAAATGAATAAGGCATGGATCTGGGAGAAAATCAACACGTGACGAGTCGACCATATTTGATTGAATTTCCACAAATGTCTGCCACCACCCAGAACATGGTCCCTGTCTTAGGTAAATACAGTGGCATAAAAGGCCTTTAATGTCTGTTGAATGCCTAAATTTTGTGGCCTATACTGGCCGACAGTTACATTTTTATCCTGTGACCACCTAATGTCCCTCCAGCCACAGAATCCGAAGTTCTTTGCTGTCAGGTGAATGCCTATTGGCTAATTTCTGGGGCCTGTACTGGCTGACAGTTACATATTTATCCTGTGACCGCCTAATGTACCTCCAGCCACAGAATCCAAAGTTCTGTGTTGTCAGGTGAATGCTTATTTCCTAATTTGTAGGGCCTGTACTGGCAGACAGTTAAATTTTTTATCTCTAGCCACATAATCACACCCTTGTCTCACTCCTGCCTCTCATTATGGTGGCGTATGAACCGCATTCACCATAAGGACCTTCTAATCTTACAGGGTCATGTGACTGTGCCCCCCACCCTGTACTGGGCCCCCTTATACCCTGCATTGTGCCCTATTACCACACCCTGTGCAGTGCCCCTAGTCATTCCCTGTACTGTGCCCTCTAATACTCTTTTATCCGGTCAATGCATGGCGGTGGTATCCAATATCTGGATGGCCATAACTGTATCCCTTTCCCTGCCCATTCCATCCTTTTTTAGACCTGGCATGAGCGGGAAAAATATGCAGATTGCGGTGCTAAGTACCTTTGCGCCACAATCTGTGTCAGAAATACACCTAACAGACTTATTTCTATATAATAAATGACCACCTAATTGTATTATTATTCGGGGGTAGGGCTAATATCTTTATATTATATAGATTCTAGTGTATTATACTGTGCCCTGTATTTCTCAGTAGAAAATGATCCTTGGGAAACTCAGTCCTCATCCCTGTCTACCAGGACCAGGTAGCGCTCTGTCAGTACATGGCGGCCTCCCCTCTCGCCACGCTGCTCTGCTATGTACTGGTGCTTATTCTGACACTGGGGCTGGGTTCATATCCTATTTTTGCTATCCATTTAATGCATACCAAAAATGGATGCGTTAACAGATGCCTCAGACTGATGCCGTACAGTGGCGTTCGTTCAACAGACAGGATAGGAAATACAATTTTCTAGGCTCCAGCAGGGCACATTTTTTAGAGTTTCCCTTTAAGACGCATAAAAATGGCCCCTGATTAAAATACATATTTTTGGTCAGAATTTTTTGCCAATGATCCCCCTCTGGTATATCACTGTCTATGTTGTGGGACTATTTCTGTACTTCTAGTAAGTGTTTGCTGGCTGCAAATATGAGTTGAAGGTTTTTCAGGTTTGTCTGCTATTAAAATGAATGGGGCCCGCAGCGAACTTGCGGTTCGCAAACATTTGATCGCATTCGCGCCATCGCGAACCGTTCCGGCCGATGTTCGGCCATCACTACACATCAGTTCCAACAGAGGCAAGGCAACACTCTTTAAGGCCTGGAAAGTTTCATGACACCCCGCCAGCAACCTCACCCTGATGCGCGGCCTAATGTCACAAGGAGAGAAAAGTTTTGGAAGATGCTGAAGGAGTACGTTGCAGACTATGTCAGTGTCCTCAATGATCCCTCTGTCCCTTACAACTATTGGGTGTCCAAGCTGGACATGTGTCACGAACTCTACGCCTTGGAGGTGCTGGCCTGCCCTACCGCCAGCGTTTTGTAAGAGCGTGTATTTAGTGCTGCTGGGGGCATAACTGATAAGCGATCCGACTGTCAACTGAAAAAGCTGACAGGTTGACTCTTATCAAAATGAAAAAGGGCTAGATTGCCCCTGACTTCTCTTCTCCACCAGAGGAAAGCGGCTGAACATGAAGGCACTTTAAGGCCTCTTTCACACGGGCGTCGTGTGTGAGGGCCAGATAGGATGCAGGTGCGTTGCGGGAAAATGATTGATTTTTCGGCGCAAATGCAAAGTGTTTATATGCGTTTTGCACTCGCGGGAGAAAAATCGGCATGTTTGGAACCCAGACCCGAACCCTGACTTCTTCATAGAAGTTCGGGTTTGGGATCGGTGTTGTGTAAATTTTATTATTTTCCTTTATAACAGTTATAAGGGAATATAATAGCATTCTTAATACAGACTGTGAAGTAAATTAGGGATAGAGGGGTTAGAAAAAAAAATATATATATTTAACTCACCGCATCCACTTGTTTGTGCAGCCCGGCTCGTCTTTTTTCTTCTTCTTTGAGGACCTTTGGTGACGTCACTGCGCTCATCACATGATCCATCAGGTGATGGACCATGTGATGAGCGCAGTGACGTCACCAAAGGTCCTTTTCCTCCCAGGTCATCAAAGAAGACGACTGACAGCGCCAATAAGTGGATGAGGGGAGTTTAATTTTTTACATTTTAATTTTTTAATCTCTCCATCCCTAATTTACTTAGAATTCTGTATTAAGAATGCTATTATTTTCCCTTATAACCATGTTATAAAGGGAAAATAAAGATCAGGTCCCCATCCCAATCGTCACCTAGCAACCATGCGTGAAAAATCGCACCGCATCCACACTTGCTTGCGATTTTCACACAGCTCCATTCACTTCTATGGGGCCTGCGTTGCGTGAAAAACGCACAATATAGAGCATGCTGCGATTTTCATGCAACGCACAAGTGATGAGTCAAAATCACCGCTCATGTGCACAGCCCCATAGAAATGAATGGGTCCGGACTCACGCATTGCGCCCGTGTGAAAGAATACACTGTATACCCATGCACCCCTTCCACCACAAAAAAAAGGTACAAACCGGATTCCAAAAAAGTTGGGACACTATACAAATCGTGAATAAAAACTGAATGCAATGATGTGGAGGTGCCAACTTCTAATATTTTATTCAGAATAGAACATAAATCACGGAACAAAAGTTTAAACTGAGAAAATGTTAAATTTTAAGGGAAAAATATGTTGAATCAGAATTTCATGGTGTCAACAAATCCCCAAAAAGTTGGGACAAGGCCATTTTTACCACTGTGTGGCATCTCCCCTTCTTCTTACAACACTCAACAGACGTCTGGGGACCGAGGAGACCAGTTTCTGAAGTTTAGAAATAGGAATGCTCTCCCATTCTTGTCTAATACAGGCCTCTAACTGTTCAATCGTCTTGGGCCTTCTTTGTTGCACCTTCCTCTTTATGATGCGCCAAATGTTCTCTATAGGTGAAAGATCTGGACTGCAGACTGGCCATTTCAGTACCCGGATCCTTCTCCTACGCAGCCATGATGTTGTGATTGATGCAGAATGTGGTCTGGCATTATCTTGTTGAAAAATGCAGAGTCTTCCCTGAAAGAGATGACGTCTGGATGGGAGCATATGTTGTTCTAGAACCTGAATATATTTTTCTGCATTGATGGTGCCCATGCCACACGCACTCATGCAACCCCATACCATCAGAGATGCAGGCTTCTGAACTGAGCGTTGATAACAACTTGGGTTGTCCTTGTCCTCTTTGGTCCGGATGACATGGCGTCCCAGATTTCCAAAAAGAACTTTGAATCGTGACTCGCCTGACCACAGAACAGTCTTCCATTTTGCCACACTCCATTTTAAATGATCCCTGGCCCAGTGAAAACGCCTGAGCTTGTGGATCTTGCTTAGAAATGGCTTCTTTGCACTGTAGTTTCAGCTGGCAACGGCGGATGGCACGGTGGATTGTGTTCACTGACAATGGTTTCTGGAAGTATTCCTGAGCCCATTCTGTGATTTCCTTTACAGTAGCATTTCTGTTTGTGGTGCAGTGTCGTTTAAGGGCCCGGAGATCACGGGCATCCAGTATGGTTTCACGGCCTTGACCCTTACGCACAGAGAGTGTTCCAGATTCTCTGAATATTCGGATGATGTTATGCACAGTTGATGATGATAGATGCAAAGTCTTTGCAATTTTTCGCTGGGTAACACCTTTCTGATATTGCTCCACTATCTTTCTGCGCAACATTGTGAGAATTGGTGATCCTCTACCCATCTTGGCTTCTGAGAGACACTGCCACTCTGAGAAGCTCTTTTTATACCCAATCATGTTGCCAATTGACCTAATTAGTGTTAATTGGTCTTCCAGCTCTTCGTTATGCTCAAATTTACTTTTTCCAGCCTCTTATTGCTACTTGTCCCAACTTTTTGGGGATTTGTTGACACCGTGAAAATTTGAATCAACTTATTTTTCCTTTAAAATGATACATTTACTCAGATTAAACGTTTGATCTGTCATCTACGTTCTATTACAAATAAAATATTGACATTTGCCATCTCCACATCATTGCATTCAGTTTTTATTCACGATTTGTATAGTGTCCCAACTTTTTTGGAATCCGGTTTGTATATGGTTCAATCTTCCTTTTCTCGTCCTTCTCCTCCATCATATCAACATGCTTACTTGGCTATCCTCACCCCTATTGTTTTAGAGAGTCAGCTCAGCAGTAGACCCTCAACCATAATTTTTTCGATGGTTAGCTCAGCAGAAGGCCGTCAACATTAATTTTTTCGATGGTCAGCACAGCAGCAGAACCTCAACCATAATTTTTTCTATGGTCAGCTCAACAGCAGGCCCTCGTCCATAATTTTTTCCATGGTCAGATCAGCAGCAGGCCCTCAACCATAATTTTTTTGATGGTCAGCTCAGGAGCAGACACTCGCCCCATAATTTTTTCAATGGTCAGATCAGCAGCAGGCACCGCCCATAACTTTTTTAGAGAGTCAGCTCAGCAGCAGGCCCTCAAGCATAATTTTTTCGATGGTCAGCTCAGCAGCAAGAACTCGCTCCTTATGTTTTAGAGAGTCAGCTCAGCAGCAGACCCTCACCCCTAATGTTTTAGATGGTCAGATCAGCAGCCGGCCCTCGCCCCTAATGCTTTAGAGGGTCACCAGCAGGCCCTTGCTCCTAATGTTTTTAAAGGGGGAACCAGCAGGCCATCAATCATAATTTTTCAAGGGTGTGGCAGCCCTTTCACTTAGTGCATAGGCTTTATGAGTGTAGGAGTCCCATTACCCGAACAATTGTACCACAATATGAATGAGGCCCTCCTTTATGTGATATACAGCTTGTATAGGAGTGCCTCTTCCTTGCACTTCATATACAAAGTAAATATACAGGAAAGAATGTTTCCTAACAATTTTTCCTCTAAAATCGATGTTATCTACGGTTTTGTGCGTACTATTGTCAGTCTGTAAAATTGGCATACTACTCGGACAACATCGTTCACAGCAGCGACTGGGAGTCCAAGATGCATCCAGACATCCTCCCTATGCTGTTCCCGAACCATTTCAGTGGTGTTTCCATCAATTTCTGACATTTTCATGTGAACCAGACACCCTCCCCTCTTCAGAGCAGGGGGTGTCTGGTTCAATGCTCGGGTTCTCCCATTGACTTCCATTGTGCTCAGGTGCTTGGTAAAGCACCCGAGCTGTTCTACTCAAGCACCCAAGCACTTTGGTGCTCGATCAACACTGGTGACTACATTTCTAGTTGGAACAGGCAGTCTGTGGACGGTGCCAGAATCCTTGCTCAAGCTCCGGATCATGGAGAAGTGGGCCTTTTAAAGGAGATGTTTGGGGAGTTGCTAAGTGGGTGGGCAAAAGGAAGGGGCAACTTTCTCTGGGAGACACTCAGGCTAGTAGACAAGCTGCATAGGGCATCATAGGATTGTTCGGAAAACAAAGCAGAGATGGCAATGGATCATAAGTAAACTAGCGGCGATCATATCCATGACCTGGAATTGTGGAAAATGGTAAGCGGAATAATGAAATAGCTATTTTGGGGACAACATTACATTTGTTGGAGTTTGAAAACAATCCAACTATGTGAAGAATCTTGCCTTCTTTCCATAACACCACCTACATCAATGTTTTCCTCTATGAGTAAAGCTTCAAGCTGCCCTATCTAGAAGCTAGAGTCAGTGAAACAGAAAGTGATGTAATCGATAGTGCACACAGGAGGAGAACATAAATTGGAACATGAGGGACATTTTAATATGGTTTATTACTTCTTTTAAATGAGTGATGCTTTATATCGCCGACTTTTAATATGATAGTTTGAAATTAACTGCATTATTAATTACATAGAAGCTATTAGACAAGATATAATATTATAATATATTTATTTGAAAAAATACGCTTTTACACACACTTAGCAGCCCACTAAATAAATTAAGCAATACTGCCATTCAATGCAATATATTCAAAATCATTTACAAGGCACAATCATTACATCTTTGCATTAATGGAGTCAAAAAGGTAATATTACCAAGTTTAAAGAAAGGTATATATTAAAAGTTACCTTTTAGCACATATTAATATGTACCTATTGTTTCATTGTTTTTAATCTGAATAGTTGCAGATATTGTTCAGCTTAAAGTGTAAATCCAATTAGAAACTTTCTATAAATCAACAGTACAAGCTTCTTTAGGGCCACCTGTACACGTTGCAGAATACCTGTGGAAAAACCACAGAGTAGTAAATTACCAGCAAAGTGTATGAGATTATACAAATCTTATGTACACTTTGTTATGAAAAAAAATAAATTGTGCGGAATTTGACCTGCTGTGTGGATTTCCAAATCTGCAGCATGTCATTTTGGTTTGTGGTTTTAGCTTTGGATTTCAACCTTTTCCAATGAAGGTTGAGATCCACGGCAAAACCACTTCTAATCTGCACCAAAATCTGCAATTAGAAATTGTGGATTTTGGTGCGGATGTGTTGCAGAAACGCACATAAATACGCAAGGAAATTCATGCTGATCATATTAGTCTATATTAGAGAGGAGATCACTTTTCAGTTTCAGTAAAGGATCAGGTCTCCATGCTCCCCATAAAATTCTACGGAGAGGAGGAGCAGATTAGCTGATACATACAGAGAAAAGAACATATCATGCTCCCCTATCTCTCTGTAGCACACCCTCAGCTAAGAAACAGCAGCAGACATAGTGCACAAAAATATAGCGAAATCCACCTTCCATACAAATCTGTAGTTTATTTATGGAAAAAGATAAAAAGCCATACACAGACAACAGCGTTTATGCGCTTCAGGTCATTGCATACAGATCCTTTCTCATGACTTGACGCGTACACTCTTTGTGTATGGCTTTTTATTTATTTTTTTGCACAATAAACTACGTTGTCAATAGTAAGTCTATGCAATGAACCGAAACGCTTAGACGCTGTTCTCTGTGTGTGTGTGGCTTTTTATCTTTTTGCATAAATAAACTAAAGATTTTTATGCAATCTGGATGTCTACATATTTTTGTGTCAAGATTGCTACACCTGATCCAGGTGTTATCCGTGCTTCTGGGAATTACCAACAGGTGAGCTGGACTTCTTCTGCTTTATATTTCTAACATTATGGTGCAGTACTGAGCAGTGTAGCACTGAATCCAACACTGTGGCGAGTTAGAAAAATTGCTAAAAGCTGCAAGAATGTCAGTATTTGTCTCTATGCTTCTCTATCACTCAACAGCCGCTTCACCTCCCCTCTCCATAGAGTTTTATGAGGAGCATGTTACCTGATTTTCCAACTAAGGCTACTTTCACACCCGTTCAGAGGTCTCACAAGCGGTCCAAAACCAATCAGTTTTGCCCTAATGCATTCTGAATGGAAAAGGATCCTCTCTGGAGGCGGACACCAAAACGCCTGCAGCGTTTCGCTTTCCACTTGACGAAACTGAGCCAAAACTAATCCGTCCTGGCACATAATGTAAGTCAATGGGGACGGATCCATTTTCTCTGACACAATCTGGCACAATAGAAAACTGATCCGTCTCCCACTGACTTTCAATGGAGTTCATGACAGTTCCATCTTGGCTATGTTACAGAGAATACAAACGGATCCGTTCATGACGGATGCATGCGGTTGTATTATTGTAACGGATCCGTTTTTGCTAATCCATGACGGATCCGCCCAAAACGCGAGTGTGAAAGTAGCCTTAAACCCTAATCCAACTTATAGGGAATAAGTGATTACAGCAGTCAGACCCCAAGTGGTCAGATACTTATCCCCTATACTGTGGATACTGGTTAAGTTTTATTTGCGGCAAAATCTCTGGGAATTAAGAAAATTAAAATACTTAAATATTACTTTATTATAAATATATTCCCAAATACCTTTCATTAGGTATAATGGCTCGTTTTCTAGGAAGCAATCATTAGGAGAAATACAATGGCCACCGTCCTATTAGTACACACAAAACCTGTCCTAATCACACAGAAGGACAAGTTACTTCAGAACACTGAGCTAAAGATCTGTCTCATCCTTCTCACTTTTCTGCCCGTCAGGGATTATGATCCTAAATACAGCTGATAAGATCTTCAGATGAATCTCTGGAAATGGAGTTCATTAGAAGACATTAAGTACAGCGGCGATTGACAGGACAGACTTTGGTAATGTGGGGTTGTGGTAATGGAGACTGCTGCTCAATACCCACACTCCCACCCTCTGAACATCATATTCAGATTCATAATCCCTGAGAAGTAGGGGAGGAGGATGAGGCAGCTCTCTACATCAATGTTGTGAAGTAACATGGGCAGCACAGTGGCTGAGTGGTTAGCACTGGTGCCTTGCAGCGCTGGGGTCCTGGTTTCAAATCTGACCAAGTACAACATCTGAATGGAGTTTTAATGTTCTCCCCGTGTTTGTGTGGGTGTACTCTGGTTTCCTCCCACACTCCCCAAAAAAATATACTGTTAGGGAATTTAGATTGTGAGCCCCATTGGGGACAGTTAGATGCTAATGTCTGTAAAGCACTGTGGAATATAGTAGCGCTATATAAGTGCATAAAATAATATTATAATAATAAAACTTGTCCTGCTGTGTGATTAGGACAGGTTTTGTATGGATGGTGGCCATTTTATTTTTTCTTAATGATTGCACCTGAGACAAAACAAGCCATTACAACTAATCAAAACAATTTGGGAATGCATACATCATAAAAGTAACATTTAATTATGGTCAGCAATTTTATTTTCTTAGTTCCTGGAGAACCTCTTTAAACCAACTATCATATTATATATTTATATAGCTCAGAGGTTTTCTGCAGGCACTCCATCCCAGGCAGTATTTTATCGTGTATCTCTGAGGGATATCGAGAATTCAGAAAAGGATCCAGTCTCTATAAAGGTATATTATAAAATTAATCAGAAAAGAATGATTAACCTATTCAGAGTAAACAGAAAAAAACAATATGATATATACACTTAGGGTTAGATTTATCAAAACTCGTATGAAGGAAAACTGGCTTAGTTGCCCATAACAACCAATCAGATTCCACCTTTCATTTTTCAGAGCCCCTTCAGTTAGATAAATCCCCTAAGTTTGAAAATCAGTTGGACAAATACAAACATGTTCTTTATTGGCCTTCAGGTCAATGACCAGTAATATATTTCACATGTTGACCCAATTATAGACAGCTATTTATAAAAACTAATCTTGGCATAAAAGGAACTCAAAACTTGAGCATTCATATTTGAGAGCTGTTCAGCACAATCTCATGCTCTGCTTCTCATGCATAACAAAAATTGTTAGTGTTGCCCAGAGCGACAAATACGTTTGCCTCCTTTATTTTTAACCCTGTCCCGAAGAAAGGAGATCTGATTGGTTTCTATTATGAACGCACTTTTTCTGAAAGCAGATTTACGCATTAGGATATACATGTACTACATGGGTTCTGGATTACTGGAAAATTCAAAGGGGTATTCCAGTCAGATAAAAGTGGATGCAGTAAGATACAAATGGTGGGAAAAAAATAACAGCTTATACTCCTTTCACCGAACCCAAGCCACTGCTGTTTTGATGGTGTATGGGTCCCCACTGCACTCTAGTTCCTGCCCCTGTCCCAACACGGCAGAAAATGGCTATGAATGCCACGTAGCGAATCAATGACTGCAGTGATAATCTGTCTCAGACAGTATTTGGATAAGCAGCATTCCCAGCTATTTTCCTCTGTATCGGTATGTCAGGAGGAACTAAGGGACCTGGCACTGTCGGAACAGTAGCTTTGTGGGACTGGTGAGAGGAGCATAAGCTCTGTAATTTTTTATTTACACAATTTGTATCCTACTGAAAACTCTTGTCTGGAATACCCCTTTAAGTCACTAACAAAATGCTGTTAGGATGTCAGACGATACACAATTATAGAGGTTCACCACAGAAATCCACAGGAGAGTTTTTGTTTTTTTATAGACCATCTATTTTGTTAGGGAATGAAATTCACCAGAGACCAATGTTTGTTCCATGTCAGTATTTTTAATCGCAGGAACTGGTAAAGCAGTCTAGGTAGTATGAATACAGAACCATAAATGTCTGCTCTCTGGATCCATGATTATAGCTTCAGAGGGTGGTCTATGCTGCTTAAAAGGTACATTCCATCAAAATAAATTGTTTTAATAATCTTGCAGACTGAATACATAGCTAGGGATGAGCAAATCGACAGGATGTTTCATTGTATGGCCAGATTTAATTCCTTGTAGTAACCATATTTTTGTAAAATAAATCTAGGTGGAAAATCTGAGCTCAAACTTGTTTTTTCAAGAGCCGATTTTGGCTGTGACCTTTAAAAACCCAATTGGATCTCAATTTGTTCAAAAATCTAATGGAAAATCCGGAATTAGACTTACCGGTAATTCAGTTTCCACGAGATCACCACGACGGATACTAGGAGATTGACCCCTGACCTCTGTAGGGGCAGGAACAGAGAGAGGGTTTAAATCCCCCCCTCCCACCACCAACACCAGTGTGTCCAAAATCACAGAGACAGAAAATAAGTGGTGAGAACATAAAAAAATAAGTCGAGAGGGTTTTACTTCATAACCTCCCAGGTAAGACTAAATAAAGGGTAGGGAATATATGTGCCGTTGTGGTGATCTCGTGGAAACTGAATTACCGGTAAGTCTAATTCCGGCTTTCCACCTCATCACCACGACCGCCTGAAGGACCTGACATCCAAAAGACAAGTCTGAACTAGATAGGTCTAGCCTATAGTGTCTTGTAAAGGTGTGAATGTTGGACCAAGTAGCAGCTTTACAGATATCCTCAAGAGAAGCTCCGGCCCGTTCGGCCTGGGAGGAGGACATAGCTCGGGTAGAGTGAGCTCTTAAATTTGAGGGGCAAGGAAGGCCTTGGGACTCATAGGAAATGGAATCCTTCATCCACCGTGCTAAGGAGGACCTGGAAGTTTTTAGACCCTTATTCTTACCTGAGAATAAGACAAACAGGTTGTTGGATCTACGGAACCCTTTTGACACTTCAAGGTACCGTAAGACTGAGCGTCTTACATCTAGTGAGTGGAAGCTAGATTCCCTATCATTAGAGGGATTACTGCAAAAGGAAGGTAAAACTATCTCCTTGTTACGGTGGAAATCCGATACTACTTTAGGTAGAAAATCTGGATCTAACTTAAGAATAATTCTATCATCGATGATACGGAGATAGGGTTCTTGTATCGACAGAGCTTGAATCTCGCCTAGCCTTCTTGCGGACGTGATGGCCACCAGGAACGCGGTTTTTAGAGATAGATGTTTGGTGGAACAACTTGACAGAGGCTCAAACGGGGCAAGTGTTAGTCCTGTGAGCACCGTATTGAGGTCCCAGTTGGGGATCTGGGATTTTAGAGAGGGGCGTAGGCGAGAAGCTGCTTTCATAAATCTTCTGATCCAGCGATGATTGGCTAGATCTTGATAAAAAAAACAAGTTAGGGCCGAGACTTGTACCTTCAAGGTGGAAGGTCTAAGACCTAATTCAAGTCCCTGCTGGAGGAAGTCCAAGATTTTCTGAAAATTGGGCGGCTCTAAGTTTCGGGCAGGGTTACCGATCCAGGAACAGAATCTCTTCCAAATCTTTTGATAGATCGAGAAGGTAACCTTCTTCCTACTCGCTTTCAAGGTAGATATCACCTGGTCAGAAAGCCCTTGTGACTTTAACCTCTGGACCTCAGGATCCAAGTTGATAACTTGGGTTTGGATGTAGAATTGGCCCTTGATGAAGCAGGTCCCTCCTGGAAGGAAGAGGCCATGGGTCCTCTATTGATAGGTTTTTTAAGGAAGGGATCCGGCTCCTTTTTGGCCAGTAAGGAGCTATTAGAACTAGAGTCGTGTTCTCTAGAGTGAGTTTTTGAATTATCCTGGGAAGTAGAGGCAAGGGTGGAAACGCATAACAGAGGTCCCATTCCCAACGAATCGTGAGTGCATCCAGCGCCCAAGGATTGTCCCGTGGGTTCAATGAACAGAATGTTGGTACCTTTGTGTTTTTCTTGGAGGCAAACAGGTCCACTTGTGGAGAGCCCCATCTTTCTACCAGAACCTGAAACACGTCCTGATTTAGAGACCATTCGGTATGGTCTATTAACTGGCGACTGAGATAGTCTGCTTCCACATTCGGAACCCCTTTCAAGTGAATCGCAGAGATAGATCTCACGTGGAACTCTGCCCAATTGAAGATTCTCCTCGCGACGGACATCAGCTTCTCCGATCTTGTGCCTCCCTGGTCAGAGAGGTATGCTACTGTCGTCGTATGGTCTGAAAAAGAATCTTTACGTGACGACCTACGAGAAGGATTTCTGCAGCTTTCAGAGCTTTCCAGACCGCTTCTAGTTCTCTGAAGTTGGACGATTGAGAGCGGGTTGTTGGAATCCAGGAACCCTGAAAGAAGTGATCTCCCACTTTCGCTCCCCATCCTTTTTTGCTTGCATCTGTAAGCACTTGAATGTAGGGAGTTTTCTCCCAGGCGACCCCCGAGGACAGATTGCTTGTGCTTTTCCACCAGTCTAGGGAGGTCTTCACCGCTAGAGGGATCAGAACTTTGTGATCCAAGGAGGACTGTTGCTTGTTCCAAGATCTGAGGATCCATAACTGGAGGGATCGGAAGTGGGACTGGCTCCATGGGACAGACGGAATGCAGGATGAGAGAAGACCCAGGAGACTCATAGCTTCCCTTATGAGACAGGACCTTCTATTCTGAAACTGTCGAACATTCAATTGGAGGTTTTTGACCTTGTCTGGTGGGAGAAAGGTATGTTGAGCCCGGGAATCCAGGACGACACCCAAAAACTGTATAGTGCTGGACAGAACAAGATTTGATTTTTTCTGGTTCACCAACCACCCTAGATCTTGGATGAGTGACAGGAAGGTTAGTAAGTCTGTTCTGAGTTTGCTCTCTGAATTCCCAATCAGAAGGAAATCGTCCAGGTATGGTATAATCACCAATCCCTTGCGCCTCAGGAAGGCCACCATTTCGACCACCAGTTTCGTGAAGACTCTGGGCGCAGATGATATCCCAAAAGGGAAGGGCCGTAATTTGGAAGTGATGGGTTACCCCCGTGGTCTTGGATGGCAAATCTCAAGAACTTCTGGGACTCTGGAAGAATTGGGACATGGTAGTAAGCGTCCTGAAGATCTACTGAACACATCAGGGTATTTTTCCCTATTAAAGGAATCAGGGACTTTAGGGATTTCATCCTGAATTTCCGATAAATTATGAACTTGTTCAGGGCTTTTAAGTTTATAATCGTACGGAATGAGCCTTCTTTTTTCTCTACCAGGAAAAGATTTGAATAGAACCCCTGTCCTAGCTGTGTTGATGGGACCTGTACTATCACGTCCATCGCCAGAAGGCTTTGAATTCCTTGCAGAATCTTCCTGCGTATGTTGAAGGACTTTGGATTGGTAACAATGAAGCGGTTTGGGGGAGATGAAGAAAGTTCGATTCAATATCCGAACTTCATTACCCCGAACCCTTGGGTCCGGGACATCATAGACTCGCAGGGAGTCAGAAAATTCTTCAATCTCCCCCCGACTTTGGTGTCATTGTTTATCTGAGGACTTATTTTGGGAAGAGGGGTTATTTCTACCCCTGCCCCCTTTCGGATAGCTCCAGCGTCCTGACTTCCCTTTATCCCTAAAGAATTTGTTCTGGCTAGTGGGGGCGCGAAAGGGATATTTCCTTTTGTAGGGTCTCTCCTCTGGGAAGCTCTTTTTCTTGTCCGGAGCCTTTTCTAAGATACGGTCCAGGACAGGGCCAAAGATGTACTCCCCTGAGAACGGGATGGAGCATAATTTCATTTTTGACGTGTTGTCGCCTGACCAGCTCTTCATCCACAGAGCCCGGCAGGCCACGTTGGAGAGAGCGGCGTCTTTAGCAGCAAATCTGACAGATTCTGCCGAGGCATCTGCCATAAATGCTGTGGCGGACTTTATTAAAGGGAGGGACCTCAAGATTTCTTCCCTTGGAGTATTATCTCTAATGTGAGCTTCTAGCTCATTTAGCCACACCCCTATCGACCTTGCTACCGAGGTGGCTGCGATGTTAGCTTTCAAATTAAACATGGCCGCTTCACATGATTTTTAAAAAAAGGCTATCTGCCTTCCTATCCATGGGGTCCCGCAACCGAGAGGTGTCTTCAAAGGGCAAGGCAGTCTTTTTATTGACTTTTGCGACTTGAATGTCAAGCTTTGGTGTTTCGTTGAAAATGTTCCCTTCGTTAGTGTCAAATAACAGACGGTTCTTAAAGGACCTGGACACTCCCAAACGCTTCTCTGGGTTGGACCATTCATCAAGCACCATATCTCGTATGTTCTCATTAATTGGAAACACACGGGTCTTTTTAACCCTGAGTCCCCCAAACATCTCGTCCTTAACAGAGTGGGCTTTTGGGGTTTCTTCTACCCCAATAGTGGCTCGGACAGCCCTTAGAAGGTCTGGCATCTCTTCCAACGAAAAACAAAATTTCCTGATTCTGTAATCTCAATATCAGAGGATGCCTCCTCGTCCTCCCAGGCTCTGGATGATGAAGCCTCTTCCCCTATCCCCTCCGGTTCTGATAAAGGAGAAGGTCCCCTTCGCTTTTTTGGTGGAGGTGGATCCCTGGGTAAGGAGGAAATTTGGGATAAAGAGGATTTTACTTGCTCATGTATCATGGATTTTAATTCATCAACGAAGGAAGGTTGTTCTTCAGAAATATTGCTAGAGATGCAGTCCTTGCATAGTCTCTTGCGGTAGTCGTCCGGAAGCCGTTTGAGGCAGGACACACATTTAGCTTGTTTCCTAATTTTTTTCTGAGCCTCCTTAGGGACCTGGGAAGAATAACCCCCATCAGCCATGATAAATATACATGGAGATAATAGCCAGAAGCCCCAAGCCAGAGATGTGGAGGAGGAGGAGGAACAAGCAACCTGGTACAGTGTCTAAAAACCAGTAACAGGGCAAATAAGCGCTTCCCCACAGGGGAACTTACGGTAGGCGGCATAGAAGGATCTCCAGGGGAGCGGGGCTCAGTCGACATGACTGCACGGCTGACTCCAAATACGCCGGTATCCACAGAGACATTCGGCACTTGCTGGCGCCAAATTTTTGAATCTGGAGACGCTTCCTGAATGACGTCACTTCCTCCGCAACTGGAAGTGATGTCTGATGCTTTTCTGAAGCGCTTTAGGCGCGCACCCAGCGATAGCCAAGGAGTCCCGGCGGGAGATCGCGACCCGGGAGCAGGCTCACATATAGTAATGGAGCGAGGCCTCCCTCCTTCACCCCTGCCCGGCGTTAGTACGGAGACCATAGGAGGGCAGGGGGAACACCAGGTAAGGTGTTAGGAAGTTACGCAACTTCATCTCCCCACAGGGAGACTCTCTCTGCCCCTGTCCTCTGTAGGGACAGGAAACACTGGTGTTGGTGGTGGGAGGGGGGGGATTTAAACCCTCTCTCTGTTCCTGCCCCTACAGAGGTCATGGGTCAATCTCCTAGTAGCCGTCGTGGTGATGAGGTGGAAAGCCCAGTTGCTTGCTACAGGTTACAACACAATTTCTGTATATCTACTTGCAGTTTTTAGAAAAAACTGCTTAAGTAAAAAATATTACATTCACAATACATTGGGATAGGTTCTTTGGTTCGTTCATACAGTTAATGCAAATATTTAGTTGGGATGTAATGCTGCCAGTAACAATGGCAACCTACCCTGATGATGTAAGAAAATCATAACCATTAGTTAAAAGTAGCCCCGAGTTATAATTCCAGAAACTGCTGTCAATAATAGATACTGTAGACTGGGCAAATCAGTTTTGTAGGAGACACACACAGGTGTAGGTGACAAAAAGCAGAACACAGTTTTAGGGCTACCCATCGTCAAAAGTAGAAATCTTAATAATCATCTGCTTGTAAGAAGTTTCTATTATACTCACATTGCAGAGACCACAAGCATATAGCATGACACAAATTATGGTGTAAAATAATGTGTTAAAAACCAAAGTTGTACAAAATAAGCCATGAGACATTCTCAGTTAATTGTTATATTAATCACACATTATTGTGAACACTTTCTCCTTTCAACGTTGGCAGTGCATAACTCAAGTGTCGTCAGTTGGCTTGGTGGGTCTGCACATATATTCATCCCTCATTTTTGTCATGGGTAAAAGGGGTGATTTATCTTTCGCCCATGTAGACATCCATCATACCAGATGGGACACACTCGTGGATATTAGTTAGGCCAAGTTCACATGCAAGTTATTTGGTCAGTTATTTCCATCAGTTTTAGTGAGCCAAAACCAGGAGTGAAGCCTACTCAGATATCAGGTATAATGGACAGATCTGAACCTGCTCTGTGTTTTTTCCACCGAACCTGCTTTTAGGACACAATAACTGATAGAAAAAACTGATGAAAAACTGATGTGTGAACTCAGCCTTAGTTGGTCAGTACGACCAAAATTGGCAGGTTTGGATGACTCATCAAATCTGTATGGGCTCCTTTATGGAATGGGTCTTTATGGCTATAGAGCTTCCATTCTCATCCCAGAATGGCCTTATACACTCCAATACCAAATTCTGGCACATAGAAAAGGGTTAAGTGGCAGACAGAAGATCTTATGGGAGCTTATTTAATGCTAAAACCAAGCAGAGTTTTCTTTTAGAAGGAGGTTACCATATTGGTTCATTAAATAATATGGCACTTATAGGTTGTGAGGGGAGACATTTTATAAATTGCCCTTGATCACTACGAATAGGGCATCTGGGTATAGTAAACCTTCAACATGACATCAATAGAATCTGCAGTAGATTATCAGAGGTTTTGGATTACTAGACAAAGAAGAATACAGATGTGGCCTTACATTTGCTTGAAATTGGTTAATGACTACAATCTCTCTGGAAAAATATTCAAGATAACATCAAAACTCTTGCAAACTGAAATGTACAACACAACTACTGAATGGCTACACTTTATATCATGTTTCTCAAAAAACAAAACGTCATCTCACTCTCTTTCAGAATTTGTTGAGCCAAGAGGAAAGGTAAGGGTGGACATGTCTGTATAAAACCTCACTTGGGAGAACCTTCAGGAAAAAGTCCAATAAAATGTTAAAGATTAGGCCTTGTTGACACATCAGTTTTTTTTTTTATCAGTTATTTCAATCAATCAGTTATTGTGAGCCAAAACCAGGTGTGGGTCAAAAACACAGGACAGTTGCAGACCTTTTCATTACACTTTATCCCTGTGTAGCCTCCACTTCAGGATTTGGCTCACAAAAGCTGATGGAAATAACTGATCAAATAACTGACGTGTGAACAAGGGCTCAACTGTCATTTCCTGTGACTGTTCAGAATTGGCTGTGTGTGTACATGAAGAATAAGCACATCATATTACTTTTATCTGGCATTTTCCAGCAGTTTTTCCCTCCACAGACTCCATCTCTAATTGTCAGTTTCCCCTGAATGAAATTCCAGTGTGGGTGGAAACCAGCTGCTATGAGGTCTATCATGCAATATGATGTTGCCTATCTCTTTGTGGAAAACCCTCAGGAAGAACAGCACATGGTGGACATTGACCAGCAGTAATGGGCAATGTTAATGTGAATCCAGCAATGAGGGGAGATAGGACACCCTAAAAATCAGCAGCAACTCCTCCTCCTCTCTCAATAGACTACTATAGGCAGCAAGTGTAAACTCATCCTTCAGTGAGCTGTTAGTCGATAGTCATCTCTGCCTCTCTGGACTGATTTTACCAGTGAATTGAGAGTGCACGATCAGCTCAGTAGGAGGACAGGTACCCAAGTATAGTTTTCTCTATATTTTCATTGCAGGTACTATTGATTTATGAGAAAAAACTGAAATGATGGGTACTCTAAGGCCTCTTTCACACTACCTTTTTTTTTCCGTTTTGCGGGCCGTTTTTTTAGTTCCGTATACGGTCCGTATAAATTCAATTTCCGCGTTTTCGTATCTCCGTTCCGTGAAAAGATAGAACATGTCCTATATTTGGCCGCAAATCACGTTCAGTGGCTCCATTAAAGTCAATGGGCCCGCAAAAAAAACGAAATGCATACAGAAATGCCTCCGTATGTCTTCCGTATCCGTTCTGTTCTATGTAATTACTGTATATGCCATATGGAAAACCGGAAACACAATGGACAAAAATTGAACGGATCCGTGAAAAGCAGACCACCAAACACTGAAATAGCCATACGGTAGAGTGAAAGAGGCCTAACACAAAACATGTTACTTAGCATTTTTTAAAGAATTCTTAATTGCTTGATTCTGCTATGTCTTCTACTTATGATCTTACAAAATCTGAAATAGTTACTGAAATTTCTGGATTTTTGGATGCCATGAAAAAATGTCAATGTACTAAATAATTGATTTATTCAAAATAATACACAGGAATGTGTCAAATTCATCAAATCTGACGTTGCTGGATGGCAAATATTAAAATATACACACTCCGACAAAAAAAGAAAGAAAGAAATGCACCCAGAAAAAAAATGTCAGATTGCTGCAAAATTTAGTGTGCAGTTATGTCTCAGACAGATATGTAAATGATTACAGGTGTGGTCCGATTAGACCCTGAGTCTTGCCACTATAGAATTAACGGATCCGGTTGCGTTATCTCTAAAACAGCCATGCACTATTGACTTACATTGTGTTTCATGCTGGATCCATCTTGCTCCGCATCCCATGACAAACTCAAAAACACTGTTTGCAGCATTTTTCTGTCCAGCATGGGTATGCAACCAAACGGAACAGAATGCATTCCGATGCATTCTGTCCAAATTGACACTGAATGGGGTCAAAACTGAAGCATTTTCCTCCAGTACTGAGATCCTATGACACATCTCAATAGCGGAAAGGAAAAACGCTGATGTGAAAGTAGCCCAATACTGTAATTACTTCTTACATATATCATTACAATCACGCATATACAGTTTAATTTAATTCCAACATCTCCTTTTTGGTGCATTAGGGCTTTTTTTTTTTTTTTTTTTTAGAAGCCTGACTCAAAGAATAAAATCGGTAGAATTTGAGAACAATATTAAACAGTATGACAGGGCACTCAAGAAATCGTGACCATGTGGTTGATGCAGTTTGATATCTTTATTGCTATTATGAATAATGTTATTCAAACAAATCAATTGTAAAAATCGATAGGTGGATCGATAAAATGAATAAAAATGATCGTTTTACACAAAGACTCAGGGTAATATAGTGCAAATATCGACAGTCATAAAATACAATCTCTAATTCAATTGTTCAGTCCAATTTTAGTGTGTACACCTGGGTATTGATAAAGTCCAATCGAATATTGTTATGTCCCACTTCCAATTACAGCAGCGTCCCGCTGAAAACGAAGTGTATCAAGAGGTTTTTCTTAGACGACTCTGTGTTTCTGTTGGATTTAACTGCCAAGCCCACCAGATCTCAATCTATTGGTGGAAAGTCTGCAGTGGCGGTTATAACAGAGATATCCCATCAAATGAGGCTTCCAAATGTGGTCTGTAAATCGGTCAGTTTGGGGTACTTTGCTCCTTCAATATAAAGATGGGGGGTGTAGCACCAGACGCGTTTCGGGGTCCAAGTTATTGCCCCTTCCTCAGTGGTATAGTTATACCACTGAGGAAGGGGCAATAACTTGGACCCCTAAACGCGTCTGGAAAAACCTCTTGATACACAGTGTCATAGACACTTCTGAGGAGAGGAGAGGATCCAAAGTCTAAAGTCTGGAGAACCTTCGGTCAATATAAGGTAAAATTTACTTGCAAGTAATTTTATAGCGGGACACCGCTATCTACTTCGTTTTCAGCGGGACGCTGCTTTAATTGGAAGTGGGACATAACAATATTCGATTGGACTTTATCAATACCCAGGTGTACACACTAAAATTGGACTGAACAATTGAATTAGAGATTGTATTTTATGACTGTCGATATTTGCACTATATTACCCTGAGTCTTTGTGTAAAACGATCATTTTTATTCATTTTATCGATCCACCTATCGATTTTTACAATTGATTTGTTTGAATAACATTATTCATAATAGCAATAAAGATATCAAACTGCATCAACCACGTGGTCACGATTTCTTGAGTGCCCTGTCACACTGTTTAATATTTACCTATTGCATTGAGTGAGTGGTCTCAATACACAGGTGCACCGATTTGGGGTCCATTTTTTCCTAGTGCGACATCTTATTTAATTATTAATTTGAGAACAATAGTTCCGATTTCACTGCTGATAGTTTCAAACCATTTAAGTGCTTAGTACATAACTAAAATTAATAATTATCTGGAGTGGGATTTTAGGAAACTTTTCTGAAGGAAAAACAATAGGGGACAATGCAAAAACACACAATATACATAAAGAGGAGAACAAAATCAGAATAGCAGCTAATAAAAAAGGTTTGTGCAAGGAGTAATAACAAATACATGAATGCTTAATGGGGTTGTCCAGCTTTTTTCAAGTGAAGGCCTGTCCTACTCCACACCCCCTCCATTCAGCTGATGGTGCTCTGTAGCTCAAGTGCAGACTTCTGGTGTTGGAGCTAAACAGAACAGCTGATCAGCAGGGGTGCAGGGTGCCAACTGAACAACCCCTCTAAGTCATGCCCAGTGTAGGAAAATTGGTACACTGAATCTTTTCTTTGTTACTTGCCAGTGTGCCACATGTTAAAAAAAAGGTCAGTATTTGCTACATAAAACATCATGTACATGATGGCACGATGCAATACGACAAAAAGCGAATTCTGTAATGAAATCCCACATCATTTTCACAGTTTTAGTCTCACCAGAGAACCCATCCTTAGGTTTGCACTTGTTTCTGCATCATAGAGAGCACAAAGGCACTGAAATCAGACACTGTGGACTCCAGGAAAGTACAATACAAGTTGGTCCAGTTTTCGGCTCTTTTACAACATAGTATTACTAAGCCAGCGTTGTTATAGTATCTGCTATGCACTAAAGTATGCACTGTATTTTTCTCTTACAAACGTAAGTTTTAACTGGTGCCCACAGCAATTTCAACAGTAGTTTAAGCAGCCTTGTAGAACAATCCACGAGAGCATCCCCATCTGTACTCTACTGAAAGGCTTTAATTGGCTTTACTTTCTGTTGTCACCATGAATGCATCACTCTTTGCAAAAAGGTTCCTTGCAGTAGAATGCCTTCAATCTGTAAGGAGAAGAGTGTGCTAAGTAGACCATTTTGTTTTACAGTACTCAAGTATGTGAAATTTAAAAACAATTTCAATGTGTGCTTATATTTCAGGGCTACAGTACTTCACCAGTAAATATTTTTTTTTAAATTGTGTGAATGCACACTGGGTATTACAAGAAAAAAACACATGTTAATAAATCGCCACCTAGTGGACAACAGTTTAATGGCAAAGGTCTAGTAACAGTTTGTGAGGCTGAAAAAAAAAGACATTGATCATCTAGTTCAGCCTGTTATCCTGCAAGTTAATCCAGAGGAAGGCAAATAAACCCTGCGAGGTATAAGCCAAATTTTCCTCATTACAGGGGAAAATAAATTCCTTCCCGACGTCAATCAGAATAACTCCCTGGATCAACGACCCATCTCTAGTAGCTATAGCCTGTAATATTATTACACTCCAGAAATACATCCAGGCCCCTCTTGAACTCTTTTAGTGAACTCCCCATCACCACCTCCTCAGGCAGAAAGTTCCATAGTCTCACTGCTCTTACCGTAAAGAATCCTCTTCTGTGTTATAGCCAAGACGGATCCTTCGTGAACTCCATTGAAAGTCAACGGGGGACGGATCAGTTTTCTATTACGTCAGATAGTGTCAGAGTTAAACGGATCTGTCCCCATTGACTTGCATTGTGGGTCATGACGGATCTGTCTTGCTCCGCATCCAATGACTGAAAAAAATAAATGGGGACAAACGGAATGTTTTTTTCCGGTATTGAGACCCTATGACGGATCTCAATACCGGAAAATAGGAACTCTAGTGTGAAAGTAGCCTTAGTTTTACTCTCTTTGGTAATGAATCTGTCATGCCCTGCTCAGGTTATGTGCGGAGGTCTGCCAGGTTAGCAGCACGTGTGTAGTTTTTTTTGTTTGTTTTGGGTTTGGAGTTGAGCTGTATCCGCCTCCCTTCAGGTGCACTGGGTGGGGTCGTTTGTGTGAGTTTAAATTAGGCCCCTTCCCAGTGTCCTGTGCGGGTTATAGCGTCTATCTTGCTCTGAGGAAAGGTGGATTTGCAGTTTCTGCTCTGCTACAAGATAAGTTGGTTTTGGTTTCCTTTTTGTGTTCTGTCTAGGCTGTGAGAGACACCAGAACCTAAGGAAGCAGGCTGCCTCTTTCCCCCTTTCCACCATCTTAGGGACTTTAGGGAATCTTCAGCTTTAGGCACGGGGGCACATTGATTCCCACCTTTAGGGTCTGAATGTGTGCACAGAAGTCCAGGGAGAGGTGGTAGGGAATTTTCAGGAGGTGACCTTTATCCCCAGCTTCTGGCCAAGATGCTTGTTTTGAGGTTTTCTGTGTGTTTATTGTATCTTGTATCCTACCCACCGTGACAGAATCTCTGTCTCTAGTTTGGCTGCTTTTATTTGTCTTTTACATATTCTATTTCTTTCCTTATAGTTTTTCAATGCTTCCTCACTACCCTCATGTTTTAGTGATTTAAATGCTTTCTTTTTGTTATTGATTGCTTCCTTTACATTTCTATTTACAGTATCTACATAGTTTTTTCTTGTTCCTCACCCATTTATTCCCATAAAGGTATGCGCCTCTCACAATTACAGTTTAATTTTAAAAAATATCCTATTTTGTGGCACTATTTTTATTTTTGAGGACATTGTCCCAGTTAGTGATACCAATGGCCTCTCTTAGCTGATCAAATGCAGCTTTTTTGAAGTTTGGTATTTTTCTGCCTCCCTGAAGAAACACTCTTTTGAATGACAATTGGAAGGTTATTTTATGGTCACTATTTCCTATGTGTCCTCCAACCTGCACATCTGTTGTTCTGTCAGATCTATTGGTTAGTACTAGGTATAAGCGAACTTCATATTTTGAAGTTCGGGTTGGGGTATATGCTGAATTGAGTAATGGATTCCGTTACCATGGACCATAACTCAATTCCAAAACGTAATGCCTTTAGAGGCATTCCGTTATTCATTCCGTCATAATAGAAGTCTATGGCCTGCACAATGGATCCATCCGGTTTCCGTTATGCTGGAGTCTTCTCCTGCATAACGGAAACCGGACGGATCCGTTGTGCAGGCCATAGACTTCTATTATGACGGAATGAATAACGGAATGCCTCTGAAGGTATTCAGTTATGGAATTGCGTTATGGTCCGTAGTAACGGAAGTCATAACGCAATTCAGCATATACCCCAGCCCGAACTTCAAAATATGAAGTTCACTCATCCCTAAGTTAGCAGAAAGTCCAGTATGACCATCTGTTGGTTCCTGAACCAGCTGGGAAACATAATTGTCATAATTGTCTCTAGTTATTGCCAAGTTATTTTATTTGGCCAGCATGCTACATTTGTATGCATATGTATAACAAGTTTGGTGCTGCAGTTGCTCACGTGATTGGAAAAATTATTTTATTTTCTCCCTCCCACAGGCCAAAGGACTTAACCTTTTTTGCTGGCGTACCTGTACGAGGTCTTCGTTGCCTACCACCATACATAATAGATCACTATCGTACGGGTCGTTAAAGATACAGTATTGTGTGACACATTGTAATGAATAATTTAGTGTCTCACAGTAATATTATTACACTCTTACTTTACTCAATAAGAGATTTTTCACTGTCTTGTTTCTCTACAGCATCATCATCCGAATCTGCAAACAAAGACAAAATCAAGGCATCAGAAAAATATTATACGCACTAAAGTTACATGTAAAAAAAAAAATAAAAAAAAAAAATAAAAACAGACTCAATGTCTAAAGCTGGCCATACACATACAATAGGGATAAAGTCGGCTGATTTCTTCATCCAACACAGGATTGAGAGATGGCGGATTCACTGTGGATTTTTAACTGTGAATTTGTGCAGGTAAAATCTGCAGTGTATTACAGTACCAGGCACGTGGATGAGATTGTACAAATTTTAATATCTACATGCTGCAAAGATTTTACACCAGCAGAAATGAGTATTTTACAGATTTTCAAGACTGGAGCATGCTCATTCTGTAGTGGATTTTCGCGGCAAATTTCATTGCTTTTAATTAGGGCTGGGCGATATGGCCTAAATTCTATATTGCAATATAATTTGAAGCATGTGCGATATAACGATATATATATTTTTTGGGGGGAGGTTAAACTTTTTTTTCCCTTTATATTTACTAACTATTAGCCCCCTTAAGGGTAGAACCCTTGTCCTATTCACCCTAATAGAGCTCTATTTGGGTGAATAGGACTTTACACTGTCCCTGCTTCCCTGTGTATAGTGCACACAGCAGCAGGGAGCTTACCAAGGCAGCCACAGGATTACACTGCTAGGGCACCGATTAGAAGCTGCCATTGTGCCACTGCCACCAACGAGTGAGGAGGGGGGGGACCCTGGGGCCACTGCCACCAATGATTTCATACCTTGGGAGGGGGAGAGTAGAGTAGGGGGGGGGGGGTGGGGGAGGCTGCAATTTATACTAAGAAGAGGGGGAGTAGAAGGGAGGGACTGTGGCCACTGCGCCACCAATTAATATAGTTAATTCTTGAATACAAACATAGGCTGCGGGTGCTGGCCATATCCCATACCCGGCCTCTATGACTGCTCGCTGTGATCAGCCACATTTAACCCCTCAGGACTGCTCAGTTGGGTCAACGGCAGTCACATGTAGCGTAACTCCCAAATGAAACAGTGCTCAGGTTGATTCCCAACTATAGCTGAAATAGACCTACCTGCAGGAGATTCTGGGGGAGAGTAGAACTGTCCATCCGACCTTGGTCCTGGTGGTAAAAGTGCAGCACGTTCAGAAACGCTCTGTATCATTAAACGACCTAATAAACAAGAGAAAAGTGTACATTTAGTTATGGGATAGAAAATACAGAAATAAAACATGCGAAACATGTGCGATATCAAAACCAAATCGCAACAACTAGTTTGCTTGCACTGCTAAACAAATTTTTGCGACACGTGCACAATCACTGATTCAGTTTACCAGACAGATCATTTGTGCATGTGCCCATAATCACAGTAACTGTGCATGCAGAAGATTATCACGGCTGCACAAAATGTCCGGCCATGTTAATCTGCAGGCATATTAGAAAACAGTCTGTAAAAAGACGCTCCCTCACAGAGGTAAAATTAATTCAGATGAATAAAATGATTCGTACAAATTGATTCTCTCATCCCTAGGATAGATCCATAAGGATCCCATCGCCTATTGTTTGTACTTGACAGTGCTACCGTCCCAGCTCTATGGTGGCTACTGTCACTCGATGGGGCTCACCCCTTTCAGGGCCTTATGCTACATCAGGGCATTGTAAGAGTACATCAGGGTTAGGTTACCGTTAGGCTTCATTTACATGACGAAAAATTGCCGCGAGCGCTGGGAGTGCATGGTGACATCATCAGGCTTGAGCGCAGGTCCTTTGGCATCAAGAGAGGAGCACCTACTTCTGCTTGTGCAACTGGATGAGGTGAATATATTTTTTTAACCCCCAAAAGGCCATTTTGCACTAATGTACCCATTGTTTAACAGCTGTTAGACAGGTGCACTCCTGTCTAATGGCAGTTAAAAACTGTGCCATCCACTCTCCTACCGCTAGATGAATCTGCTATGACTCTCCTTCCCCAGTCCAGACGATTACAGGTTGCTCATCAAGTTAAATATTTGGGGATATTGGTTATCGCGAACCCCACCAGCCATATTAACCCCTTAAGGACTCAGCCCTATTTCACCATAAATTGACCAGTGTCACTTTAAGTGCTGATAACTTTAAAACGTTTTGACTTATCCAGGCCATTCTGAGACAGTTTTTTCGTCACATATTGTACTTCATGACACGGGTAAAATAAAGTAAAAAAAATAATTTTATTTATAAAAAAAAAAGGCAAATTTACCAAAAATGTGCAAAAAAAAAAAAAAAAAAAGGCAAATTTCCAAGTTTCAATTTCTCTATTTCTATAATACATAGTAACACCTCCAAAAATAGTTATTACTTTACATTCCCCATATGTCTACTTCATGTTTGGATCATTTTGGGAATTATATTTTATTTTTTGGGGATGTTACAAGGCTTCTAAGTTTAGAAGCAAATCTTTAAATTTTTCAGAAATTTTCAAAAACCCAATTTTTAAGGACCAGTTCAGGTCTGAAGACACTTTATGAGGCTTACATAATAGAAACCACCCAAAAATGACCCCATTCTATAAACTACACCCCTCAAGATATTCAAACCTGATTTTACAAACTTTTTTAACCCTTTAGGTGTTCCACAAGAATTAATGGAAAATAGAGATACAATTTCAAAATTTCACTTTTTGGGCAGATTTTCCATTTCAGTTACAAAGCAAGGGTTAACAGCCAAACCAAAGTCAATATTTATGGCCCCGATTCTGTAGTTTACAGAAACACCCCATATATGGTCGTAAACCACTGTATGGGCACACGGCGCAGAGGGAAAGGAATGCCATACGGTTTTTGGAAGGCAGGTTTTGCTGGACTGTTTTTTTTTTTTCAAATGGGACACCATGTCCCATTTGAAGCCCCACTGATGCACCCCTAGAGTAGAAAATCCAAAAAAGTGGCCCCATTTTAGAAACTACGGGATAGGGTGGCAGTATTGTTGGTACTAGTTTAGGGCACATATGATTTTTGGTTGCTCTATATTACACTTTTTGTGAGTCAAGATAACAAGAAATAGCTGTTTTGGCACCGTTTTTATTTTTTGTTATTTACAACATTCATCCGACAGGTTAGGTAATGTGATATTTTTATAGACCAGGTTGTCACGGATGCGGCGATACCTAATATGTATACTTATTTTTATTTTTTTTATGTAAATTTTACACAATGATTTCATTTTTGAAGAAAAAAAAATAATGTTTTAGTGTTTCCATAGTCTGAGAGCCATAATTTTTTTTGGGGCGATTATCTTGGGTAGGGTATGATTTTTGCGGGATGAGATTACTTATTGGCACTATTTTGGGGTGCGTGTGACTTTTTGATCACTTCTTAGTCGCCGGCTGTCAATTACAGTGCATAGAGGCGGGGTTAGGGCAGGGGAGGTACAGCCAGAGGTGAGGGAAGGGCTACCCCCTTGACTTCTAGCCTGACTGTTGGAGCAGGAAATGATAACTTTATAAGACGATTTTTTCAGGCATATACAGCGCATGAAAGCGGCACAAGGAAGTATAAGAACACACTGAAGATGATCTATAAGGTACTGTTGCTAGTTTATAAAGTGAAATTGAGGTGAAAGGTTCGCTTTAATAAAAACTATCTGATTAAAAAAAAATAAAAAAACTGTCCCATTGATTTCGATGGGGTCCGTCTGGCTGTGAAAACTGACAAAAATAGGACATATTCTATTTTTTTTCACGGCTGTGTGAATGTAGCCTTACCCAAATTACGCCATTGTGTTCACAGTACCAGTATTTCTGTACAACTGTATGGTTTGTCCTGGACCAATATTAGTACAAGCATGTTTATTTTGCACTTCCCTTTAATTAGGTTTTGGTTGGAAAATATTATTAATTAACCCTTTCTGTACCTTGCCACTTTTCACCTTAAAGGGCTTCTGTCACCCCACTAAAGTGATATTTTTTTTTTGGGCTAGTGAAATTAGTTATATTGCGATATATCACAATATAATTGTGTTACTTACTTTGATCCAGCAGTTTCTGCAAAAAATGAAGTTTTATAATATGTAAATTCGGTCTCTAACAGCAAGTAGGGCGGCTACTTGCTGCTAGTTGCTGCAGAAATCCGCCCCCTCGTCGTGTTGATTGACAGGGCCAGCCGGGATCTCCTCCTCCGGCCAGCCCTGTCGGCATTTCAAAAATCGCGCGCCTCTGTTGATTCGGCGCAGGCGCTCTGAGATGAGGAGGCTCGTCTCCTCAGCACTCCCTCAGTGCGCCTGCGCCGATGACATCACCGAAATAGAAGACGTCATCGGCGCAGGCGCACTGAGGGAGTGCTGAGGAGACGAGCCTCCTCATCTCAGAGCGCCTGCGCCGAATCAACAGAGGCGCGCGATTTTTGAAATGCCGACAGGGCTGGCCGGAGGAGGAGATCCCGGCTGGCCCTGTCAATCAACACGACGAGGGGGCGGATTTCTGCAGCAACTAGCAGCAAGTAGCCGCCCTACTTGCTGTTAGAGACCGAATTTACATATTATAAAACTTCATTTTTTGCAGAAACTGCTGGATCAAAGTAAGTAACACAATTATATTGTGATATATCGCAATATAACTAATTTCACTAGCCCAAAAAAAAAAAAATCACTTTAGTGGGGTGACAGAAGCCCTTTAAATCCCAGGCTGATTTTTGCAAATCTGACATGTGTCACTTTATGTGGTAATAACTTTGGAACACTTTTACTTATCCAAGCCATTCAGAGAATGTTTTCTTGGGACACATTGTACTTCATGACAGTGGTAAATTTGAGTTGATATATTTCACCTTTATTTATAAAATAATCCCAAATTTACAAAAAAAATAAAAAATTCACAATTTTCTAAATTTGAATTTCTCTACTTTAAAGACAGATAGTAATACCTCATTAAATAGTTATCAATCGACATTCCCCAGATGCCTGCTTTATGTTGGCATCATTTTTTAAATGTCATTTTATTTTTTTAGAATGTTAGAAGGCTTAGAATTTTAGAAGTAGTTTTTCACATTTTCAACAACATTTTCAAAACCATTTTTTTAAGCACCATCTAAAGTTATAAAGTGATTTTTGATGGTCTTACATAATGGAAACAACCCATAAATGACCTCATTTTAGAAACTACATCCCTCAAATAATTCAAGACTGATGTTACAAACTTTGATAACCCTTGAGGTGTTCCACAAGAATTAAAGGAAAATGGAGGTGAAATTTTAACATTAAATTTTTTGGGTTGATCTTTTACGTTAATCAATGTTTTTGCTCTATGGAGACGTGCCAGTGGTCAGAAAGAAAGCAGCACCATATGGATTTTGGAGGCAGTTTTTGCTAGAATCGTTTTAAGGCACAATTTTGTATTAGAAGAGACTGATGTACCCCTACAGTGGAAACCCTCAAAAAGTGACCCCATTTTGGAAACTACACCCCTTAAAGAATATATTATGGGGGTTATTGAGCACTTTGACCCCCTAAGTGTTTTACGGAATTTGGGAACACTTGGCTGTAAAAATTAAAAGTTTTTTGTTTCTTCCAATAAAATGTTGTTTTATCCGCAAATTTTTCATTTTCACAAGGGGTAACAAGAGAAAAAGCACCCCATAATTTGATACCCATTTTCTCCAGAATACGGCAACACCCCATATGTAGTCGTAAACTGCTGTAGGGGCACATGGCAGGATTCAGAGCAGAAGGGGCACTATATGGCTTTTGCAGTGCAGATTTTGATGGATTGGTTTACGGGTGCCACAGTTTTTTTTTGTTTTGTTTTTTTTTGAGTGATTGTCTTATGTAGGGTTCATTTTTTGCAGGATAAGGAGTCGTTTTCACTGGTACCATTTTGGAGTACATAAGACTTTTTGATCGCTTGGTATTACACTTTTTGTGAGGCAAGGTGATAAAAAATGGCTGTTTTGGCATAGTTTATTTTTTTATTTTGTTTACAGCATTCACCTGAGGGGGCACATCATGTTATATTTGTATAGAGAAAGTTGTTACAAACACAACGATACCAAATGTGTCAAATTTTTTTTTTTGTTAGGTTTTACACAGTAAAAGCATTTTTGAACAGAATTAAATTTTGTTTTTGTGTTGCCATTTTCTGAGAGCCATAGTTTTTATTAAATTTTTTGGGCCATTGTCTTAGGTAGCGGCACATTTTTTGCGGGAGGAATTGACGGTTTGAGTGGTACTATTTTGGGCTACATATGCCTTTTTGATCGCTTGGTGTTACACTCTTTGTGAGGGAAGGTGACCAAAAAATGGTTGTTTTGGAACTGTTTTTTTTTTTTTTTTACGGCGGTTATACCCAATAAATTAACTTTTCTTTTTTCCCCTATTTTTATTTTTTTACTTTATTTTGGGAAAAGGAAGCTTTTTTTTTTTTACTTGAAACTTTTAATTTTTTATTGTGTAAAACTATTTTTTTGTCCCACTCTGGGACTTTAACTTTTGGGGGTCTGATCCCCTGTACAATGCATTACAATACTGCTGTATTGTAATGCATTGGTTGTAAGTGCATTACCAGTGTAATACACTTACAGCATGCTTCCTGTGAGATCCAGGGGGCTGGGTCTCATAGGCTAACAGGGAAGGTAGCCACGCTGCCTAAGGAAGGCATCAGGCTGCCATCCCAGCTAGCGTCACAGCAGTGCGGGGACCCGATGGACACCGGGACCTATCAGGATACTGCACATGCCGCGGTCAGCATTGCGAGGGTTAATGCACCGGCATCAGTGACAGCAGGGGTCTGGCCATCAGTGACTGCCGGACCCCTGCAGTTGATCGGGTAGGCACAGCTCCTGCATCCGCCCGATTAACGTACTGTAGCTGTATGGTGCTAGGATTTTAGACACATTCATATACGGCACTGGTACCCTACGGGTTAAAAGTTATGTTTTAGCTTGTTTCACTAATAGATATTTTGAGCCTTCAACCATATTCCCAATCTCAGCGACATGAGCTTCAGGGTCTCATATACCACATTCCATGAAGATATATTCAAGAACGATTTCAGGGACATCACCATTGTGGCATGCGAGTTGTTGCCTAACTGCAGATGAAACATCATCGCCCACAAAAGGACAATACATGGTGGCTGAGCACAGTGTGGACTGGATGGCATTGGTGCCAGAGTTAAAGGGGAAGTATAGTACATATTAATACCTGTCACATTATCATCTGCCATACAGCTTTATAAGAGGCCTTAAAAACTAATGGGGTCATTTATCAAACTGGTATAAAGTACAGGGTGGGCCATTTATATGGATACACCTTAATAAAATGTGAATGGTTGGTGATATTAACTTCCTGTTCGTGGCACATTAGTATATGTGAGGGAGGGGGACTTTTCAAGATGGGTGGTGACCATGGCGGCCATTTTGAAGTCGGACATTTTGAATCCAACTTTTGTTTTTTCAATAGCAAGAGGGTCATGTGACACATCAAACTTATTGGGGATTTCACAAAAAAAACAATGGTGTGCTTGGTTTTAACGTAACTTTATTCTTTCATGAGTTATTTACAGGTTTCTGACCACTTATAAAATGTGTTCAATGTGCTGCCCATTGTGTTGGATTGTCAATGCAACCCTCTTCTCCCACTCTTCACACACTGATAGCAACACCGCAGGAGAAATGCTAGCACAAGCTTCCAGTATCCGCAGTTTCAGGTGCTGCACATCTCGTATCTTCACAGCATAGACAATTGCCTTCAGATGACCCCAAAGATAAAAGTCTAAGGGAGTCAGATCGGGAGACCTTGAGGGCCATTCAACTGGCCCACGACGACCAATCCACTTTCCAGGAAACTGTTCATCTAGGAATGCTCGGACCTGACACCCATAATGGGGTGGTGCACCATCTTGCTGGAAAAACTCAGGGAACGTGCCAGCTTCAGTGTATAAAGAGGGAAACACATCATCAGTGTGTGAAGAGTGAGAGAAGAGGGTTGCATTGACAATCCAACACAATGGGCAGCACATTGAACACATTTTATAAGTGGTCAGAAACTTGTAAATAATTCATGAAAGAATAAAGTTACGTTAAAACCAAGCACACCATTGTTCTCTTGTGAAATTCCCGATATGTTTGATGTGTCACATGACCCTCTCCTATTGAAAAAACAAAAGTTGGACTCAAAATGTCCGACTTCAAAATGGCCGCCATAGTCACCACCCGTTTTGAAAAGTTTCCCCCCTCACATATACTAATGTGCCACAAACAGGAAGTTAATATCACCAACCATTCCCATTTTATTAAGGTGTATCCATATAAATGGCCCACCCAGTAGAACTGACTTACTTGCCCATAGTAACCAATCAGCTTGCACCTTTCATTTTCTAAAGGAGCTGTCAAAATGAAAACTTGGAATCTGATTGGCTGCTATCGGCAACTAAGCCTGTTCTAATTTACACCTACTAAAACTGGATACATACTGTATTTATCTTATTTTATTCGTAAGGAAAAGCTCTTCGGTTTCTGCTTTGAAGTTATGACATTGGCTAGGAATGCAGAATGCCAGATTTAGAAGTGTTTTAGCAACAAGCAGAAGGTGAATTCCTGGGAGTAATATGCCAATACACTAGAGGAAGCTACAGCATCTTGCCAAATAATCAACACCTCTAAACAAACGGTTTATACCATCGTATTGAGCTTTAATAGGATGTATCATGCACAAATAACTATAGTTATATAGTTTTTCTGTTTTCTATCTTACAATATAATTTAAAAAAATAAACAAACAAATAAGGAACGACTAACATCTGCCACATGCAAGAACACGAAGGGTGAATGGGGAGTTGGTGGCATCACGATTATGAAGGTAGACCGTTCTCTTGCCTCTAGTTTCAGCTGCCTGCATCCCCTTCTATTACAATTTGCAAAGTTGCGCTATAATAAGTCCTTTTCTGCCCTGCTATTCTTTAGCTCACTGACTGCATTATCTGCTGCTCAGCATGTGAAACACCATCCCTCCAGAAAGAGAGGGGAGCAAAAAGCCCCTGAGCAGCAAAGATGAGATGCATGTTATGTGAGATGTCCTGTACTACACAAAGTGGCAAAAAGCTCAGAGTGCTGGATGTCACACAAGCAGGGAATTAACACTAGGAGCATAGTCATAACTGTGTGTAGGATTTGTTTACAGAAGCATCTCAGTTACATAACACTAATAAGTGACTATTCTTACTGTATGTAAAACATTTACACTTACCGTATTTTGTGCACTATAAGACGCACTGGACAATAAATTGCACCTCAGGTTAAGACAAAAAAAAAAAAAAAAGTTTTCTACTTATTAAAGCTTCCCTGGTGATGTAATAAAGTGGAGGGCCAATGTCTAACTTACACAGACAGTAATACTACATACACCAACTGACAATAATCTGGCAAAAACATAATGGAGTAAGGCTGTACTTCCCATTTGGCCCCTCTCACCAGTGACATCATGGAAGGTCCCTCCAGTACACAGCTTTAGTCTTGCATCCTGGGGAGGACCTTCGGCAGGAGGTATTTAAAAGATGTACCTTAAACTAAAAATGTGTCTATGCCTGTGTGTGAGCGCGCATGTAGCAGAACTGTGTGTTTAACAACCCCCCTCCCCCCGACTTTCATAGTCCTTTGCTGCAGCCTTCTCTCCTGCCTACACTGAGCTCACAGGTATTCGGCAGGGAGAGAGAGAAGTGTGCAGACGTACACTTCTCTCACAGATCGGGAAAAGTGCTCCCTGTATGAGCGCTGTGTTGGATCATTAATTAAGCAGTCAGGGAGGTCTGGCACTGCTGGATCACCCTGACCGTGGACTAAGACGCAGACACTTCTAACCAAGCTAAAAAGTGCGCCTTAGAGTGCAGGAAATACGGTTATGTTTAACCGCCTAACGCAGGATCGCGGTCCGGAGGCAGCTGTCCCAGGCACAGTCACGAATATATGCGTCATCTCGCACGACGCGAGATGACGCACTCAGCCGGCCCGCACATGCGCATCACGGGCCGGCAAAAGTTAGAGGGGGGTCACGTCATCAGCTGCATCAGCTTGCCAGCCAATAATCGTGGCTGGCAAGCTGATGATTAAAAAAAAAAACGAATCAGAAGCCAGTTAACACATTATATTTCTAAATATAATGTGTTAAATGGCTGCTGTGCTCCTCTGCTGGTCTTTTTCGTCGGTTGGTCCAGGCAGAGGAGCACAGTTCACAGTGAGTAGCCACCAACAACACACTTAGCCCCAGATCACCCCCCATCACCACAATTAACCCCTTGATCGCCCCTGTCAATCACCTAGTGAAAGGGAAAAAGTGATCAGTGTAAACTGTCACATTTTTTTTTTCACTGGTATTGACTGATAGGTTTTAGGATAGTTTAGGCCTCTTGGTTAGGTAGTTAGCAATCGGTTAGCGCCCAGCCCACCGCAGTCACTGATTCGCTGATTAGCGTATCGCTAATCAGCATTTGTACTTTTATAGTATCTGTAAGTGATCAAAACTGATCACAGTCAGATCTATAATAGTATTAGTGTCACCTTAGCTCGCCCTCCTTCCAAAACGCAGTGTTTGCCCGATCAGTCGCCCACACATGCGTTCACCCACACCCGTCCCGCGGCAGTGACAAAAAATATATATATTTTTTGATCACTGCACAATCACTTTCCAAGCGCTGCGGTGATAAAAAAAAAAATCAGTTTTGATATTTTTTATCAATCGCAGCGGCCTCCGGTACTTCGCTAGCCTCCCATTTGTAAGACAAACCTGCTTTTTTTCTTGGGTAGTCTCAGGGAATACCCCTTAAATTTAGTAGTCCAAATGTCAAACAAGGGGTATTCTTCTGAAGAGGCCTACAGGATTCTGACCCAGTCAGATGAGGAATGGGAACCCTCATCTGACGAATCTAGCGGGTCAGAATATGAACCTGTAGAAAGCAGTGCAGTCTGACCCAAAGTTCGGACGAGGAGGTTGAGGTCCCTGATACCACCAGGCGTACCCGGCCCGTGTTGCTAGACCACAGGTTGCGCAGGATCTGCTTCAAGGGCAGCAGAGTGGGGCTGGCGCTGTCGGATTACGTGGTGAGGAAAACACCAGCAGCGCAGCCCTCCCTGGACCTAGTACCAGCACTGCCGTACAACATGGTGAAGTGGCGAGCACCAGAAGGGCAGTTGAAGCTGGTACGGTGGCACGTGCAATAGTTACCCCGTCGCAGCCACCGCACAGACAGGCCCGTAGACCCCCTAGAGTCCCTGAGGTGCTGGCAAACCCTGATTGGCAGTCCCCAACTTCAGCCTAGGGCTGCAGCTAACGATTATTTGAATAATCGATTAGTTGCCGATTAATTTCTACGATTAATCGATTAATCGGAAAAAAACGACAAAATTACCAAACAGAGAGGTTTATATGATCTTACTTGAAAAATTATGTTCAAAGGCCATATTAAAACAAATTGTGGACGACACTATTATGGGGGATCTGTGGACGACACTATTATGGGGGATCTGTGGACGACACTATTATGGGGGATCTGTGGACGACACTATTATGGGGGATCTGTGGACGACACTATTATGGGGGATCTGTGGACGACACTATTATGGGGGATCTGTGGACGACACTATTATGGGGGATCTGTGGACGACACTATTATGGGGGATCTGTGGACGACACTATTATGGGGGATCTGTGGACGGCGTAGTTATGGAGAGGGGGATCTGTGGACGGCGTAGTTATGGAGAGGGGGATCTGTGGACGGCGTAGTTATGGAGAGGGGGATATGTGCACTGTTATGGGCATAACAGTGCACAGATCCCTTTCCTCATAACAGTGCACAGACCCCCCTCCCCATAGCAGTGCCATAGACAGATCCTCCCCCCTCCCCATAGCAGTGCTATACACAGACACAGACCCCCCCATAGCAGTGCCATAGACAGATCCCCCCTCCCCCTAACAGCCCCGGCCCCGATGCTTGCATCTTTATTTTACCTTTTTACAATGACGCTCCCGCTCCTGTAACAGCCAGGCAGAGCGGACGGCGGCGTAACGTCACTCAATCACGTGACGCGCCTGCTCCGCCCACTTCATGAATGAAGGAGGCGGAGCAGGCGTGTCACGTGAGTGAGTGACGTTACGCCGCCGTCCGCTCTGCCTGGCTGTTACAGGAGCGGGAGCGTCATTGTAAAAAGGTAAAATAAAGATGCAGCGACCGCCACCCGCCCGCCCGCCGCCCGAATAGCAACGAATCGGCGATTATTCGATAACTGGATTCGTCGACAACGAATCCAGTTATCGAATATAATCGATTACATCGATTAATCGTTGCAGCCCTACTTCAGCCGCACCATTAGTTCCCCCTTTCACCGCCCACTCTGGAGTTCGGGTTGAGACAGCTCAGATCGGTTTGGCCCTGGGATTTTTTTAGCTGTTCTTGACTGCGGAGCTCTTGGACATAGTCGTGGCAGAAACAAACCAGTATGCCACTCAATTTATATCCGCCAACCCGGGAAGCTTTTATGCCCAGCCTTTCCGGTAGAAACCAGTCCAAGTTTCCGAATTAAAACATTTTCTGGGCCTTCTCCTCAACATGGGTCTAACCAAAAAGCATGAATTGCTGGTCATATTGGTCCACGAACCCAATTCATCACATGCCCATGTTCTCTGCTGCCATGTCCAGGGCACGATTTGAGGCCATCCTGCGTTTCCTGCACTTTAGTGACAATAACACCTCTCGTCCCAGAGGCCACCAAGCTTTTGACCGTCTCCACAAAATTCGGCCCCTCATAGACCACTTCAACAAGAAATTTGCAGATTTGTATACCCCTGAGCAAAACATCTGCGTAGATGAGTCCCTTATACATTTTACCGGGCGCCTTGGCTTCAAACAATACATCCCAAGCAAGCGCGCCCGGTATGGGGTCAAATTGTATAAGCTCTGTGAAAGGGCCACAGGCTATACCCACAAATTTCGGATCTATGAGGGTAAAGATCAGACCCTGGAGCCGGTCGGTTGCCCTGACTACCTGGGGAGCAGTGGGAAGACAGTCTGGGACTTGGTGTCACCCTTATTTGGATAGGGGTACCATCTTTATGTGGACAATTTCTACACAAGTGTGCCCCTCTTCAGGCATTTGTTCCTAGAACAGATTGGCTGCTGTGGCACCACGCGAACTAGTCGTGCGGGCTTCCCCCAACGGCTCGTTACCACCCGTCTTGCAAGGGGGGAGAGGGCTGCCTTGTGTAATGAAGAAGTGCTCACGTGAAATGGAGAGACAAGCGTGACGTTTACATGCTCTCCTCCATTCACGCAGACACGACAATCCAAATTGAATGAGCAACCAGTGTCATTGAAAAGCCCCTCTGTGTCCACGACTATAATTTGCTCATGGGAGGGGTGGACTTCAATGACCAGATGTTGGCTCCGTATTTAGTTTCCCCGACGCACCAGACTCTGGTATAAGAAGGTGTCTGTATATTTATTTCAATTGGCTGCATATAATAGTTTTGTTCTCTACAGTAAGGCTGGGAGAACAGGATCCTTCCTCAAATTTCAGGAAGAGATCATCGAGAACCTCCTGTATCCAGGAGGTTCCGTGGCCCCATCCACCAGTGTAGTTAGCCGTCTACACGAGCGACATTTCCCCAGTGTCGTTGCCGGTACCTCAACCCAACCGTCACCCCGAAAAAGATGTTGTGTCTGTAGCAGGAGTGGAATAAGGCGTGGCAACCGCTATTTCTGTCCTGACTGCCCTGACCACCCTGCCCTATGCTTTGGGGAGTGTTTCCAGAAGTACCACACACAGGTACACTTAGCATAGGGATCACATCTACCAGGACAGGCACACAGGGTTATTAGGGCCCATTCACAAAGAGCTGCTGCAAACCTCTCCTTTCACCTGGGACAAAGTGCATAATGTACTTCGCCACATCTTTGGGCGCTTTGCGCTTTGCACATTGTCCCATGGGGAAGGAGAGGTTTGTCCTATAAAAGGTAAAAAAATAAAATAAAATCACCAGTATGCATAAAAGTTAACGTTATGTTCAAAAAGTTAAAGTGTATATGTTCTGTTCAAAAGTTATTATAAAGTTAATAAATTTATTATATTATATACGTTTGCCGAGGCATATGAGCTGAGGAGGCGGCGGTGTTCATATGCTTTGGCAAACACTTTGTATATATTTTAAAAAAAATCCCGACAATGATTTATTCATCCACATCGATTGATGTGAATGCAGAAATCGGGTTTGCCAGGGCATACGAGCTAAGTGGGTATGGATGTTGGGCGGAGCTCCTATGTTCTGGCACACGCCTTTCCCCTCCTTTTTTTTTTTTGGGCAGAGATTTTTTCATCCACATTGATCGATGCGAATGAAGAAATCTGTGCCGTTCATTTTTACTTTCAGCCCAGAGGCTGAACGGAAAAAAAAAATCTCATTACCCGTATGCTCAATATAAGGAGAATAGCAGAAACTCCTAATGCTGGCCATACATGTAATGTTTGCGGAGACCCTCAAATGCCAGGGCAGTACAAACACCCCACAAATGACCCCACTTTGGAAAGAAGACACTCCAAGGTATTCGCCGAGGGGCCTATTGAGTCCATGAAAGATTGAAATTTTTGTCTCAAGTTAGCCTAAAGGGAGACTTTGTGAGAAAAAAAATATTTCCGCTAACTTGTGCCCCAAATTTTTTTTTTCTATGAACTCGGCATGCCTTTCATTGAATACCTCGGGTGTCTTCTTTCCAAAATGGTGTCACATGTGGGGTATTTATACTGCCCTGGCTTTTTAGGGGCCCTAAAGCGTGAGAAGAAGTCTGGGATCCAAATGTCTAAAAATGCTCTCCTAAAAGGAATTTGGGCACCTTTGCGCATCTAGGCTGCAAAAAAGTGTCACGCATATGGTATCACCGTACTCAGGAGAAGTTGGGGAATGTGCTTTGGGGTATCATTTTACATATACCCATGCTGGGTGAGAGAAATATCTTGGTTAAATGCCAACTTTGTATAAAAAAAAAAGGGAAAAGTTGTCTTTTGCCGAGATATTTCTCTCACCCAGCATGGGTATACGTAAAATGACACCCCAAAACACATTCCCCAACTTCTCCTGAGTACGGCGATACCACATGTGTGACACTTTTTTGCAGCCTAGGTGGGCAAAGGGGCCCACATTCCAAAGAGCACCTTTCGGATTTCACAGGGCATTTTTTACAGATTTTGATTTCAAACTACTTCTCACGCATCTGGGCCCCTAAAATGCCAGGGCAGTATAACTACCCCACAAGTGACCCCATTTTGGAAAGAAGACAACCCAAGGTATTTCATGATGGGCATAGTGAGTTCATGGAAGTTTTTATTTTTTGGCACAAGTTAGTGGAATATGAGACTTTGTAAGGAAAAAAAAAAAGATAAAAAAAATTAATCATTTTCCGCTAACTTATGACAAAAAATAAAAAGTTCTATGAACTCACTATGCCCATCAGCGAATACCTTAGGGTGTCTACTTTCCGAAATGGGGTCATTTGTGGGGGTTTTCTACTGTCTGGGCATTGTAGAACCTCAGGAAACATGACAGGTGCTCAGAAAGTCAGAGCTGCTTCAAAAAGCGGAAATTCACATTTTTGTACCATAGTTTGTAAACGCTATAACTTTTACCCAAACCATTTTTTTTTTTTACCCAAACATTTTTTTTTTATCAAAGACATGTAGAACAATAAATTTAGGGAGAAATTTATATATGGATGTCGTCTTTTTTGAAAAATGTTACAACAGAAAAATTAAATTTTTTTGCAAAAATTTCGTTAAATTTCAATTAACAAAAAAAGTAAAAATGTCAGCAGCAATGAAATACCACCAAATGAAAGCTCTATTAGTGAGAAGAAAAGGAGGTAAAATTAATTTGGGTGGTAAGTTGCATGACCGAGCAATACACGGTGAAAGTAGTTTAGTGCAGAATTGTAAAAAGTGGTCTGGTCATTAAGGGTGTTTAAGCTAGGGGGGCTGAGGTGGTTAAAGACTAGAGCACAGGGACGGTATACAAAATTGCATGTAGATATTGTCCCTGGTTGAGGCTACATGTTAAAAGGAAAAAGTGCTAATAATGCTAGATACATATTTTCCTTTAATTTATTTTCTGACTTTTTTTTATTGTTTGATGTACATGACTATGAACATAACGTAAAGCAATAGCTACGGTACATGGACCTTAGCAACATGTTGACTAAAGAAGACTTAGTGACTTCTATAGGAGAATTGTGGGTGCATGTCCTGTGACATGTGAAGAATTCACAGTGCAGACAGTAGTTTAGGTCCACTGAGATGCTGCGAGAAGCAGCCGAATGTCGGGAAGGAAGTGTTCCTTCCCGAAAATTGGCTGCTCGTTAAGTGGAGGTGAAGTTCTGCATTTATATGCACCCAATGGACGAGCACTTCACTCCTTCATAGGATAATCTGTGGCACTTTTAGATGGGCAGATTATCGGGAACGAGTGTTCGTAGGACAGAACGTTGAGCTGTATAAATCCAGCATTAGAAAGGAAGGTGTAATCAGCACATATTGTCAATGTTGTGATCTTGTGTTAATTGCCCCCAGGATCATAACAGAAGTGTTACCAACCATTGTAATGTTGATAAAGTTATACCCGCTGAGAATTCAACTCTTCAAAACAAGAAGTGTCAGTCCATTGAGGGCTCAGTAGTCATGAAAATGTCAGGATTTTATTTTATTTTTTTACTCTAAAACTATGAAATAGAGTTTAAATTTTTTTTTTAAAGAGTAAACTTTTATAATAATTGTTAATATGCTTTCCCCCCCAAAAAATTTGTAATATACTTTATTTATAAATTTTCTATTTTTACTATACTTTTACATCCCTAAAGCGCACCATTCAGTCTGCGCTTAAAACTCAGTTCTCCCTACACCGCTGACAGCACAGCTGTACAGAGTAATCATTTTATCAATGGGCAGCAGCAGCGCAAGGAGCAAATTGCTGCTCCTGCCTGTACTCCCTGGACAATTACCAACTCTTGGCAGAGTTGGCAGGATTAGCTGAGTGGAGCGGGCTCCTGCTTCTGCCTGCTCCGCTAAGCTAAGAGCTGACATGCAGTTCTCTTAGCTTAGCGGAGCAGGCAGAAGCAGGAGCCCGCTCCACTCAGCTAATACTGGCATAGTACATGGGTACTATGTGCACTCCCTGAGCTGCTGCTTCCCAATCATAAAACGAGTACTCAATACTCTGTACACCGCTGAGCTGTGCGCTTTAGGGATGTAAAAGTATAGTAAAAATTAAAATTTATAAATAAAGTATATTAGAATTTTTTTTAGGGGATTAGGGACAATATATAAAAATGTATTATAAAAGTTAATCAAGCATCCTATAAAGATGTTTAGCCTTATACCCCATCTCTTTTTCTGTTGTCTGTTCAAGCAAATAATTCAATTTCTTCGGCAAAGCTATATGACAGAAGATGTATCTTTTGGCACCATTTTGGAGTACACACTACATAGTGTTTAGCCTGGAAAATACTAAATCCTTTGTAAATTTATACTTTTTTTTGTTCATATGAAGTGCGAAAATTGTTCTGTTACCAGGTGCAAATATGTCTGGATATGTTTGGCAGTGTAGAAGATTAGGGCTTCACAAACAAAAAGTGTGTACCTACAAATTACCAACTGGTGCTTAAACTTTTGGGCTATTTGTAATGATGTCTATGTAAGCTCTCATTTGATGGCAATTAAAAAAGCCAAATCAGCACTTGATGAGGTATACATGGCACCTAAAATCTACTCTTTTTTTTCCCACGCCTGTTTAAAGTAATGCTCACACACTTTTGTAAAACTTAAACCCAAGCAGAACATTAGGCCTACATCTCATACAAAATAAAAAATAAAAAGTTCAGAGTGTACAGAGTTCGTACATGCTAACTATGCCTATGTCTTCTTGCACATATCTCCACAAACTCATTAAACTAAAGAGGACACAAATATGTGTGATTCCAAATCATTGTACTGTACAATGCAAATTAACAGAGTTTAAAATAAAAATTTAAATTCACACTACAAAAAAATAAATAAAAATCTGTGTGTATTTAGTATACTTTCACACTAACTGATCTGCATCAGTTATGAACGGATCCGGTTGTATTATCTTTAACATAGCTAAGTCGGATCCTTCATGAACTCCATTGAAAGTTAATGGAGGACGGATCTGTTTTGAGGCAGAGAAAACGGATCCGTCCCCATTAACTTGCATTGTGGGTCTTTCTCCGTATCCAAGGATGGAAAGCAAACTACAACATGTTGCGGCTTGCTCTCCGGTATGGGAAAAGAATGCATTTTGGTGCATTCCGTTCTGTTCAGTTTTGTCCCCATTGACAATGAGAAGGGACAAAACGGAAGCGTTTTTTTCCGGTATTGAGCCCCTATGACGGATCTGACGTAAAACTAAAATGCTAGCGTGAAAGTAGCCTTAAGGGCATGTTCCATTTGTGCCATACTTGCAGAAGAATGGTAATTTTTTTAGGGGAATGTTTTGACATTAATTCAAGCAACCAGTCTTGTGATAACATCAGTAATCAATACATATAATAAAAGATATCAATTCTTAACCACTCACGATTTTCTTCTTCAGCTTCTTGTGGTACAACTTTAAAATCTAAGAACCAAGCTTCTATCCAGGCCAAGATAAAAGACATGATGGGAAGGACATAACCAAAAGCACCTTGCGAAAACAGCTAGGAAAATGCAAACAAGCAAAATGCTATCATTTTTATGTGATGAAAAAAAAAAAAACAACAACAAAAAACAATGTAATGTATATCATAACTAGGGATGAATTGGATGTACAGTAAGTGGTTAAAGAAAAAAATTCAAGGACTCTAAGGCCCCTTTCACACAAGCGAGTTTTCCGCGCGGGTGCAAAGCGTGACGTGAACGCACAGCACCCGCACCGAATCCTGACCCATTAATTTCAATGGGTCTGTGTACATGAGCATTGTTTTTCACACATCAGTTCTGCGTTGCGTGAAAATTGCAGCATGTTCTATATTCTGCCTTTTTTCACACAGCCCTGGCCCCATAGAAGTGAATAGGGCTGCCTGAAAAACGCATTGCATCCGCAAGCAAGTGCGGGTGCGATGCGTTTTTCACTGATGGTTGCTAAGAGATGTTGTTTGTAAACCTTCAGTTTTTTATCACGCGCGTGAAAAACGCGTCAAAACCCATTGCACCCGCGTGGAAAAAACTGAACAACTAAATGCAATCGCAGACAAAACTGACTGAACTTGCTTTCAAAATAGTGCGATTTTCACTGAACGCATCCGGACCTAATCCGTCACACGGGCGTTGCGGGAAAATGTGCGGGTGCGTTGCGGGAACACCCACGATTTTTCCGTGCGAGTGCAAAACATTGTAATGCGTTTTGCACTCGCGCGAGAAAAATCGCGCATGTTTGGTACCCAAACCCGAACTTCTTCACAGAAGTTCGGGCTTGGGATCGGTGTTCTGTAGATTGTATGATTTTCCCTTATAACATGGTTATAAGGGAAAATAATAGCATTCTGAATACATAATGCATAGTAAAATAGTGCTGGAGGGGTTAAAAAAAAAAATTAAAAATAATTTAACTCACCTTAGTCCACTTGCTCGCGTAGCCGGCATCTCCTTCTGTCTTCATCTTAGCTTTGTGTAGCAACAAGGACCTGTGGTGACGTCACTTCGGTCATCACATGATCCATCACCATGGTAAAAGATCATGTGATGACTGTGATGTCACCAAAGGTCCTTGTTGCTACACAAGGCTAAGATGAAGACAGAAGGAGATGCCGGGCAGCGCGAACAAGTGGACTAAGGCGAGTTAAATTTTATTTTTATTTTTTAACCTGTCCAGCGCAATTTTACTATGCATTCTGTATTCAGAATGCTATTATTCTCCCTTATAACATGGTTATAAAAATAATAATGATCAGGTCTCCATTCCGATAGTCTCCTAGCAACCGTGCGTGAAAATCGCACCGCATCCGCACTTGCTTGCGGATGCTTGCGATTTTCATGCAACCCCACTCACTCCTATGGGGCATGCGTTGCGTGGATTATGGCACCGCAACGCACAAAGAGGAGCATGCTGCAATTTTCACGCAACGCATAAGTGATGCGTTAAAATCACTGCTCATGTGAACAGCCCCATAGAAATGAATGGGTCGGTATTCAGTGCGGGTGCAATGCGTTCAACTTACGCATCGCATCCGCGCGGAATGCTCGCCCGTGTGAAAGGGGCCTAAGGGGTTTTCACATTTTATGTGAATAGGGGGTCTATAAAATTGTTCATGTGAATGAGCTGCAATACCAGATATCATCTATGGACAAGTGGTAATGTTTCTGGGAAAAAACATACTTTTTTCTAATCTCATACAACTTTTCATCATTCTATAATAAAAAATTCTTTCAACGTGTTTTCTTCAATTCCGCACTTAAGATCCTTTGAACTTTATTTTCAAAACTAGAAAGTCTCTCAAGGGTACACTGAAAGAAAGAAGCACGAGTTACTTGAGGATTTGGAGCGAATTTTGCAGCAGGTTTGCATTGCAAAGGGTGAACTCTGCAATGAAAAATGTGCAAATAATTTGACACGCTGGAGATAACAGATACGGCCACACTGGGTGGATTCTTCGCAGTGGAAATTTCACTACAGACTGCAGATTGGGCTAGAATTTCTGCTAGAATTTACAATCGATTTTGCTTGGATATGCTGCAGATTCCACTCTATGTATTTCATAGGGTGAAATACATGTGAAATGCGCAGTGGAGGGTGGTGAACCCACTGTACCAACTAACCGGTTTAACTTTGGGCTAGTTCTAAAGGCGTTATCCTGGAGGTCTCCTGGTTTTCACCCCCTAAAATCCAAACCTCTGGTCAATTTCTGCATGGATTCCACACAGATTTTTTTTCTGCAATGTGTGGATGGAGATTTAGGAAAATCTCATCTACTTACTGCTACTACAATATGCTGAAGATTATTCTTCCTGCTAAATCTCAAAATATTTGAACCATTTAAACAAACCGTAAGGAAAAAAAATAGTTTTTTTCACAGTTTCGTTTTTTCTTTGGGGTCAAAAATCTGGTGACCAGAAGTTACTTTAAAGTTTATAGTGAAACATACAGTATAAGACATTGTATACAGTTGCTTTTGGTTTGTGGCACTTTGGTGCTATTTGATTTCAATCCGTACTTTGCTCTGGGTATGGTATTTTTTTTATGACTCTTTGGCTACATGCACATGACCGTATGTGTTTTGCGGTCCGCAAATTGTGGATCCGCAAAAAAACGGATGACATTCCGTATGGCATCTTTTTTTTTTTTTTCTGGATTCATTGCAATAATGCCTATCCTTGTCCGCAAACTAGAAAAAAAATAGGCACAATTTTTTTTGCAGACCAACGGAACGAACATAATGATGCGGACAGAACACAGTTTGCTGTCCGCATTTTTTGCGGACCCATTGAAATGAATGGGTCTGCATCCTATCCGGAAAAAAAAAACTGAACGAACACGGAAACAAACAACGTTCGTGTGCATGTAGCCTTTTCCCTATAGACTTTTTATAGGGCTTTAAAAAGAAACCAGAATAAAGCTGGTTTTAAATGTTACAAAAAAAATTTGTAAAAACCCCATGAAAAACACAATGAAATAAAAAAAAATTATGAAAAATGAGGTGCTTGAAGGAGCCCTAAATAGATATTAAAGACTGGCACCTGGTCACACAAATACAGAATTAGTCCATGAACGTAGGGTGCTGCCACAAGTTCGGGCTTTTTGAAGCCAAAATAAATTGTTGAACAGGAGAGAAAAAAAAGGGCAGATACAACATCTGCACTTTTTTCAATCCACTTCTGGTTTCAGCCTGAAAAAACAGTGGCAGTATGCATAGGTGCCCACACAATCTTATCAACAAATTAAGCACCGTAAATCTTATGATCTGCAATATATGCATACGCTCAGCAAGTTTTAGGAAAAAAAATATTATATTTCCTTATTCTGTTCTGGCCCTTGGTTTACATGCAGTTGCAGGGCCGTGAGGCATTTAACAACAACAATCTCAAAGGTTTTCCTCATGAATATTTGTGGGTGTCAACAAAGACTGACTTTTCCCTCCATCTACTCTGCAATAAAAGTGCTGCCCTGCCTGAAATCTGACTGCTGGACTACTCATGTTGTATGTACAGCTCGGACTTTTAGTCCTACACAATGACATTGCTGATACACACAGGATCTTTCTCCCACTTGTTCTTGTGCAATGCTCTGCAGACACTTCCTCACAGCCAGCAGAAGAGTACAGAGGAGAGAACTCCTCCAGTCTTTTTTAGCTCTGTGTTTGCAGGGTGAGGAGGGAGGGAAGATCCTGTGCACACCATTTGTCTCTTCAGTGCCTAGAGAAGAGGAAATCCTGCAGCTGCTCAGTACCCGAGGCAGAGCATCAAGTCTGTGATGTTTATGGTAGAAGGGGTTAAACTGTGCTGAAAAATCCAGTGAGACGGGAGACACAGGGCAGACAGCTCAGACAGCAGATCGGGCAGTGCAGGAGATGTGGCTTATCTCTCCAACCAGCACAGCCTTCACAGTGACATTCGGTGCACAGAAGCAGAGCTGCTCCACCTTCTCCCTCTGGCTTGTGCATGGAACGTCATCATAGTGGGGAGATAAGCTGACATCACAAGTCATGTGACCCTCAGCTAACTAGGAGAACGGGGCCACTGTAGATGAAGTAAGTGAATGGAAAACCCCTTACATGTGAGTAGTTAGAAACATACAAAGAACAAAAAATAACTTGGACAACCGCTTTAAGAGAGAGTTGATTATCCACACATAATATATGCTTACCTTAGAAACAATAACTTTCACTATCAGGAAGGCACAAGTTGTTGCTGTTGTCACCTTCAGAAGCATAAGAATAAAAAAAAGTCACTTCAAATCATAATATATGAGCTTGTTCATGACCTCCACATCCACATTAAACTAATGGAAACCTCTTAACAACCCTCTCACCCAGGTGGGACACTTCAGTGACAACCAAATATTTTCATTTCTATCAAGCATTTTATTTACTGCTGGATCTTAACACCCTCACACTTGGACCGACAACCGGGTGAATGAAGAATCTTACAAACGTTCACCCCAATCACTGACCTGTGTCCTGTGTGGTTGACCCCATCTTTTGCGTGGAAATCAATATCATTTATTGGCAGCACATTGCCCCATGTAAACAAGGAGGTGCTGCCGACAATGATGAACCTGTATTTGAATGAATTATCACATTAACCCTTTGAGGACCAAGGGACGTATTTGTCCCATTTTTTTAATTGCCTGTATCGTCTGATTAAGAACTTAAAATATATTTTGATTTAAAAAATAAATTAAAAAAAAGTAAGTTCTTATCAACAAATGGATCTAGCTTTTTGCCAGTTATTTCATGAAATGGCTTAGTTACAGCAACTGAAGTGTACGAACTTCAGTTGCCGCAACAAAAAAATGTTTGCTTCTTTTGGCCTTCCATTGAAAGTAACCTAAATAGTCACATTTGTCCTGTGTCATAACTCCTCCCCCAAAAATGACACAAGTGTGGAAATGGTTTTATTTATTGTTCAAATACATTCTTAAATGGAAAAAAATATAATTTTTATATTGATGACGGTAATCTTATGGTCCTCAAAGGGTTAATGATCGTTCGGTCAAACACAGTCATGATGATTGCTCTGGTGTTCTATGTTTGGGTCTAAACAAGCGACAATCAACTTGCTATATTGTCAGTCGGTGCTCAGTACCAGCAGGAGGAGATCTGCCCATGTAAAAGGACTCCAACACATATACATTTGTGGAATCCACAGATATATACGCACACCACAGAAAGGGGATTCTTCCTGTATATCAATCTTTTCCCAAAGATTCCTGAATCCAAACTGACTTATGTCACAGTGGAAGTAGTGGTCACCGTAGGCAATAGTGCTGTAAAGTCTTGAGTAGGTCTCTCTGAAACAAATTTAAAATTCTCCATAGGACCTATAATATTAAGGAGAGTCCCCCTCCATATGCTCTACAGGCTGTTATACCACACATGGTAACCCAGTCCCTGGCTATTGACAACAAATCACAGATCTAATTTTAGCCATCTTAAAGACTTCAGTCTACTGAAAGAAGACTTTAATTTGGCCCAATTCATGCTTCAAGGGGCTTTGTATTTTGGATTTTTTGTACTCACCGTAAAATCCTTTTCTCGTAGTAGGCATTGGGGGACACAGCACCATGGGTAAATGTCCAACTACCACTAGGAGGCGACACTAGACATAAAAAAAAGGTTTTGGCTCCTCCCCATTGGGCTATACCCTCTCCACAGACACTAGGCAGATCAGTTTGTACCAAAAGCAGTAGGAGAGAGAAGAAAGGCAAGGAACCAACAAATCCCGTACCGGGAAAGATCAAGAGATCAGCCCAGAGAAGCGGAAGTAAAAAACATAGGGTGGGATCTGTGTCCCCCAATGCCTACTACGAGAAAAGGATTTTACGGTGAGTACAAAAAATCCAATTTTCTCGTGCATGGCATTGGGGGACACAGCACCATGGGACGTCCCAAAGCAGTCCCCGAGGGTGGGAAAAGAACAGCCATGCCACCTGTTGGGCATACAAGTGCGGGAGAACCATGGGACCCAACAGGAAAAAAGCACGGAATAGGCAGGAAGCCTCATAACAAGGAAGAAACCCCAAGGAAGCCACCGTGACGACTGCCAGCACCCCAGGACAAATGCCTGAGAGAATGACCCAAATGCAAGAAGAAGGCAAACGGAAACACCCAGGTCAGCCTAAGGCTGGAGAGAAAGTAGGACAGCACCGCGAATTGGCGCTACCAAACATCCTAATTGTCTCATGCGAAAGCACAAACACCCTGAGGCCAATCCTGACGGGCCGGAGGGGCAAGGGAACATGGAACCACTGAAGGCCAAACGAGTGAGGGAAGCCATAGCAAGGCTCACTGTGAAGGAAGGAGGTCTCCCCTCACCGCCAAGCAGGTGAAGAAGATAAGCGCCCTATTGAAAGGAAAAAATCCCAAAAGGCGCTAAGGGAAACCGCCAACCCTTGGAATGGGAGAGGGTTGTAAGTAAAGGCCAGGAAAAAAGATAAGCCCTGCATCCCAAAACCAGGAGACGAGGGACGAGCCTCTGAAAACAAAATATCGCTGAGAAGCGCAAGACCGGAGAAAACTATTTAAGTATCAGGGAGGTGCAAGCCCAGGAAGGCTCAGCAGGGGCACACTGGACTGAGGGACATGGGAGGAGAAGGAGAGTACTCCCAACAGCCTAAGGAGGAATGATCCACAAGGAGGAGGAAGTCCCTCCCGAAGGAGACCATAAGGCGGAAATGCAAACCGTAGCACTAAACCACTCAACACCAGGAACTTGACGTGGGAGGATGGGAAGATGGATACGAATCCCAAGAGGTCCACAAGGCTATTGGAACCCACAAGGGGAACAATCAACCCAGGCCCCTCCCAAACAACGATTATCATACAGAACCTGTGTGGTCAAATGAACAGGGACAAGGAATCCAGAAAGGAGTACCCACAATGGTCTCCCAAGGAACCGGGAACTGAACCACCAGAGGACAACAAAAACCAGAAGAAGATCCAAGAAAAAATGAAAAGAATCACCATATGGGAAAGAATTTGCCATGGACAACTAGCAATTCCAAGAATAATGGCTAGCAATCTGCATACATTGTCCCGGGGAGGGCAAGTACAGCAGCTTGGGTTGTACCACTAAAACAACAGACACCCATATGCATAAGGAATAGCGAAGTCGCTATAAAGGAAACAGGAGTGACTACACGAAATGTAGAAACCAGCTGCGACCAACATACAGAAGACTCCCAGGGGGAGAGAGTACCAGACAGGCGCAGACAATAGCAAGGTCCCAGGGGACTGCCCTCTGTTAGATAGTACAACTAAGCAGAGAATATAACATAGAAGAGGATTCTTTACTGTAAGAGCAGTGAGACTATGAAACTCTCTGTCTGAGGAGGTGGTGATGGTGAGTACAATAAAGGAATTCAAGAGGGGCCTGGATGTATTTCTGGAGTTTAATAATATTACAGGCTATAGCTACTAGAGAGGGGTCGTTGATCCAGGGAGTTATTCTGATTGGAGTCGGGAAGGAATTTTTTATTCCCCTAAAGTGAGGAAAATTGGCTTCTACCTCACAGGGTTTTTTTTTTTCTGCCTTCCTCTGGATCAACTTGCAGGATGACAGGCCGAACTGGATGGACAAATGTCTTTTTTCGGCCTTATGTACTATGTTACTAATATAAGGGAACACCCGGACTCCGAAGAAACCACGAACCCTGTCCAATGCCAGAGCAATCAGCAGAAAATTCACCTGCCATGCAGGTGTGTGGCGCTCATTGGTTCTGTCCCTGACTCGTCAGGCAGGATGGCCAGCAAGGATAATGTCTCTGACCCTCAATATCTCGTCCGGTAAGGGAGAAATGGTGCCGCAAGGTACACCATAAGGCCAGACAGGAGCAACGGCAACAGCCTCCGGAGATAGTGAAGGTACTCAACCCATGAAGGGAACAAGGTGGTAGCCTGGTGCCCACAAGAACCAAACAGAGGCAATTGCAACAGCAATTGAGAGTGGCCTCTATATCTCGCCGGAATGGAGAAATAGTGCCGCACGGAACACAATAGAGCCCGCCAGGGATACTGGATACAGCATCAGGAGATGGTGTAGGTACTCTACCCATGAAGGGAGCAAGGTGGCTGGAAACAGACAGGTGCAATTGCTACGGCAATTGACAGCGGCCGGTATATCTCGCCTGGTAGGGGGAAATAGTGCCGCATGGAACACCATTAAGCCAGTCAGGAGTAATGGCTACAGCACCTGGAGTAGGTGTAGGAGCTCTACCTATGAAAGTAACAAGGCGGCTGGAAACGGACAGATGTAATCGCCACGGCAATAGAAGCCGGCCTGTATTCTCTGGTACAGGCACTACAAAAGAACCATTAGGAGGCCAAGGGGGGTAACCAACCCTACAAGAGGCGTTTGTCTGAATTATCAGCTTGCCCCTGGATAGGGGAACCAGGAATGTCTGTCGTGTACAGCCTACGAGGGCGTACGTACCAGAGACACCGCGTAGGCGTCCCAGTTGCTAAGCACGGTGACGGCTGCCTTACCTGCAGTAATTACCTGTGCAGGCACCAGAGGGGCACCAAACCCGGGAAGATCGCCTGATGCTCTGTTCCGAGGGAATCGGTGCAGAGGTGTCCCCAGAGGCAACTGACGGAAAAGGCTTCGACACCAGCCTCCGGCCTGTCCAGGGGGGACCCGAGGATGCCGAGGAGGGGTGGAAGCTAGTTGAGACCACTAGAGGTTGGTCCGTGGGCTACTCCTTGCGTGACCCTGTAACTGCGCGTGAGCGTGGCCCATTTGCAGGGAGGACCCTGGGGTGGGGAGGGGGAGAGGAGACCGCAATTTACAGTTAGCGCTCCAGCGACTCAGCCAGGGATTGGGCGAGTAAGGCAAGGTTCCCATGGCTCGACATGGAGGGAGCCCATTCAGGGGGGACCTACACACAATGGAAACCTACGTAGACAACGGACGCACGCGAAATACATGGCGATCCGATAGGGAGGCTGGGAGAGGAGGCCCTCATAGAGCAGCAAGGCTGTCCCATCTGTCCCCAGATGCCACTTTCCCAAAAGGTGCTGCAGCAGCTATAGAGCAGGTGGAATGGCTGCAGGAGAACGCAGCAATTGAGAGGGGAGGAAGGGGGGGGGGGGGGGCTGCAGAGCAATTCAGCCAGAGGCTGCCTACCACAAAACTCATTTCAAACATATGCAGAATCTGCACACTTTGCTCTATGGTGTGGAGGACTGGGCTCATTACCCTGCCCCAAATTATCATATTTATGTATATGATTAAAGCATCCAGGAGGGGTGAATTTAACACTGGGGTAAATAATATAATTAAAATGGAGGGTTAAATGTATTTTTATTTATTATTATTTTTTTAAATACATCTCTCTCAATAGTTATGTAGCTACTGAATGAGACAGAAGGGATGCCGTTAACATATATATCTCCTTGAGAAGCCAATTTTACCCTAAAGGGTTAATTCAACCTGTAATCTAAACTGTGTCCTGTCACTTCTCTTATCTCTCTGCTGACTGCCTGTCCCTTGACCTCATCACTGCTGCAGCCTGGTCATCAGCCTCAGTGTAAACTGTTCTTTTAACTCAAAGAATCGAATGAGTCTACAGACTCCCTCCTGTACAGTGTGTGACTCAGAGCTGCTTGTCTGAGCTCTGATTGGTTGCAGGCCGGGTGGGAGGGGCTGGCTTCCACTCTAAGATCAAATTACACTCCTCCCTGCTGCCAACGTCTCTGTGCTCTGAGCTGATCCGTTTGAACAGCTCAGTCAGAGGATTCCGGGACATACTATTTCACATGCAGGCGTCAGGAAGCCGCTATCTAATAGCGGGAGACCCCCTGAACGTCCGGGAGACTTGAGATCCCTGCTACCAGACCCCGGGAGATGTGCAGTGCACCCCAGCAGGAGAGCAGAAGACCGGCAAAGAGCAGGAGCCGACAGCCGAAGGAAGAAACGCCCCTCAGAGAGAGCAGGGAACATGGGGCTGGATTGGCAGGCAAGAGAGGCCCCTCCCAGGCTTCCCCCACGGAGGGGAGGGGACAGAGTAAGCCCGGGAAAGAGAGAAAGAGGGCGGGGAGTTGCGGCCTAGTAGGCCCGAAAAGCCGGGGCCTAAATTAGTGGAGCGCGGCCGGGAGCGATCGCGCAAGTCCCCCAGATCTGCTGTGACGAACGGGGGCCAGGTGGGGCAGAGAACTTAAGAAGCGACCCCCAGAGAGCAAAAAAGAAACAGAAGGCCAGGGGGCTTCTGGGGCCAGGATACGGAGAGGCCTCTCCTGAGAGATGTAGGTACCCTGGAAGGTAGAGGGGGGAACGAGGCCAGGCCCGGGGAGGAGGGTGGGAGACCCTAATCTAACATGCTTACCATCAGACGTCTTCAGGCGCAGCAGTAACCACCCCCTCGGCGGACTCAACACGGGAACCGTGGGACTGCCGGAATTCCACTGCGGAAGCAGATTTGAGGACTGGGTGGCTGCCAGGTACCCGAGTACGCGCCCGCAGGGGGCAACTAAAGTGGAACACAATGGAGCCACCCCTGCAGCAGGCCTGAACCTGCAGAGAAGAGAAGAAAAAATGATTGAAGAAAAGATAAAATAAAAAAGTAGCAGGATGATCTGCACAAAAAGCAGGCCAGGTCTGCCTCCTATGCACACTAGAACAAGACTGATCTGCCTAGTGTCTGTGGACAGGGTATAGCCCAACGGGGAGGAGCCAACACCTTTTTTTATGTCTAGTGTCGCCTCCTAGTGGTAGTTTGACATATACCCATGGTGCTGTGTCCCCCAATGCCATGCACGAGAAATGAGCGTTTGCTCATTTGTCGGGTGAAAGGTGGCATGTTTACATACACTGGGCAATTACCAAGAATGTTTGTCCCAGATAATTGGCCCCATCCTGAGCCCCTGTAGAAGGACCCTTCATCAAAGTCTGGAGTTTTTAAGATTGAAATTTTTCTTGGATGGGAGGTCCTAATATGTAAAAGGTGTTATCTGGGACCATTACACAGTGTATGGAGCTGTGGTGTTCCAGCTCTGTACAACGTACTGTAACATCTTTACACTACTTCCGACACCACAGCTGTCCCTATAACAGATTGGTGTGGTTGGCGGGTGTCAGACACTCACAGATCTCATACTAAAACTATGCATTGGATAGGTCATCAATATGTTAGTACTAGAAAACACCTTTAGACCTCATGCACGTGACCGAATGTATTTTGCGGTCTGCAAACCGCGGATCTGCAAAATACAGACATAGAACATGTCTTATTCCAGTCCACAAGATGCGTTCCATAAAACGCAAAGAAAATGTGGATTGCGCACAGACTATATCCGTATATATTTTACGGATCCCCACTTTGCGGACCGCAAAATACATACGGTCGTGTGCATGTGGCCTTAAGGTTAAGTACACTCGTGTTTATCCTTACACAAATACAATATTATTCCCACAGCCAAATGACCTTGCTTTGTGACAATTCTTTAGTATTACCATATAGATTTAATAATAATGTTATAATTGCGTGTATACATCCCCAGAGATACCTACCGCTACTGGCCACCAGTGGCGCAGTTTGCATATTGCATAAGCAATAATAAGGACATTGAATCGAAAGAATGATAACAACTGTGGAGAAAAAAATAGAATTCCATTAAAAGCAGATCATGGCATATTAGGCTACTTTCACACCTGCGTTTAGGTGCGGATCTGACTGGAATCTGCACAGATTGATCCGCACCTATAATGCAAACGTTGGTATCCGTTCAGTACGGATCCGTCTGCATAACTCAGTCAAAAAAAGTAAGTCTAAGCGTAAGTCAAACAGATCTGTCCGGACTTTACATTGAATATTGTGTCAATGTAAACGGATCCGTCCCTATTGACTTACATTGTAAGTCAGGGCGGATCCGTTTGGCTCCGCATCGCCAGGAGGTGGAAGAGAGCCAAACTGATGCATTCAGAACGGATCCTTATCCATTCAGAATGCATTGGGGCTAAACTGATCAGTTTGGGGCCGCTTGTAAGAGCCCTGAAACGGATCTCACAGGCGGACCCAGAAACGGCAGTGTGAAAGTAGCCTTAGATTGCATGCTTAAAAAAGAAGTAAAGGAACAAATGTTTCCTTATGTATTTTAGCATGCTATCCCAAACAGCGTCCTGAATATGTCTGCATGAAAATGTATACCTATGTATTTCGCCCCTTAGCTTCCTCTGAAAAGTGAAATGTGTAGGAGTCCGAGTGGGTTCTGGTACCCTTATCTATAACATGTCTCAACCTGGTTGGTAAATATTGTAGATTGTTATGTGGTCCCACTTAGGATTATCTATAGCATTTGTGTTGTAATATTAAACCTGGATGCTTACTGATAAGTACAACCCCAATTCCAAAAAAGCTGGAGTTCACATCACTGTTTAGCTTTCCATTCTTCTGATCAGTCAGAAGAACAGAAAAAAAAACGGATCTGTTATATTGAGCATCAGTTATGATCATCTTGCATCAGTATGCGTCACTTCCGTCAGAGATCAGTTATTTTTCTGACGGATCATAAGAACGGAAAGCTAAACAGTGATGTGATAGATAAAAACAGAATGCAATGATTTGAAAATCTCATAGACCCATATTGAGGACACAATAGATCACAGAACTAGGGGTGTACCGAAATTCCGGCGGCCGAAAATATCGGCCGAAAATGCACCTAATCCATTTCGGCCGATATTGATACATATCGGCAGAAAATAGCGGGGAGGGACTGGGAGGAGGAGCTGGGGGCCGGTGCGTTCACTGTGCTCCAGCCCCCAGCTCCAGTAGTTATAAAATGTGTACAATTAATAAGGATTCTATTCATGAGGCCCCCTCTGCAGTAGAACATTCAATATAGCCACATCCTACTCACAGGGCTGTTATCTTAATGCTGGCCGGCCGGGCAGAGGAGCGGCAGCGTCACGACTGACGTCATGTGCCCGGCCTACTTTCTGAATGAAGGAGGCGGCGCAGGCATGTGACGTCAGTCGTGACGCTGCCGCTCGTCTGCCCGGTCGGCCAGCATTAAGATAACAGCCCTGTGAGTAGGATGTGGCTATATTGAATGTTCTACTGCAGAGGGGGCCTCATGAATAGAATCCTTATTAATTGTACACATTTTATAACTACTGGAGCTGTGGGCCGGAGAACAGTGAACGCACCGGCCCCCAGCTCCTCCTCCCAGTCCCCTCCCCGCTATTTTCTATTAATTGTACACATTTTATAACTAGTCTGTACTGGAGCGGAAATGGGGGGGGGGGGGGGGGGGGGGTCGGTGGATGGCACTGTTATGGGGTGGGTGGGGGTCTGTGGATGGCACTGTTATGGGGTGGGTGGGGGACTGTGGATGACACTGTTATGGGGTGGGTGGGGGTCTGTGGATGGCACTGTTATGGGGTGGGTGGGTAATATGATTTATTAAATTCATGAAAAAGAATTATTAATAAAATCATTAAAAAAAAAGTATTTTAAAAGTATTTGGGCAAAAAGGCAGTTTCGGTCAAGGGGCATCCTGAATTTTCGGTTTCGGACCAGAATTTTCATTTCGGTGCACCCCTACACAGAACACATATTAGATGTTGAAAGTCAGATATTTTACCTTTTCATGAAAACAATTAACTCATTTAGAAATAGATGGCAGCAACATATCTCAAAAAAGTTGGGAGTGAGGCAACAAAAGGCTGGAAAAGTAAGTGTTACTAATAAAAAAAAAACAGCTGGAGAAGCAATTGCTAAGTCACATAACTGGGTAATAAAAGAACATGCTAGAGAGGCAGAGTCTCGCAGTAGCAAAGATGGGTAAAGGTTCATTAATCTTCAAAAAAAAAAGTGTCTAAAAAGTGTGGAACAAGTTCAGAAAAATGTTCCTTAACATAAAATTGTAACAACTGAATATTCCACCATCTACAGTACATAAAGATCATCAAAAGATTACGAGAATCTGGAGAAACCCATGTGCGCCAGAGACAAGGTCGACGGTCAATATCTGATGCTCATAATCTATGGACCCTCAGGCAGCACTGCATTAAAAACAGGAATGATTCTGTGCTGGAAATCACTGCATGGGCTCAGGAACACCTCCACAAATGCAAATCAACATGATCCAGAAATGCTGCCGTCTTCCATGGACCAAAGCTCATTTAAAATTGAGGAAAAATAAAAAAACTGTCCTATGGTCAGATAAATCAAAATGGGAAATTATTTTTGGAAAATACGGATGCTGTGTTCTGCAGACATAAGGAGAGGGACCAATAACTTGTTATCAGCACACAGTTCAAAAGCCTGCATCTCTGATGCTATGGGGTTGCATTAGTGCCAATGATGTGGGCAGCTTACACATCTGGAAGGGCACTATCAATGCTGAAAAGTAGGTAGAGTTTTTAGAACAGGGCTGCCCAACCTGCGGCCCTCCAGCTGTTGCCTAACTTCAACTCCAACATGCCTGGACAGCCTACAGCTATTAGGGCACGCTAGGAGTTGTAGTTTTGCAACAGCTGGAGGGCCGCAGGTTGAGCATCCCTGTTTTGGAACAACATATGCTCCTATTCAGACATAGTCTTCAGGAAAGGTCCTGTGAATTTATGCAAGATAAAGCTACACTACATACTGCATCCATCACAACAGCATGGCTTCACAGAAGAAGAGTCTGGGTGTTGAACTTCACGCATCATGAAATGGAAAACCCAGGACTGTAGAGAAAATAGAATCCTATATCAGAAAGGAATGGGACAACATTTCTCTCCCGAAACTCCAGAAATTGGTCTCCTCATTTCCCAGATGTCTACTGACTGTTAAAAGAAAAGGGGCTGCTACACAATGGTAGACAGGGTCCTGTCCCATATTTTTTTAGATAAATTGCTGCCATCAGGTTCTAAACGAGCTAACTTTTTTTCATGAAATGGCAAAATGTCTCATAAAATTATGTGTTCTATAAAATATGAGACTTACAAATCACTGCATTCTGCAAAAAGCGTTATATCTTTTGTCTGGAGACTAGAGAAGCCCTTTCCAGCAGGACTGCCCCCACGTGTGTAAAGCCCTGTTTGGAATAAATCTTATATACTCATATACTCACCTTACACTGTAAATGTACAGTAGGTAGACAAGAATGAAGAATACACTTTCCTCATATTTATGGAACGTACTAAACATGTTCACAACTTCAAAACCTGCCCCACCAGGCAACATTTTTGTATATATATAGTACAGTACCACTCCAGCTCTCCCCGCTGGGCTTCAAAATACAAAAAAGCATTGCTGTAGCCAGGTGAACAAAAGCCAGCAAGAAGAAACAGCAGATAGATATCTCCTGCTGCTTTTATTATTACTCCGTTCTCCCCATCTGCCACTGCATAAGTGGCTGCAGCGAAGACGTCACATTGATACATGTGACTGCTGCAACCAATCACTGGCCTCCGCTGATAACCTCTTTAAAGGGAACCTGTCAGCTGTACTACAAGCCTAACCTCCTCTACTTCTGGATGATGATTCACAGGTTTCTTTCCTATGTACATCAGGAAAGAAAACTGTTATTTATCATCCAAAGATGGATGACGTGCTGTGGACTTCAGTAGGCCAGTATTTAATGCCATCACGGCAGTGACATAAATAAAATTAGCGGGTACCTTGATAAAGTGCCTGGAATAAACAGCTGATCCAAGCACATGTGACCTTATAACAACATATGGTACCTCTGTCACAATTTTCTATGGTCTTAAGGAAGCATTTTTTGCAAACTTGAAAGCAGACCCATTGAATTCTAATGTGGAAAGAACCGGGATATCATGTGTGTGTGCTGTCCAGATCCACGTGGCCGTTCCACAAATTATAGAACTTGTCCATGTGGAAGACAATAGACAGTTCTAGAATAGGGCCCGCAGAAAGTGCGGTATGCACACGACTGTTATCTGTGTTTTCCAGATCAGCGGTTTGCAGACTGCAAAACAGATATGGTCGTGTGAATGCTCCCCAAGTACCAGATACTCCATGCACGCTGCCTTTAAGTTTACAATCAATCACTATACCACAGCTGCACAGATACCGAACAAGTCTCACTTCACTCAAAAATACTTACAAATATGTCAAAAAACGAATAGCGGTAGTCATAGTGTAAAACCTCTTTCTGCAAGGCCTCTAGTATATTAACATTTGCCTAAATGGAGAAAACAAAAAGTACTTTACTATACATTTTACAACTTATCACAAAACCCAAAGACCCACCAGAGACAGTGAATTTCAGTATGCAGGCACTTGAATGACCCACACAAAGTAAAAAAAAATAACGTGTGGAAATGTCAGCGCATGATATGGGTTTTAGAATAGTGGTCACATACAGTAATAGCTGCATTGACATTTTGCTTCTGCAATTTCTGAGTGCACCATATTCCTGACTGTAGCATACGGTCTCATCCCATTCCTTTCAAAGGGGAACCTATGCAACCTCTCTATCACCCGCTTTACCATGAAAATACATTCTGAAACAAAGATAAAAAAAGAAAAGAAACCAAGTTATATCATAAGTACTTGGCTGAAAAAAATGAAATGCAATAGCAATGCATTTTGGTGCCATTTTTTCCCACTATAAAAAGCAAGCGCCCCAAAGAATCATTGGCTCTTACTGCTTTTCCCAGGTTCCCCACTTATCTTTACTTCCTGGTCCCTCTCCAGCCGGGAAACAGACCCAGGAGACATTGCTGCGGCAGCAACAGGGGATCAGTAAGGGGAGCACAACACTTTATATCAATCAATTTTATTAAAAATTATTTCTTATTATTCAATTAGTGAGCTAGTTTTGTGGGATGAGTTGGTGTTTTCATTGGAACTAGTTTAGGATATATAGAATTTATTCTTTACCTTTTATTAGTTTTTTCATGGAGGAGTGAATAAAAAACAGCTATGCCACCTGCTCACTGATCAGTATAAATAGACTGCGCTATATCCTATATGTATAGTTTTTAAAAAAGTCACCAATGGGATGATTGGGTCTCTAGAGATCATGGAATTTAAAGGGTTGAACAGACAAGATTAGGCTACTTTCACATTAGCAGCGGCCTTCTCCGGCAGGCTGTCCGGGCGGGTTAACAGCCTGCCGGATCTGTGCTGCCACTAGTGCATGCGTGCCGCCAGAATTCCGACATGTTGTAGTTTTAATCCGGCCGCCTCTCAGCATGTTTGCCGTGCTGCGGACAGACCTGTGGCCTGTCCCCATTACAGCGAATGGGGCCGGAGCGGACTTCCGGCGGCACGTGTGCACTAGCGGCAGCACAGATCCGGCAGGCTGTTCACCCGCCAGAACAGCCTGCCGGAGAAGGCTGCCGCTAATGTGAAAGCAGCCTTAGGATTCTCTCTCAAACTGGCTGTTTCAACAGGATGTCTGCATGCACTGTACAGCAATATAAAAAGGTGTTTCCAACTTATATACAGTACAGGCCAAAAGTTTGGACACACCTTCTCATTCAAAGAGTTTTCTTTATTTTCATGACTATGAAAATTGTAGATTCACACTGAAGGCATCAAAACTATGATTTTTCGGACTGACTGACCTTCATTTCTTAAAGTAATGATGGCCACTCGTTTTTCTTTACTTAACTGCTTTTTTCTTGCCATAATACAAATTCTAACAGTCTATTCAGTAGGACTATCAGCTGTGTATCCACCTGACTTCTCCACAACGCAACTGATGGTCCCAACCCCATTTATAAGGCAAGAAATCCCACTTATTAAACCTGACAGGGCACACCTGTGAAGTGAAAACCATTTCAGGTGACTACCTCTTAAAGCTCATCAAGAGAATGCCAAGAGTGTGCAAAGCAGTAATCAAAGCAAAAGGTGGCTACTTTGAAGAACCTAGCATATGACATATTTTCAGTTGTTTCACACTTTTTTGTTATGTATATAATTCCACATGTGTTAATTCATAGTTTTGATGCCTTCAGTGTGAATCTACAATTTTCATAGTCATGAAAATAAATAAAACTCTTTGAATGAGAAGGTGTGTCCAAACTTTTGGTCTGTACTGTACTTGCATGACACGTTAACGAGAATGACCAATGTAGGAAAACTGTATGCAAATGGTTAGAGTGGGTTAAAAATATACATGATACTCACCTTAAGGGTCCCCGACTGAAACAGTTCTGATGTTTACCAGGTCCCCACTCTCTACTTCCGCTCAATCACTGGGTGTAGCAGTGACCATTCCATTTGTGCAAAGAGACAACCAGGAATTAGAGAACAGTGAGGACCCTGTAAGCATCAGATCAGGAGTGGCATGGGATTAGTGAGGGGAGTATGGTGTTTTTTATATTTTTAACCCACCTTCAGCCCTCTGCCTACAATTTCTCCCTGCTGGACAACACCATTAAATAAGAGTCTCACACTCAAAAATGTAGCAGTGATTGCCCTTGGGAATGGAAAAATACAAAACAATTGTGTAAGCACACTTGGCTCTCCAATTTATTTTAATGCGTGGGTGCTTCTTAGTAAAAAAAAAAGCAAAAAAAACACATTTGCATAAATAATCAACTTTTCCTGTTAACATTAAATATATAATTCACAAGGTGAATAATTGCTCTACTAATCTGAAGAATCAGAAATAAGCAATAACTCACGTTTAGCTCTATGATCCACAATAAAGTGACAAACAGGAAATCAAAGGTGACGAAGAGGCAGAATGTTCTTCTGACATCAGATATGCTTTTTTTCCCTGAGCTCTCGTAGGATTCAAGTCTTGCCACCAACTCAGCACTATTAATTGAATGGACGTCCAGTAGTGAACCATGGGAATCCACGACACTGCTCCGTGCATAGTCGCTGTCAATTTGCTGCTGGTTCATTGTGACTGAGCAGAGGATGCCTTCTTCTCTTCTGTATCATCACCTAAAAGTATTTGAATCTGTGGAAATGAATTGTCATTATTCATATATTACTTAATATTAAGGTCAAGAATGATCTAGGTTTAAAAAAGTTTTCTGAGACTTTCTAACTGATGATCTATCCACAGGACGTTGATCAGATGTTTGAGAAAGCAGCGGCGCACACTTTCTCTCAGCTTTCCCTAGGCCAGTGACACGTTCAGCTGTCATATGGCCTAGGTGCAGCTTAACTCAATAGAAGTGAATGGGGCTGAGCTCGATACAAAAGCACAGCTGCTATACAATGTATGGCGTTGTGCTTGGTGAGCTGTAAGAAGGCCGTGGCGCTCGCAGGTGCGCCTGTGGCATCTCAAACTGCTGATTGGCAGGGTTCCCGGGTGTCAGATACTGATCACCTATTCTGAGGATAAGTCATCAGTTATAAAGTCTTGGAAAAGTATTTTACACTGGCCGATGCCCAAGGCAATACTGGGGATTTAAAGGGGATATCCAATTACAAGAACCCCCCCCCAACATGTGCCGGGCCCCTCACCAGTAATATACTTATCCAGCTCCTGACACCGCTCCTGGGCCCTGCACCTCCGCTTCTCCCTGCACATGGATGAAAACATCCGGTGTCGTGGGGGGAGCAGCCAATGGTAGGCGGGGACGCGGACAAGCCTTCCTAGCGTCACCACTGATGCTAGGGAGGGCCCCCCCCCCCCCCCAACCCGATGTTTTCATCTGTGTGCAGAGAGAAGCAGCAGCAGGGACCAGGCGCGGCGCCAGGAGAGGGGTAAGTATATTACTGGTGAGGGGCCCAGCACATGTGGGGAGGTTTTCTTATAATTGGATAACCCCTTTAACTGTTCCTTCCTGCTGAACATTCATATGCTGTAGAACTTTAGATTCAGCAATCATCACCTACGTACAGGGCTGAATGATCGTTAATGCAATTGTTCTTCTCTGCTGCCCACAGATGCATTCCTTTATGCATAGGGCGATGTGCTGCCCACAAATGACGATTTCAGGTCCTGTATGGTTGATCAGCAGCCTCTTTATGCGATGAAATCATCAGAAATGATCGTTCATACGAACATCCTGATAACTGTCCTGATCCTTGGCCCAGGTGAAAGGGCCCCTAGCGATGGTCACTCGGCTCTGAATATTATTTTTTATTGTGTTAATGGTCTGTCTTGGCAAGTCTTTTACAGTAAAGGCATTGTCCAACCGCCTATACATTTTCAACCGCCCCACCCCACCCCTAAAAGATTTGTTGGGTGAAGCAAACTGTGCTCCCTGACTCTTGCCTCCAGCGCCTAGGGTTCACCAATGTCTTCTCCAGGCTTACAGCGCCACAAATGGGGTCACGTGTGCTGCTGCAGCCAATCACTGGACACAGCAGTGACGTGTCTCCCAAGCGGCACATGAGCCAGAACAAAGAGCCGCTTTAACCAATCCAGTCCATCTATGCATTTCCTGAATGGCTGTATATCTGAATGGCCATGTGTAACACTGCATTTCCCATCATGTAGCAGCTACACCAGCAAATAAGCATACTAAGGAAACTATCCTCACAAATGCGGTTATTTCAGGACTGGGGTTTCAGGACTCTGAATTGTTTGAGACTGTTAGGTCATGGCAACTTCTGGTTTTCCACGTGACCCTATTCACCTTCATTATTTGCAATTCTAGCTGGCTACACAGCAGTCTTTGGTCACATGCCCATGGGCGCTCTGACCATCTGTTGTGACGCAGCACTCCTGCATACTCGGCGGTACAGTTGCAGGTGCACACCCAAAGGGAGTATAATGCATTGGGCCAACTAACTTGAATTGGACCTGTGCACGATACTCTCCAGCCGTGGTATGGTTACACAGATAAATAAAAAGTATGGTTGGAAAAAAACTAACATATGTCCACTGAGTGAGGGATGGGAGGGGATGTGGATGAAGGAAAGGGGAGTGGGTAACCAGATTTCTACACTGGTTTTAATGAAATACCAGACCTCCAGAGTGGATGACTGCATATATAGTCTAAAAAAATCCGCTGTCATCTTCTGTCTTAAATATTTCTCTTCCTGGGAAAGCTGGGTCATAACCGAATATGGTAGTGAGAACTAGTTCCAGAGTTATTTAGTAGCATAGGATAGATCTCTACATAACTGGGCAGATTACCATTTCACCACTCCCAACAGTAACATCTCCTGTAAGAACTGAGAGGGAAAAGGCTAAACAGAATGCCAATGACAACACTTACCAAAAGATTGAGTGTCATGATATTTTCTGCCATCACGCAGCACATATATCAGAGACCTGGAGCTACTCAGTGTCTGGAGTACAGCAGTGGTGCCAACCAGATTGCCTTTCAATGTCAATAATTGGACTATACTTCCTCTGCAGAATTGTGTTCTGGTTTGTCAATGAATTAAGTGCCACTGTATAACAGGTTTAACAGGAACGAGCCACTAAAAATCTTTTCTGCCAGTAAAAAAAACAGGTAGCAGCAACTATTCTTTTTTCTAATCTGTTTTTATTTTCTGATTTCAGATTTTTTTATTCTATATCTAAACATGATTATGGGGGTGACTATCTTGCCTGAGCTGTTCTTAACAGCATTTAGGCTGGGTTCACACCTTTTTCCTACGCGAAATACATGAGCTTCTTTGGGGCGTCTTGTCACGCGTTCCGGTACATAGACTTTCGGGAACGAGCGACAATGGGCGTTCGCTTGTCTCTGTATGCGCGATTGCAAACGCCGGTACAATCGCGCATACAGAGCGCTCCTTTCAGAACGCTCAGGTCTGAACCCAGCATCCGAGATATGCTTTACAGCAACCAGCAGGTGCCATAGACACAATGGACAGGAGGGGACCTCATTGACTTCTATAGAAGAGTTTTCTAGGCATGCTGTATGACCTGTGCAGAGGTTAGGAGGGAGTAGATAAGCTGCAATATCACCTATTGTGAATGGTGGATCCTGTGTTATCTATACATAGGTGATAGCTGTCATTGCAATACTACCTGTAATGAGAAGCAGATAACTGCAGTAAAGTGATCTGCACAGACTAAGGCCTCATGCACACGACAGTATTTTTTCACTATCCGCAAAACGGGGTTCCGTTGGTCCGTGATCAGTGACCGTTTTTTCATCCGTGGGTCTTCCTTGATTTTTGGAGGATCCACGGACATGAAAAAAAAGTCGTTTTGGTGTCCGCCTGGCCGTGCGGAGCCAAACGGATCTGTCCTGAATTACAATGCAAGTCAATGCGGATGGATCCGTTTGACGTTGACACAATATGGTGCAATTGCAAACGGATCCGTCCCCATTGACTTTCAATGTAAAGTCTGGAGTCCCTTTATACCATCTGATCGGAGTTTTCTCCAATCTGATGGTATATTTTAACTTGAAGCGTCCCCATCACCATGGGAACGCCCCTATGTTAGAATATACTGTCGGATATGAGATACATCGTGAAAACTCATATCCGACAGTATATTCTGCCACCAATGTATTAAAAGAATAGAGGGAGGAAGGGGGGGCGGGGCGCACACTGCCACCATTGTATTAAAACAATAGAGGGAGGCAGAGGGGGGGCGGCGCACACTGCCACCAATGTTAATGCAATAGAGGGAGGGAGGGGGGGCCGCACACTGTGCCACCAATGCTATTATTACAATAGAGGGAGGGAGGGGGGGGCCGCACTGGCCACCAATGAAATTTAAACTGGGGAGGGAGGGGGGTCTGCCCCCTGCTGCCTGGCAGCCCCTGATCTCTTACAGGGGGCTATGATACGCACAATTAACCCCTTCAGGTGCAGCACCTGAGGGGTTAATTGTACGGATCACGGCCCCCTGTAAGAGATCGGGTGCTGCCAGGCAGCAGGGGGCAGTCATGTACACAGTTCGTTGTATATTCTAACTAGAAGCGTCCCCATCACCATGGGAACGCCTCTGTGTTACAATATACTGTCGGATCTGAGTTTTCACGAAGTGAAAACTCAGCTCTGAAAAAGCTTTTATGCAGACGGATCTTCGGATCCGTCTGTATGAAAGTAACCTACGGCCACGGATCACGGATGCCAATCTTGTGTGCATCCGTGTTCTTTGACCCATTGACTTGAATGGGTCCGTGAACCGTTGTCCGTCAAAAAAATAGGACAGGTCATATTTTTTGGACGGACAGGATACACGGATCATGGTCTCGGCTGCAAAACGGTGCATTTTACGATTTTTCCACGGACCCATTGAAAGTCAATGGGTCCGCGAAAAAAAACGGAAAACGGCACAACAGCCACGGATGCACACAACGGTCGTGTGCATGAGGCCTAAGAAGTGGTGCCTATTATTAGGCTTAGTGGCCAGTGAGAAAACTGCAGGATTTTGTTTATTTAAAAAAAATATAGTTATTGACCTGCAAAATTAAAAAAATTTAAATCATTTTTGGCGATGTTAGTTTGAAAATAAAAACCTGATTTAAACAATAAATAATTTATATGATAATACATTCCCCTTAAAGTGCACTAATAGGGAACTTTGAATAAGGCAGGATTAATTAAAAAACAGAGCCTCTACTAAAAAACAGAGGATATCCATTTATATCACTGGGCACCTTGTACTGGTAATGAGTACCCCAGATATGGGGTATGGGAAACTGAAGAAACCGCATCCAGCACAAAAACCTTTGTAAGTCAACGGGCGATGCCAGCACTATTGACTTGGTTTTTAGTGCCAGATCCGGCTTCCACAAAACGCTACTTGCATCGATTTTCTTCCCGGCATGGGAACGCAACAAACCAGAACGGAATGCATTCTGGTGCACTCCGTTCCGGTTTTGTCCCCATTGACAATGAATCGGGACAAAACTGAAGCAATATGCTGTGGTTTTGAGACCCTGTGCCGGATCTCAAAACCGGACAGCACAACGCAGATGTGAAAGTAGTCTAAATGACCTTTTTACATACTGATCTGAGCAACACATAAACTTTTATACCAATAGCTATAAATTATAAGTTATAGGGGCCAAAACTATTAGCAACTGTAAAACATCTTTTCAGTCAATCCCACAAAATGCTTCAAAAAACAGCCCACTGCTGGGGTGGTCCTCTCATGAAAACTCCATTTTACATAAGATACATGAGAAGTAAAAACAGTCACAAGAAATCCAAGACATATCTTATGGGGCTTTATGCCTTGAACAGTGTTGTAACTCGAGACTAATAAATGTACTTTTTTAAACACTCCCAGATTTTATCTGCTGTTACTTCAAGTAAAGGGTAGCCCCAGTTCTCAAGTCTTCTCTGCCTATCTTCTACTTATGTGAAAAATACAATAATATGCACAGGCATCAGTACTTACCCTGCATATCTGGACGAACAATTCTTCACACTTCTCCATAGACAGAAGAAAAAAAAAAAAGTTCTGAAAGGTCCCGTTATTGGCCAGATTCCAGAAAATGTCAGTTTCCTCATGTGACAGTATTGTAAACGAAGGCTGTGCTGCTGAACTCTGTCCAAAGATAAAGAGGAATTCGTATTTTACAACTTCTCCTGTGTGTCATGTGGGATGCATATAACCTTTTATAACTGTGCCATTAAGGGCTCCTGCACATTACTTTTTGACGTCTTTTGCAGTCTGCTAATCGCGGAAGCCCAAAACACAGATGCCGGCCGAGAGCCTGCCGGCATTTTTCTTCCTGCAGAAGGCCTCATGCACACGACAGTTTTTTTTCACGGCCCGCAAAAACTGGGTCCGTGGGTCCGTGATCCGTGACCGTTTTTTCGTCCGTGGGTCTTCCTTGATTTTTGGAGGATCCACGGACATGAAAAAAAAGTCGTTTTGGCATCCGCCTGGCCGTGCGGAGCCAAACGGATCCGTCCTGAATTACAATGCAAGTCAATAGGGACGGATCCGTTTGAAGTTGACACAATATGGTGCCATTTCAAACGGATCCGTCCCCATTGACTTTCAATGTAAAGTCTGGAGTTCTGTTATACCATCGGATTGGAGTTTTCTCCAATCCAATGGTATATTTTAACTTGTAGCGTCCCCATCACCATGGGAACGCCTCTATGTTAGAATATACTGTCGGATATGAGCTACATCGTGAAACTCATTTCCGACAGTATATTCTAACACAGAGGCGTTCCCATGGTGATGGAGACGCTTCAGGTTAGAATATACAAAAAAACTGTGTACATGACTGCCCCCTGCTGCCTGGCAGGTGCTGCCAGGCAGCAGGGGGCAGACCCCCCCCCCCTGTTTTTAACTCATTGGTGGCCAGTGGGCCCCCCCTCCCCTGTTGTTAACTCGTTGGTGGCCAGTGTGCGCACCCCCCTCCCTCCCTCTATTGTTTTAATACATTGGGGCCAGTGTGCGCGCGCCCCCCAACCCCCCCTCTATTATTTTAATACATTGGGGCCAGTGTGCGCGCGCCCCCACAACCCCCCCCCCTCCCTCCCTCTATTGTTTTAATACATTGGGGCCAGTGTGCGCGCGCCCCCCCAACCCCCCCTCCCTCCCTCTCTCTATTGTTTTAATACATTGGGGCCAGTGTGCGCACCCCCCCAACCCCCCCCCCCCCTCCCTCCCTCTATTGTAATCATCATCGGTGGCAGCGGAGTAGAAGATTTTCATACTTACCTGCTTCTTGCTGCTGCGATGTCTGCGTCCGGCCGGGAGCTCCTCCTACTGGTAAGTGACAGCAATGCGCCGCACAGACCTGTCACTTACCAGTAGGAGGAGCTCCCGGCCGGACGCAGACATCGCAGCAGCAAGAAGCAGGTAAGTATGAAAATCTTCTACTCCGCTGCCACCGATGATGATTACAATAGAGGGAGGGAGGGGGGGTTGGGGGTTGGGGGGGTGCGCACACTGGCCCCAATGTATTAAAACAATAGAGGGAGGGAGGGGGGGGTTGGGGGGGCGCGCGCACACTGGCCCCAATGTATTAAAACAATAGAGGGAGGGAGGGGGGGTTGGGGGGGGGGCGCGCACACTGGCCCCAATGTATTAAAACAATAGAGGGAGGGAGGGAGGGGGGTGCGCACACTGGCCACCAACGAGTTAACAACAGGGGAGGGGGGGGGCCGCACAATGATATTCAAACTGGGGAGGGGGGGGGGGGGTCTGCCCCCTGCTGCCTGGCAGCCCTGATCTCTTACAGGGGGATATGATGGGGTTAATTGTACTATCATATCCCCCTGTAAGAGATCGGGTGCTGCCAGGCAGCAGGGGGCAGTCTTGTACAAAGTTTGCAGTGTATTCTAACTAGAAGCGTCCCCATCACCATGGGAACGCTTCTGTGTTAGAATATACTGTCGGAAATGAGTTTTCACGAAGTGAAAACTTAGATCAGAAAAAGCTTTTATGCAGACGGATCTTCGGATCCGTCTGTATGAAACTAAAACCTACGGCCACGGATCACGGACACGGATGCCAATCTTGTGTGCATCCGTGTTCTTTCACGGACCCATTGACTTGAATGGGCCCGTGAACCGTTGGCCGTGAAAAAAATAGGACAGGTCATATTTTTTTCACGGCCAGGAAACACGGCTCACGGATGCGGCTGCCAAACGGTGCATTTTCCGATTTTTCCACGGACCCATTGAAAGTCAATGGGTCCGTGAAAAAAAACGGAAAACGGCACAACGGCCACGGATGCACACAACGGTCGTGTGCATGAGGCCGAAAGGTCATATTCTTCCTCCAAACAGACAACAGGACAAATGCTATCTCTTTGCGGCGCAGCGGAACAGACACAAGGATGTGGACGGCACGCAGTGTGCTGTCCACACCTTTTGCTGCCCCATTGAGATGAATGGGTCCTCATCTGATCCACAAAAAATGTGGTATCGCCGTACTCATGAGAAGTTGGGAAATGTGTTTTGGGGTGTCATTTTACATATACCCATGTTGCGTGAGAGAAATATCTTGGTCAAGTGCCAACTTTGTATAAAAAAAAAAAAAAAATGGGAAAAGTTGTCTTTTGCCAAGATATTTCTCTCACCCAGCATGGGTATATGTAAAATGACACCCCAAAACACATTACCCAACTTCTCCTGAGTACGGCGATACCACATGTGTGACACTTTTTTGCCGCCTAGGTGGGCAAAGGGGCACACATTCCAAAGAGCACCTTTCGGATTTCACAGGCCATTTTTTACAGATTTTGATTTCAAACTACTTCCCACACATTTGGGCCCCTAAAATGCCAGGGCAGTATAACTACCCCACAAGTGACCCCATTTTGGAAAGAAGACACCCCAAGGTATTTCATGATGGGCATAGCGAGTTCATTGAAGTTTTTATATTTTGGCACAAGTTAGTGGAATATGAGACTTTGTGGGAATTTTTTTTTTTTTTAAATCTTGGGGTGTCTACTTTCCGAAATGGGGTTATTTGTGGTGGTTTTCTACTGTCTGGGCATTGTAGAACCTCAGGAAACATGGCAGGTGCTCTGAAAGTCAGAGCTGCTTCAAAAAGTGGAAATTCACATTTTTGTACCATAGTTTGTAAACGCTATAACTTTTACCCAAACCATTTTTTTTTTTTACCCAAACATTTTTTTTTTATCAAAGACATGTAGAACAATAAATTTTGCGAAAAATGTATATATGGATGTCGTTTTTTTGGCAAAATTTTACAACTGAAAGTGAAAATGTCATTTTTTTGCAAACAAAATCGTTAAATTTCATAACAAAAAAAAAAAAATTTCAGCAGCAATGAAATACCACCAAATGAAAGCTCTATTAGTGAGAAGAAAAGGAGGCAAAATTCATTTGGGTGGTAAGTTGCATGACCGAGCAATAAACGGTGAAAGTAGTGTAGTGCAGAAGTGTAAAAGTGGCCTGGTCATTAAGGGTGTTTCAGCTAGGGGGGTTGAAGTGGTTAAGATGCCGCCGATTACCTGATGAACGCTCTTTTATCAGGTAATAGATCATTGGTGCAGTCTCCTAAATCATTTGCTTGCCGGCAGCAGATTGTGCCGTTTAAACATCAGCTGCAGGCAAAGAATGATTCTGTATGGGGACAAGTGCTGGCATTAGTGATCGCTCCGCCCCATACTGTGGAGGAGAATGCTGCATGTAAATGCAGTGATCTCCTCCACTGACGAGCAATCAATTGTCAGGAAGGAACCTTTCTTTCCAACAATTGTCTGCTCCATCACTGTGAAGAGTCCTTAAAGGGGTTGTGTCCCAGTCAACAAGCCACTTACTAATGTATTGTGATTATTCATATTGCGTCCTTTCCTGGCTAGATTCATCTTTCCATCACATTATACACTGTTTGTTTCCATGGTAACGACCACCATGCAGTCCATCAGTGGTGGTCAAGCTTGTATACTATAAAAAATATAAAAAAAAATATCTAACAAATCTATGTAAGCTCCTATGGTCCCAGTCACCAGAGAAGCTGTCACTTTTTCCTATAGTGTTAAAGCATGGCCACCGCTGCTGGATTGCAGGGTGGTCGTAACCATGGAAACGAGCAGTGTATAATGTGATGGAAAAATGAATCAAGCCAGCAGAGGAGGCAATATGGACAATCACAATACATTAGTAAGTGGCTTGTATTAACTTTCTCTACATGATAAATGCCACTTGCTGAAGTGACAAAACCACTTCAAGCATTATATAGCAAATGACAAACAAGTTCAAACACTGAGGAAGTTCTGACAGATAAGATTAGAAGTGCAAAGCAGAACATTGTTGTCAGCCAGATTTTATAATTCCCTTAAAGGGAATGTCAGCAGGAAACTCACTGATAAACCAGGCACAATGCCTCAGATGAATGTAATGATACCTTTCACTCAGAGACCCATTGCTTCTTTCCGGAGGCCTAGTACTTTTAATATAGATGCAAATGAACAGCCCAAGCCTTGCCAAGCTCCTACTGCTTCCTCTTACAACCTCCCCTATATTTCTTGTTTGGCAGGGGAAGCTGAGATGACCATGCAGAAACCTGGCCCTGTCAATCAAGTAGATGGAGTAGCTGGAAGAGGAAGCAAGAGTAGCAACGGTGCACAGAGTGCCCTCAGTGCACTAAACTCCTTCCAGACCCTGCCATACATGTACGGCGCAAGTCTGGCATTCCGGGCAGATTGGGAAATTAAAGTGGTCCCAATGTTGTAGGTGGGTCCAAACTGACAGAAGGTGGTGCTCAGAATAGCATCCCTCAGAACCAAATATCCTAGTGTGGCACAAAATACAATAGCTGCCATATTTTTGTCATTGTCCTGCTCCAATTGTCTCTAATTATGGATATGGAGCAGGGTGCTTGGGAAGCGAGACGTGGGCCACAACACCAGACCAACCCTACCTTCAGCATGCTGCCTGGACGCCCTCTAATAATGACCCCCATTGTTCGCCCAGTTGTATGTACCAGGCCAGCAGAAGTGAGGAGGGCCAGGGTGGCCCTATAGGCATCATCCCACCGGGGAAATTCCCTGTAGTGTCTATGGCCAATACTGCTGGCGTTTGAACATGGCACCTGCTCAGAAGCTGAGCAGGTGCTATAGCTGCTGGGTTTCTGCTGTTTAAAACAGCAGACACCTGGAGCTAATGTCTGTGATCAGTAATAGCTCAGATGCCATGAGCAATTGTGATCACAGCACCTCAGAGGCTTTACCCCAGCGGCACTGCGCTCCCATGCGGAGATCGCGGGAGCCATTCAATTGTTGTGGCAGCCTCGAGCCTGCTAGAGGCTCCTAGGCTAACCACAGTGATGTTCTTATGGCTCCATACAAACACACTGAATCTCCAATAGGCTGTAATGGTAATTCACTGCTGTCTATTGGAGTACGGATCTAACTATGGCATGTGTTGCTTCACCTCCCAACTGAATAACAAGTGATCAACAGGTCATACACACAAAAAATAAAAATAAAAAATAAATAATACAGATCGCCCTGCAAAAAACAAGCCCTCACACAGCTCCATAGATGTAAACATAAAAAGTATGTGGGTCAGAATATGACAATGCAAAGAAAAAAATAAATCTTTTTTTTTTCCAAAGTTTTTTTTTTTTTTTTATGTAAGAAAAAAAAAAAAAGTAAATAAGTGCTAACCAATGACCCACGGTGCTAGTTGTGAACCCATCTTTGCAGATCTGTGTTGTAAGGGTCCATAACATGCCAATGTGTTACACTGTACCTATGATTTTACATATCACATCAGTGGCGTGCTAAGGAGAACCCCCGTGGCTGCCCCAGGTGCCAGCTCTCAGGGGGTGCCAGAGTCCAGAAGCAATGAGCGCTTCCATCAATACAGATGGAAGCACTCATTGCTGGAGCACTGGGAGCTGCAGTCCTGTCTCTCACCGCTCAGCTCCCTACGCTCCTCCCTTCCTTCAGGCCGATGGCGCTCTGAATGGAGAAGCCGGAAGACTTCTTCCCGCTCCACCATTCATCCTGCAGGCACAGATCGTGCTGCCGGCCTGTGTGGGAGGAGCCTGCGACTCAGGAATCTGCCTTTGGTCCTCCCACACACTGCTGCAAAGCGATCTGTGCCTGCGGTGGAGAGCTGGATGTGAGTGTCAGGAACAGGACAAGGTAAGTAGGTATTGTGTTTTTGGTTTGTTTGTTTTTTAACACAGAGGGGGCACAATGGGCATTTCTACTCTGGAGGGGGCACAATGGGCATTGCAAATCTTAAGGGGGCACAGTGGGCATTTCTACTCTGGAGGGGCACAATTTGCACTTCTACTCTGGAGGGGGCACAATGGGCATTTATACTATGGAGGGGACAAAAGGGGCATTGCAAATGTAAAGGGAGCACAGTGGGCATTTTTACTATGGAAGGGTTACGATTGGCTTTTATATTCTGAAAGGGGCACAGTGCACAGCATTACTACTATGAAGGGGGCACAATGAGCATTACTAGCACAGAGGGCATTACTACTATTAAGGGGCACAATGGGGATTTCTACTATGGAGGGGGCACAGAGGGCATTACTACTATTAATGGGGTACAATGGGCATTACTACTATTAAGGGGCATTATTACTGTGAAGGAGGCACAATGGGGGTTATTACTATGAAGGGGGCACAATGGGGATTATAACTATGAAGGGGGCACAAATAGCGCATTACAACTGAAGGGACACAGATAGGGCATTACTACTGTGAAAGGGGCACCAAGAGGGTATATCTACTGTGAAAGGGGCACTGAGAGGGCATAACTAATGTGAGGGGGGCAGAATGAGGGCATAACTACTGTGAAGGGGGGAGGACAATGAAGGGATAAGTACTTTAAGGGGGCACAATATGGGCATAACTATTAGGGAACAACTTCAAAATGAATCAACTTCAATAAGTTGTTTCCTGTTTGTAACCACAGCGGAGGTACGGAGCTGTTTTGGAACACTGCTGCAGTATTGTAACTAAGTAGCGCCGATGGATCGTGGTGTTGCCACATAGTAAATCATAACTATTAGGGGGCACACATCTGTGCATAACTACTGTGAAGGTTGCACAATGAGGGCAATACTACTGTGAGGGCGTACGATTTTTTTTTTTATATTAGGGGGGGATGCCAGAGAAAGGACCCACCCCGGGTGCCAAACAACAAGAACAGAGTGTCTCTCTGAGGCAGATGTTATATGTGCGGATGAAAATAATAATTATTTTGGGCAAACTGAGTTTGGGGGACATCCATCACATCCTTTGTTCAGGAGCTGTATGCTGTCAGCAAAAATGCGGATCCGTTTTTTTTGCAGATTAGATGCTGTCCCATTCACTTCTATGGGGCCTTTTCTTCCATTGCACAGCTCATCAAACAAATAAAACATGTCCTATACTTGTCAGTGAAAATCAGGACATGGCCCCATTGATGTCTATGGGTCAGCAAAAAAACTGAATGCAATCAGTTTTTTTTGCGGACAGCATACGGCCGTCCGAATGAGCCGTTACTTCTCTGAAAATGTCTGCAATGCAATAATGGCAGAATAGGCAAAGAAAATCTAAAACACAGAATTACTGCAAAGACAACGGGAACAAGCAACCATAAAGCAATACTAAACAGAGGTTGCACTAAATTTCAGCAGAGTAAAAATACCCTTCATAGCATTTTCAAGAAGTATTTTTAGCCAAGAAAGATTTAATTAGCTTTAATGTAATTTAATAGTAAATAGGGCGGAAAACATTTAGAGTGACCCAAGTACATGTATATATACACACTAGAACCTTTATGCGGTTACTGTTCCTGCAGATCACAGTCTGTGTGCAGGGTTTATAGCAGTTGTTACATACTGTATATTTCACCCCCAAAAGTGGAAGCGCTTACACAGGAGGACCCGGGAGCTGTGAATGTGGCGTCCCCTGTGCTGGCTCTATACCCACTGCTTTCTTTTAATAAAAAAAAAAAATGAGAAAACACACCTACAGTGTATCTGGAAAGTCTTCAGACCCTTTCACATTGCAGCCTTGTCCTAAAAAAATAAAAACACACCAGGTGGCCATTAGTGATGTCACATAGGAACACACATGGGGGAGACTTATCTCCCTTTGGCTCTTTTTAGGTGTTAAAATGTTGTCACCACTGGCTTCTCTGCGCCGCCCTCACTACTTTTCTCGCATCATTTCTGCGTTCAGGAAAAATCCCAGCAGGTCCTATATTGTGCACTTTTCATGCAGCCCTGACCCCATAGAAATGACTGGGCCTCATGTAAAAAATGCACGGCATCCAGCTGAAATACAGATACAATGCATTTCTTACTGATGATGCTGGACATTGAGTGTATAAGCAAAACTTCGTGGCACTCTGCTGTCTGTTTGCCGCTGGAAGTCGGGTTCCCACCCCATTTCAACAATAATATAAGAACTCCAGCAATAGCGTTGCAAAAAAGGAATCTTTTAATAGACATTTTCGGCTGTGTACAATTGATGACGTTTCGGCCATATATTGGCCTTCATCGGACTTCTGCCGCTTAGGGGTAGATATCCAGGATACAGGCGTCTGTGTGAATGTGCAGTCGCGCATCCCAGACAGTGCGATTGCACATTCACACAGACGCCTGTATCCTGGATATCTACCCCTAAGCGGCAGAAGTCTGATGAAGGCCAATATATGGCCGAAACGTCATGAATTGTACACAGCCGCAAATGTCTATTAAAAGATTCCTTTTTTGCAACGCTATTGCTGGAGTTCTTATATTATTGCTGGACATTGAGTGTTATTCTAAAGTTTTTCTTCACACGCGTGAAAAACGCATCAAAACTGATTGCATCCGCGTGGAAAAAAACGAGAGGCAGAACGCAACCGCAGACAAAACTGATTGAACTAGCGTGCAAAACCAGCAGTTTTCCCTGAACGGGTCCTGACACAATCCACATTGCTCGTGTGAGAGGCGCCGTAGGCCCATGAAGCAATAAACATTGTTAGGGTCCATTCACACGTCCGTTATAACACTCCGTTTCCGTTCCGATTTAAATCAGAAAGTTTTTTCGGATCCATTAATTTCAATTGCCTCTGCAAAAATGCGGACACCAATCATAGTGCTGTCCAAATCACGGAATCCGTTCCGTTTTTCTATTTTCGAGTATGCGGATCCTGAAAAAAAAAATTAAGCTTGTCCTACTTTCTGTCCGTTTTTCGGGTCCGTTGTCCATTCAAGTCAATGGATCTGCATAAATGCGAATGACATGCACAAAAAACATCCAAATGTCATTCGATTTTGTAGATCCGTTGAAAAAAAAAAAAAAAAAAAGGAACGTTTATCTGGAAAGGTAAAAATACTGACGTGTGAATGGACCCTTATGTTACAACACAATGACTTCTTCAGACTAAGACTTCATGACCTTCACCTTCCAGAAGGCAGTGGGGGAGATTTATCAAAACTGGTGTAAAGTAGAACTGTCCTAGAGGCTCATAGTAACCAATCAGATACTGCCTTTCATTTTCCAAAGGAGCTCTGAAAAACGAAAGGTGGAATCTGATTGGTTGCTATGGGCAACAAAGCTAGTTCTACTTTACACCAGTTTTGATCAATCTTTCCCAATGACACTTAACATACTGCTAAGGCTACACTGGAATCATGGAAGGGAAAACACTGACCTCGTCAAAGCCCAGGCCTCAATTCACCAACCCAACTTAAGCCATCTTGAAGGAAATGTAGTAGGCTTTCCCTAGAATTGTGGGCAAAAATCCCAGGGGGAGATTTATGATAGAACGGCGTCTTACTCCAGTCTACAATCTCCCCTGCACTGCCGGAAGATGCGACTACCCGTGTTTCCCCAAAATTAAAAGTCTCATATTTATTTTTCCTCAAGAAGACAGACTATGGCTACATGCACACAACCGTTCCATTTTCTGCAGTCCGCAAACCGCAGATCCGCAAAAAACAGGAGCCGCCCGTGTGCCTTCCGCAATTTGCGGAACGGAACAGGTGGCCCATTTTAGAAATGCCTATTCTTGTCCGCAAAACGGACAAGAATAGGACAAGTTATATTTTTTGGCGGGGCTACGGAACGGAGCAACAGATGCGGACAGCACACGGAGTGCTGTCCGCATCTTTTGCAGCCCCATTGAAGTGAATGGGTCCGCATCCGAGCAGCAAAAACTGCGGCTCGGATGTGGACCAAAACAACGGTCGTGTGCATGAGGCCTATGGCTTATTTTCAGGGGATGTCTTATTTTTACTACGTATAATAGAACAATTTACAAAAGCTGAAGCTTTTCCCCTATCCCCTGGTGTTTGTGTGGGGTGAGAGAGACCCACAGACGGTTGCTGGTCAGTGCTGGGGAGCAGCAGCTTTACTGGTGTTTGTGGAAGGTGAGAGACCCACAGACTGTTGCCGGTCACTGCTGGGGGAGATTTATCGATACTGGTGTAAAGGGAAATTGACTTTGCTGCCTATAGCAACCAATCAGCTTCCGCCTTTCATTTTTTACATAGTCTTTGGAAAATGAAAGGTGGAATCTGATTGGTTGCTGTGAGCAGCTGATCCAGTTCTACTTTACAGTAGTTTTGCTAAATCTCCCTTTTTGTGCCAAAACTGAAATCTACACCAGTAGAGAAACACCAGTGTTAGTGACTTTTTCGGGCAAAAACTGGTGTGGGGGATGATAAGTGTCTAGATGTGAAAAGCTAACAGAGACATAACCCAAGAGATCTGTCTATATAATTGCAGAAAACGGTGGCTCCACAAAGCACTGCCTTTCAGGGGATGAATACTTGCCCCCTTGTGTAAATGAAATGGGATAAACCTCCCAAAAATCCAATAGAATTCCAGGCCGTAATGCAAGAAAAGAGAAAAACCAGCAAGGTGCTGTATACACATAAGATAAGTCAGTAATCTGCTCTACAGGGAATGATATAAAGCCTACGTCCTCATCCCGCTCTATATCCTCCATTCACAGGCCTCATCTCAATCTCCGGCTACTAAATCCCCACACTTTCATTTCCAGACGCCATTACTCACTAAGCAGGAAAGGTCAATTTCTTCTTCTAACATAAGGTAACGGGAGAATGGATTAGATACACACAAGTACATCCGAGAAAAGCAGCAGTCAGTTATTACAAGGGCCACTTACCTGTCGTGGGTGTCTACATGTACAGTTGTGGTCAAAAGTTTTGAGAATGACACAAATATTTTTTTTCACAAAGTTTGCTGCTAAACTGCTTTTAGATCTTTGCTTCAGTTCTTTCGGTGATGTAGTGAAATATAATGACATGCACTTCATACGTTTCAAAGGCTTTTAATCGACAATTACATGACATTTATGCAAAGAGTCAGTATTTGCAGTGTTGGCCCTTCTTTTTCAGGACCTCTGCAATTCGCGTGGGCATGCTCTCAATCAACTTCTGCGCCAATTCCTGACTGATAGCAACCCATTCTTTCATAATCACTTCTTGGAGTTTGTCAGAATTAGTGGGTTTTTGTTTGTCCACCCGCCTCTGGAGGATTGACCACAAGTTCTCAATGGGATTAAGATCTGGGGAGTTTCCAGGCCATGGACTCAAAATGTCAACGTTTTGGTCCCCGAGCCACTTAGTTATCACTTTTGCCTTATGGCACGGTGCTCCATCGTGCTGGAAAATGCATTGTTTTTCACCAAACTGTTGTTGGATTGTTGGAAGAAGTTGCTGTTGGAGGGTGTTTTGGTACCATTCTTTATTCATGGCTGTGTTTTTGGCCAAAATTGTGAGTGAGCCCACTCCGTTGGATGAGAAGCAACCCCACACATGAATAGTCTCAGGATGCTTTACTGTTGGCATGACACAGGACTGATGGTAGCGCTCACCTTTTTCTTCTCCGGACAGGCCTTTTGCCTGATGCCACAAACAATCGGAAAGAGGCTTCATCAGAGAATATGACTTTGCCCAAGTCCTCAGCAGTCCATTCACCATATTTTATGCAGAAGATCAATCTGTCCCTGATGGTTTTTTTTTTGGAGAGAAGTGGCTTCTTTGCTGCCCTTCTTGACACCAGGCCATCTTCCAAAAGTCTTCGCCTCACTGTGCGTGCAGATGCGCTCACACCTGCCTGCTGCCATTCCTGAGCAAGCTCTGCACTGGTGGCACTCCGATCCCGCAGCTGAATCCTCTTTAGGAGACGATCCAGGCGCTTGCTGGACTTTCTTGGACGCCCTGAAGCCTTCTTAACAAGAATTGAACCTCTTTCCTTGAAGTTCTTGATGATCCTATAAATTGTTGATTGAGGTGCAATCTTAGTAGCCACAATATCCTTGCCTGTGAAGCCATTTTTATGCAACGCAATGATGGCTGCACGCGTTTCTTTGCAGGTCACCATGGTTAACAGTGGAAGAACAATGATTTCAAGCATCACCCTCCTTTTAACATGTCAAGTCTGCCATTTTAACCCAATCAGCCTGACATAATGATCTCCAGCCTTGTGCTCGTCAACATTCTCACCTGAGTTAAAGGGTTTCTACCACTTGAATATCACATATTTGGTGTTCAGACACTAGCGATCCGCTAGTGTCTGTTCTTGCCTACAAGCTAATTATCACATTAATCCGGCCTGCCGATACCTCAAAAAAAGCACTTTTATCTTTATGCAAATGAGCCTCTAGGTGCTATGCAGGCGTTTTTCATAGCACCTAGAGGCTCCGTCTACCTTGCAGTTTGCCGCCCTGCGCCTCGCTCCAGCACGCCCATCTCTGCCTGTAATCGATCCTCCCCCTGCTTCAGCCTTCCGAAATCTCGCGCCTGCGCCGTCCGTCGCGGCATTCGGAGGCATTCGGCGCAGGCGCAGTCAATGTCTGACCGCTCCGTGCTCAGACATTTCCACTGCGCCTGCATTTCCACACTTCCCCGGTGTGACCCCGCCTCCTCCCGCCTTCTGGCAACCCAGCGACTGCCTCTTCTGTATGTGGCCGAGAGACGGCGGCCGCTGTTTACCTGGGCAGTGCAGCGGTGACTGTGCAGACGCCAGTTCTGCGCAGAGGAGAGCAGCAGTTCTGCTACCTCACAGCTCCACCATAATAACACTTCCTCATGTGAAAGGCTCCACCATAACACTTGTCACCTCTTGTAAAAAAAAAATATACCCACCTCACAGCTCCACCATATAACACTTGTTACCTCATGTGAAAGGCTCCACCATATAATAACACGTTACCTCATGTGAAAGGCTCCACCATATAATAACACTTGTTACCTCATGTGAAAGGCTCCACCATATAAAAACACTTGTTACCTCGTGAAAGGCTCCACCATATAATAACACTTGTTACCTCATGTGAAAGGCTCCACCATATTATAACACTTGTTACCTCATGTGAAAGGCTCCACCATATAACACTTGTTACCTCATGTGAAAGGCTCCACCATATAAAAACACTTGTTACCTCATGTGAAAGGCTCCACCATAACACTTGTGAAATATTCCCACCCTATAGCTCCACCATAAATGATAATACAAGTGGTCCCTCAAGTTACAATATTAATTGGTTCCAGGATGTCCATTGTATGTTCAAACCATTGTAAGTTGAGTAATTGTCATCCAAGATAAGAGAAAATAAAGATTTAACCCTTTCACTACCAGAGTTTTTTTAGTGTTTTTTTTGCATTTTCATTTTTCTTCCCTATCTTCTTTGAGCCATAACTTTTTTATATTTCCGTTCACATAGCTGTATGAGGGCTTATTTTTTGCGGACAAGTTTTACTTTCTAATGCCACCATTAATTATGGCATACAATGTAGTGGAAAGCGGTAAAAAATTCCAAATCGGGTGGAATTGAAAAAAACACACAATTCCTGCACCGTTTTACAGGTTTTGTTCCCACGGTGTTTCATTTGCAGAAAAACTGACCCATGCCCTTCATTCTCCGGGTCAGTACGATTACAACGATACCTCATATGTATAGTTTTTTTTTACATCACCATATTCTGACCTCCAAACCTTTTTTATACTTATATCTACTGAGCTGTACAGAGGCTCATTTTTGGGGGGATAATCTGTAGTTTTTATTGATACGATTTTAGAGTGTGTGTAACTTTTTGATCACATTTTATTATGTTTTTTTGTTATAACAGAAGCAATGAAAACATTTTGACTTTTTTCCATTACGCCATTCGCCGTATTGGAAAATGTTTCTTAGAATTTAATAGTATGGACATTTTCGTATGGACATGTGATACCCATGATGATATTTATTGTTATTTAGTTTATTTATTTTTTTATTATACGGAAAGGGGGGGTTGATTTAAACTTTTATATTTTTTAACAATTTGTAAAAAATGTTTGCAATTATTTTGACGCTCATATATGAGCCTATACATTCAGTTTTTTTTAATTTACTAGTACAATCAGGGATTTTTCAATTGCGTTTATGACTGTCCATTGCTTATTTCTTATGTTGGCCTGCCATCTGGTGGCCAAAAGAGGAATTGCAGCATGAATACTCTAAGCCTTATCAGCGAAGCTTACAGTATCCAGAGCAACTAACGACAGCCCCATTTAAATGCAATGATATCACTTGATCACGGCATCTAAAGCCTTTAATTACTGCAATTGGCATTATTGCCGGTCACAGTAATTAGCCGCAGGTCTCTGTTGTTCAGGGACGTTGATTGGGTCTCAAAATATCCAGGGCCCAAGCCCAGTTCTCTAAGTTGCACACACCGCATTTTACTGTACTTGCTATACAGCAGCACCTACCTCTCACATCCAGTCCCTCCCAGGTGACGTCTCCTCCGATGTAGATCTTCTCAGTCATCATCTGCTTCATTTTGTCCGTACAACTTATTTCAGCAGCCCTGTCTCTGCAGAGTGTGACACACAGAAATCTTAGCTTCCATATTTCTATCATCATCCCCCAACTTCGAGTCCCCACAGTGTTATCCTGCTGCTCGCTGTGCTCCCAAAAACCTCCAAATACTATCCCGAAGAAAAATTTGTGCCCCCCATAGTAATAGTGCTCCTCATAGTTCCACCAATAGTAATTCCCGTCTAGAATGCCCTCATTAGTGATACTGCCCCTACAGTGCCCTCAACAGTAATAATGCTCCCCAAGAGTGCCCCCATTATTTGAAGAGCCCTCCACTATTAATAATACCCTCACAGAGCCCCCAGTAGAGGTCCCCTATTGTTCCTCCGGTGATAACAAAGCTCTCTACAGACCCCTCAGTTGTAATAAGGCCCCCCATAGTGCGCTTAGTAGAAATAATTTGGATCTATAAGTCCCTCCTATAGAACTCCCAGTAGTAATAAGAATGCCTATAATTTCCCCTGGATTTATAATACCCCTACAGTGCCCACCATATTTATAAGGCCCCCTACTGTTATAATGCTTACCCTGAAGTGCCCCAGTAAATAAAACTATTTCCCTCCCTCCGCCTTCGCGTGCCATGTAAATAACATCATACCATCTCTCCAGCCCCCTCCAATATATAGTCCCATGTAAATAACATCCCTCTCTATCTACAGCCCCCTCCAAAATACAGTCCCATGTAAATAACATCACCTCCTCCCCAGCTGCCTTAAACATACAGTCCCAAGTAAATATCACCCCTCCCCAGCTGCCTCCAACATGCACCCCATGTAAACATCAATCCCTCAACATTTAGTCCCGTGCAAATAATATCATTCCCCCACTAGCTACCTTCAAAATACAGTCCCATGTAAATAACATTGCCCCCTTAACATTCAGTCCCATGTAAATAACATCACTGCCTCCCCAGCCCCCTCCGACATACAGTCCCGTGTAAATAACATCACTCCTTCCCACAGCCGCCTCCAGCATACAGTCCTATGTAAATAACATCACTTCCTCCCCAGCCCCCTCCAACATACAGTCCCATGTAAATAACATCACTCCCTCTTACAGCCACCATCAACATACAGTACTATGTAAATAACATGACCCCCTCCCCAACCACCTCCAACACACAGTCCCATGTAAATAAAATCCCTCTCTTCAGCCCTAACATACAGTCCCAGTTAAATAACCACAACTCCCAGCATTCCTCTGCCTCTCCCTTTACTTACCTCTCCTCATGTGGCAGACATGACCACAGCTTCTTTCCCCAGGACTTCTCTTCACTGCCATCATCTCCTGCACTGGTCACATGATGGTGACATCATCGCAGGTCCTCCTCAACCAAAGCCTGTTTTATTGGTCACATGACCTGTGATGTCACCACAGGTCCTTCAGCTCTTCCAGTGCATTAGTCATCACAGGTCCTTCAGCTCTTCCAGTGCATTAGATTCAATTGTATTGCCGTCCTGAGGACTTAAAGTTGTATCTAGCAGGCAGGCAGGACATTCGGGGCCTGGGTCTAAACATCAGGGGTAGGGATGAGCGAATCGACTTCGGATTAAACGTCCAAAGTCGATTTGCATAAAACTTTTTTTGAATACTGTATATGCTCTATTCGATTCGTTCATCCCTAATCAGAGGCCCTGGCCCCTAATTTTTTAACCTAGCAATGCCCCTGCTGCTGTTAAAAACAGCAGAGACCTGCTGGCCATGATGTCCGCTGCACGTGCGAGAGGGCGCCATGTTTACACATCGCCCTAGTGCCTTACCTATACGGCGCTGGTAGCAAAGGGGGTTATGAAAAATAAGCAGATAACTAAGACATATGAAACATGTCCTTATACATAACAGTCAGGAATAGCTGCTTACTAGCAACGAATACAGTTATTTTACCAGAAATGTGACCTTGATTGGGTGGATCTTAGTCTGAGGCATTGTATGTTGAGTCTAGTTTCAACTTACGATGGGTCAGAAAAGACCTTTGTATGTTGAAAATATTGTATCCTGAGGCCATTGTGTCTTGAGGGATCATTGTACTTGTCACATGTGAAATACTTGTTACCATAACACTTGTTACCTCATGTGCAAGGCTTTACCATAACACTTGTTACCTCATTTGCAAGGCTCCACCATAACACTTGTTACCTAATGTGCAAGGCTCCACCATAACACTTGTTACCTCATGTGGAAGGCTCCACCATAACACTTATTGCCTTATGTGCAAGGCTCCACCATAACACTTATTACCTCATATGCAAGGCTCCGCCATAACACTTGTTACCTCATGTGGAAGGCTTCACCAGAACACTTGTTACCTCATGTGGAAGGCTCCACCATAACACTTATTACCTTATGTGCAAGGCTCCACCATAACACTTATTACCTCATATGCAAGGCTCCACCATAACACTTATTACCTTATGTGCAAGGCTCCACCATAACACTTATTACCTCATATGCAAGGCTCCACCATAACACTTATTACCTTATGTGCAAGGCTCCACCATAACACTTATTACCTCATGTGCAAGGCTTCACCATAACACTTATTACCTCATGTGCAAGGTTCCACCATAACACTTATTACCTCATGTGCAAGGCTTCACCATAACACTTATTACCTTATGTGCAAGGCTCCACCATAACACTTATTACCTCATGTGCAAGGCTTCACCATAACACTTATTACCTCATGTGCAAGGCTCCACCATAACACTTATTACCTCATATGCAAGGCTCCACCATAACACTTATTACCTTATGTGCAAGGCTCCACCATAACACTTATTACCTCATGTGCAAGGCTTCACCATAACACTTATTACCTCATGTGCAAGGTTCCACCATAACACTTATTACCTCATGTGCAAGGCTTCACCATAACACTTATTACCTTATGTGCAAGGCTCCACCATAACACTTATTACCTCATGTGCAAGGCTCCACCATAACACTTATTACCTCATGTGAAATTTTCACAGCTCCACCATAAGGGTTCATAAACATTTTTTTTTTTTGCAGCCTGTATGCCGCACCATTCACTTCAATGAAGCCGCAAAAAATGGAAATTACTCCGTGTGCATTACGTGTCCGCATGGTTCGGCAAAAAAATAGAGCATATATTATTATTGTCTGTATTACGGAGAAGGATAAGACTGTTCTCTTAGAGGCCAGCCTTTCTGTTCCACAAAATGCAGAATGCACATGGCCCGTATCCATGTTTTGTGGACCATAAAACAACCAACTGTTGTGTGTATGAGCCCTAATACTTGTTACCTCATGTGAACTTCATCCCACTTCAGTGCTCCACCATTACACTTGCAGAAGTAAAACGTCCCACGGCGCAAAGGACCATCCGCAGATCACCAGGATCAGGAGTACAGTATTTTATTGCAGCAATACAACGCGTTTCGGGTAATCACTCCCCTTCATCAGGTACAAAGGGCTGCAAATATACAAGGAACAAAAGCTACACACATTTATACATTTAAGGACCACCTTCTTGGGGGTCAGGAGGTCAGGGGTAGTGTTCCATAAATCACCTTATGTCAAACTAATATTAATTTCTAAAATTTCTGTATATAGGGACATTGTTATATAGATAGAAAGAGTATGGTGGCTCACTAACGCCTATGGCTATGAGTGGGTGCTACTAAGCCTAATGACTCACCCAGTCAAAAGGAAAATGTAAAATATAGAGAGGCTGAGCACTCTCCAAATGGACCACACAGGGACTGACTCAAAATTACTAATGTTAATATTTATTACACCAATTAGTAGATCAAAAAGTAGATAAAAAAACAATATCACAAAAAACACAATAAGTAATAAAATATTCAATATTAAAAATATTCAAATTAAGAACAACATCATAAGGAAATAGCTGGATATACAATGGCATGCAAAGGGTGCTTTGAATACAACTCAGGTGAATGAATATGTCCTGATTGAATAAAAAATCGCTAATAGTTCGATGTTAGATGATTGACGATATGAAAATCGAAGGTTAGTTTATATCGAATCGATATTCTAATGTTTGAATAAATGTCCGGAGTAAAATTCAATATTTTCTTTCGAATATGCTTTTCGATTATAACCACGTATTCGATCAATATTCCCTTTATGGCAAAATGAAAGTCACACTTGCGAATTGCCGTCTGACTAGAGCACACAGTGGCGTCCCACGTGGCTAATAGTGTCAGATTCGGCGGTACCTGTTAATGGTCATTCCGCAGGAACAGTGTGAGCGAGTTGATAGCCCTCAGTGTAGAGATTCTCCGATGTAACAGGAGCTTTGATCGTACCTCTATCGATGTAAGGGTCAGGATATTCGCTAGATGCCAAAAGTATATCAGGGTAAAATCCTCGATTCAAGTCATTAGACTCAGGACGTCCATCAGCTGATGTGCGGGTCTATTGAAACCAGACGCGTTTCGGGGTCTTTTCCTAGCCCCTTCCTCAGTGGTAACCCGCAGAGGGGGATATACCCCTTTTTATACCCCAAATCCTCTGTGATTAGGCAGAGTAGAAGATCTGGAATGGATCTGACAGCTTGTTTGGGCCATTGCATATACAGTCATGTGAAAAAATTAGGACACCCTTTGAAAGCATGTGGTTTTTTGTAACATTTTTAATAAAAGGTTATTTCATCTCCGTTTCAACAATACAGAGAGATTAAAGTAATCCAACTAAACAAAGAAAACTGAAGAAAAGTCTTTTCAAGATCTTCTGTAAATGTCATTCTACAAAAATGCCTATTCTAACTGAGGAAAAAGATAGGACACCCTCACATGTATTCCCTCTTAAATTGGCTCAGATCTCACACAGGTATATCACACCAGGTGCACATAATTAGTAGATCGTTACTCTGCATGTTGAATGAGGCTTGCCCTATTTAAACCTCAGACATTTAGTTTGGTGTGCTCCTGACTGTTGAAGTGAGAGTGAGCACCATGGTGAGAGCAAAAGAGCTGTCAGAGGACTTCAGAAAAAATATTGTAGCAGCCTATGAGTCTGGGAAGGGATTTAAAAAGATCTCAAAAGATTTTGAAATCAGCCATTCCACTGTCCGGAAGATAGTCTACAAGTGGAGGGCTTTCAAAACAACTGCCAACATGCCCAGGACTGGTCGCCCCAGCAAGTTCACCCCAAGAGCAGACCGCAAGATGCTAAAAGAGGTCTCCAAAAACCCTAAAGTGTCATCTCGAGAACTACAGCAGGCTCTGGCTACTGTTGATGTAGAAGTACATGCCTCTACAATCAGAAAGAGACTGTACAAGTTTAACTTGCATGGGAGGTGTGCAAGGAGGAAACCTTTGCTTTCCAAGAGAAACATCGAGGCCAGACTGACATTTGCCAGAGATAAAGTTGACAAAGACCAGGACTTCTGGAATAATGTTCTTTGGACAGATGAGTCCAAAATTGAATTATTTGGACACAACAGCAGAGGACATGTTTGGCGTAAACCAAACACAGCATTCCAAGAAAAGAACCTCATACCAACTGTGAAGCATGGAGGTGGAAGTGTCATGGTTTGGGGCTGCTTTGCTGCAGCAGGACCTGGTCAGCTCACCATCATAGAATCCACGATAAATTCTACTGTGTATCAGAAGGTGCTTGAAGAACATGTGAGACCATCAGTTAGAAAATTAAAGCTGAAGCGGAACTGGACCATGCAACATGACAATGACCCAAAACATACTAGTAAATCAACCAAAGATTGGCTGAAAAAGAAGAAATGGAGAGTCCTGGAATGGCCAAGTCAAAGTCCAGATTTGAATCCCATTGAGATGCTGTGGGGTGACTTGAAAAGGGCTGTACTTGAAAGAAACCCCTCAAACATCTCACAGCTGAAAAAGTTCTGCATTGAGGAGTGGGGTAAAATTTCCTCAGACCGATGTCGAAGACTGGTAGATGGCTACAAGAACCGTCTCACTGCAGTTATTTCAGCCAAAGGAGGTAACACTCGCTATTAGGGGCAAGGGTGTCCTATCTTTTTCCTCAGTTAGAATAGGCATTTTTGTAGAATGACATTTACAGAAGATCTTGAAAAGACTTTTCTTCAGTTTTCTTTGTTTAGTTGGATTACTTTAATCTCTCTGTATTGTTGAAACGGAGATGAAATAACCTTTTATTAAAAATGTTACAAAAAACCACATGCTTTCAAAGGGTGTCCTAATTTTTTCACATGACTGTAAAACCCGGTGTGGAATAAAGGGTAAAGATGCATATCAGATATATCCATAGGTGACACTTTTTGTAAGTACCAATTTTCCAGAGATAGCTCTCTTTAAAAATGTTTAACAATGTCTTATATAGTTATGCATAAGCCTGTAGCACAGTTTATGCAACATCAGTACAATTTTATCAAACAACGCAGGTGCGTTTTTTTCAACAGATGCAGCTTTTATGCGTTTTCCATGCGTTTTTACAAATTCTTATCTCTGTTGATTATACATATATATATATATATATATATATATATATTCTATACAGTAATAACAGTCATCTTAGATAATCATGATCTGCGATATAAAAGATGTCATATAAAACAAAAGGTGTTAAATATTATCACAATATTATATATGTTAAAAGATTAAAAACTTAATAGAACCATTGAGTACTAACATTGTCTTATGCAGTATTTCGGATGCGGTTTCTATATAATTGAAAAACGCAATTGCGTTTTTTATATAATTTTTCGCAATATCTGAATATGTATACAATAAATAGTTAAAAGGTTAAAAGTGTACGGCACACCACATGCGAAAATATTATATAAAAAATTATTAAAAAAGAGTAATGAATCGTCTTTGGCTTCTTTTTTGGAGATGATCAATACAAATCAAGTGAATCTCTGTTTCTCTTCCAAAATAAGTAAAACACATCTAGAATTCCTCGATCTAAATGTCAGAGTTGAACAAGATAAACTAATATGTTCGACATATCAAAAACCAACGGCCAGAAACAGTTTCATTCTCCATTCCAGCTGTCATTTGCCTAGGTGGCTGCTCAATATACCGAGCAGCCAATTCAGACGCAGAGGTATTGAAATTACAATTCAAAGAAAAAAATTATCCAATGAAATCTGTTGAAGACTCCCTAAATAAGATAAAAGATCTAGATAGGCAGACTTTTTTCAATAAAACTTTGGAAGAGATAGAGAATCCTATAGATCGTGAAAAGATGCCAGAATTGGAACAAACTAATATTATCCTTCCTTTCAATTCACATTACAAAAAAATGGAAACAATTATAAACAAACATTGGCACTTTATCCAAAAAGATAAAACTATAGGAATATTATTACCTAGGAAGCCAAACATCATCTACACTAAAGCTCCTAATTTAGGGTACAAAATACTAGACAGTACAGGGAACGGCGTGATGACGTGAATTGGACGCGTCTCACTTTCCCCCTCCTGGCCTCCTCCCTCCATGCTCGGTGCTCCTGGCCTTGTCTGAATAGCGGAGGTTCCGTGTGCTGGGTGCCGCTGAGCGCTGTGGGGCTGTGGTTTGTCCTTCTTGGGTTGCCTCGGAGTGGAGCGCTCGGGTTCATGCGGCTTCCTGCCGGTCTGGCTGCTGGCTGCTCTGCCTGCTGGTTCTGTTCTGCTCGCTGGTTCCCGGTTGATGTTGCCGGCGGCGTGTGTCTCCTCCGTTTCGATTGGACTTGCTTGGATTCCCTGTCTTCTTTCCCTGCTGGCTCCTGCTCTCCTATCCTGATCTGCAGCGCGCTCGTGGACTCAGCTGCTCTACTGTCTAGCCTCTGATGGTTGTATGCTCCCTCTGCTGGTGATTGCGGCCACCTGGATTATCATCTGTATTATTCGTCATCTGGACTGTTGCTATCCTGGTATCCCGGTGAGGATCCTGCCTCCCCTCTCTGTGCGTTCTGTACACGTGAGAACACAGTTGTTTGCTACTATACTGCCATTACTTTGCTAAACTTCCTTGTTGTACTGTTCTACTGAGTTGAAACTTTGCTGTCTCCTCCCCTTTGTGGTGCTGGAGAGGGGTGATAGAGGGGATAGAGAGGAAAGGAAAGGGTTACAAGGAGGAATTAAAAAGGGAGGAATAAGAGAAGGGGAGAAAGAAGCAAAGTAGATACAAAGGAGAGTAGTAATTAAAAGAAAAGGAAGGCGGAAGGGGTAGGGGAAGAGGAGAGAAGAAAGAAAGGAAAGGAAAAGGAAAAAAAAGGGGAGGAGGAGAGAAGAAGAGAAAAAGGGGAAAAAAAAAAAAAAGAAAGAGAAAAAAGGGAAAAAGAAAGGAAAAGGAAATAAAATGGCCCCAAAGCGACGGTCAGTGGATTCTTCTGTAACAAAGTTAGGGGCAAAGACTCCAGAGAATAAAATTGACAAGTTTTTTAAATCACCTTTCCAGAATGAAAAGAAGTCAGTTAAAACAAAATCCTCTGCCAACTTGAAGAAATTGATCAAAACTCCCCAAACTGATGAACTGTCTGAGGATGGATCAGCAGAGGCAGGACAGGAGAGGAAAGTTTTTCAATACAAACGCAAATTGAACACGATCCCTCAGTTTTGGACAAAATCCTTTGTGCTGTGGAAAATAATGGCACCTTAGTGCAAGGGATGTCTACCCAATTGGGTTCAATGCAGAGTGACATCTCTTTAATAAGAGAAGATCTGGTAAAGATTCGCGACCGAATCCTTAACGTTGAAAAAATAGTCGATTCTTTGCAAATTGATATGGATATGTTAAAATCCAAAACTTTGGTTCTTGCTTCAGAAAATCAACTACTACAAAATAAGTTGGAGGATCTGGAAAACAGGTCAAGGCAAAATAATGTTCGCATAATTGGTTTTCCAGAAGGAGCTGAAGGCCGACACCTAGAGGAACAATTGAAAGATGTGATTTTGAATAATTTGGGCAGCGATCATTTTTCCTCTACGTTTCAAATAGAGAGAGCCCACCGAATCCCAGGGGGGAAACCTACTCCAGGGAGGCCGCCGCGGGCAATTTTAATGAAATTACTATTGTCCGCTGATAGAGATATGATATTGAGAAGAGCAAGAGAATCCACACCTATTGAATATCAGGGCACCAAATTGCTCTTTTTTCCTGACTTTGCTCGGCAGACCCAGGAAAAGAGAAGAAATTTTATAGAGATAAAGAAACGCTTGGCGTCCAAGGATATCAAGTATTCTCTACAGTATCCAGCAAAATTAAGAGTGATCTACAACGGGACCTCTCAATTTTTTGAAAAACCACAACAAGTGATAGAGTGGATGGAGCAAACGGGAATATGAAATCGTGCAATATCATGATGGAGGGGTTGGAGGGGAGGTGGGGTCAGTGTGGGGGAGAACGGCCGGAGGTTAGAGGTTCGCTGACTAGATCGGGCGGATCAATGGAGGGGGGGGGGGTGTGAGAGGGAACCCACCTTGCAGGAAGGGTTTGGTTGTTTTTTTTTTTTTCAGTTTTTTTTTTCAGTTTTTTTTTTGTCCTGTGCCTTCTCTCAGTTGTGATTGATGTTTACTAGAATTGTATCTTGGAATGTTAGAGGGCTTGGGGAAAGGGTTAAAAGGCAAGCTATTTTGGATGCACTAAAAAGATATCTTCCAGCAATTATTTGTATAGTAGAAACTCATCTTACTAAAGAGACTGTGTCCCGCCTGACAACGGGATGGTATTCTCAATCTTATCATTCCACTTTTAACGGCTCCTCTAGGGGCGTTTCATTTTTGATTCATAAATCCGTAGACTTCATTTTGATAGATTCTCATATAGATGATCAGGGTAGATTTATTTTTCTGTATGGCACGTTGTATGGTTATAGTTACATTCTCGCTTTTTTTTTATATACCCCCGCCATTCTCAATGTACCCACTGCTCCAGTTATTGCTTTTTTATGAAAAGAGATCAGAATGTCGGTTAGTTCTGATGGGGGATTTTAATGCGGTCATGGATCCAAAAAAAGATAGATTTACATTGGATGCAGAATCAGGGAGGAATCTCTGTAACTCCCCGCTGCCTCAGTTTTGCTTGGAGGTTGGAGTGGTGGATATTTGGGAACATCTTGGCGGAGGAAAGAGAATATATTCCTTTGTTAGTAGGAGCGGCAGAGCAATGTCCAGGATTGATTTAGCATTTACTAATGAGAGCAATCTGAGTAATATCCGGAAGATACGATATGGAGTAAGAACAGTCTCGGACCACGCACCCGTACTTATCGAGGTTTGCACTGGGGAGAATAAGGATAATAGGGGGCTAGGATTCAAGCTGAACCCATATTGGCTCACCATTATGGACAACCATCAGTCTATTAAATCATTGATATCCTCCTTTTGGGAGGTGAATCTCCCCTCTGCTCACATTAATATAGTATGGGATGCCTTGAAAGCATATTTGAGGGGGGTCTTTATAAGCGAGATTGCTGCAGTAAAGAGAACATTTAAGAAAACAGAGGAGGAACTGGCTAGAATTGCTGCACTTACGACTGAGCGATTTACCAGTCAACCCACCGAATATAATAGGGAAGAAATGCAGAAGGCTAGCCGTTCTTTGGAGAAATACGTTACTGAAAAAGCAAACCATAGAGTTTTCTTTAAGGGCTTAAAGTATTTCTCGGAGTCTGGACGCCCAGGCAAGCTCTTAGCCAGAATAATTACACAACAAGATAAGATAAATAAATCTATTCTCTCAATTCGCAATGCAGAAGGGGAAATTATAACAGATTCAGAGGGAATTAGGGATACCTTTTTACAATACTTCGTTCAGACATATAGATCCTCTCCCGTTTTGTCATCTGACCTGGCGATGCAATTCTTGGAGAAAATTCCACTTCTGACCCTAAATGAAGCTCAAATGGAATATCTGGAAGAGGAGTTGTCTCTCTTGGAGCTGCAGGAGGCTCTGGGGTCTATCTCGGGGAACTCATCATCAGGGTTAGATGGCTTGCCATACAAATTTTATCGTAAGTATAGTGAGGTGATTCTTCCTCAGATTCTAGAGGTTTTTTCTCAAGCAATACAGGGAGGGGGCTTACCATGCTCTATGATGGAGGCTCTCATTGTCTTAATTCCTAAAAATGATAAAGACCTGGTAGAATTGAGCTCCTTTAGACCAATTTCTTTATTAAACACTGATAAAGTTACTATCAAAAGTTTTGGCCAGGAGGCTTTCTCGGGTTATATCTACTATCATTCACCCAGACCAAAATGGCTTTATGCCAAAAAGGGGCACCCACCACAACTTGCACAGACTATTTATGAATATTCAGTCCCCTGGGTGCGGCGGCCGCTCCATCCTGTCGTTGGACGCTACTAAAGCCTTCGATAGGGTGGAGTGGTCCTTTCTCTGGGAGGTAATGAAAAAAATGGGCTTCGGCCCAAGATTTATGGCAATGGTTCAGTTACTATATAACTCTCCAGTTGCCTTGATTAGGATTAATGACAGGATGACAGAGAGTTTTACTCTAGGAAGAGGTACCCGTCAAGGTTGCCCCCTTTCCCCTCTTTTATTTAATATTTATATTGAACCTTTAGCAGCAAGCATAAGGCAGGATTCGAAGGTGGCCGGTTTTGGCATAATGGGGCAGCATGATCGTGTATCCCTCTACGCAGATGACATTCTGGTTTTTATCCATCAAACAGAAACCACTCTTCCTCGCATAATGGACCTGGTTGGTCTTTTTTCCGAGCCATCCGGCTTGGAAATCAACTGGGATAAGACCGTTCTCCGTCCTATAGACGAGTTGCGGGGGGATTGGGACAACCGGTTAATGATCTCCGATTCAATAAAGTACCTGGGGACAACAGTTTCTGCTAAACCTCAGGAATATTTACAACGTAATCTGCTTCCCTTGCTGTCAAAGCTGAGGGCCAAAACTAAGATATGGCAAAAAATTCTGTCTGCAAGAGCGGACAGAATTTCATTAATAAAAATGGTAGTGCTGCCCCAGGTCCTTTATGTCTTGCGCAACTCGCCTGTATGGATCGCAGATAAGTACTTTAGATTGATAGAGCGGATGCTTAACGATTTATTATGGGGGAGGAAGCGTGTGAGACTGAAGGTACTTTATTTCTCTATGCCCTACAATCGGGGAGGTCTTAACCTCCCCTATTTTAGGGGCTACTTTGTGGCCTCCCAACTCTGCCTTTTTAACCACTGGGAAAATAGCCATTTCTGCAGTAAAGTGGTGAAAGATTCAGGTTTTTCAGACTTTTTTACCGTACTGGAGTCTGATTATTTATCCAATGCACAGATTGGTTATACTCTTTTCTGCAGAATGGTTACAAAGACTTGGCTGGCCATAAGGAGTTGGTGTGGAATTAAGGCATCACTTATCTGCACCCCATTATGGCATAACTCAAAGCTTTTGAATTTAAATGATTTAAGCTGTCGCCAGTATTGGAGGACCAAAAATGTTCAGTACCTACATCAAGTGGTCAGTGATGGACAAATTTTGTCCCTTATGGAGCTAAAGCAAAGGGCAAATTTAGGCGAGGTGGCCTGGTATGCATATTTTCAATTGAGGTCAGCACTTTATAGCACTTTTAATAGTCAACTTCTTACTATAGACACTCCTAAATTTCTACATGATTTAATTTGCAAGAAAGTTGCCACAAGAATTAAAGTATCACATTGTTATAGACACTTAACCCCTTAAGGACGCAGGGCGTATCGGTACGCCCTATTTCCCGAGTCCTTAAGGACTCAGGGCGTACCGGTACGTCCTAACTTTAAATGCAGATTCCGGCGCCGCGGGGGTTAATGGAAACGGGATGCCGGCTGAAATCATTCAGCCGGCATCCTGTGACAACGCCAGGGGGGGTCACATGACCCCCCCCCTATCGGCGATCGCCGCAAACCGCAGGTCAATTCAGACCTGCGGTTTGCTGCGCTTTTTGCAGTTTCTGATCCCCGCGGTCCCTGACCGCGGGGATCAGAAACTTTAGTGTACCTCAAATATAGATTTTACATCCCCCCTGCACCCCTGCATGATTTTTTGCCGGCGGGTGGTGCAGGGGGGGGAGTTGTGGGCGGTGGGGGCGGTGGGGGCGGTGCGGGAGGCGGGCGGTGCGGCAGGCGGGATCGCGATCCCCCGCCCGCCTCCCCTTGAAAATTCGTTGGTGTAGAGTGGGTATACCAGGGTGCCAGCACATTGCTGGCACCCTGGTATAAACGGCTGACATCGGTGATGCGATGTCAGCCGTTTAACCCTTTCCATACAGCGGTCCGTACGGACCGCTGTATGAAAAAAGTTAACAGTAAGAAGTAGCTCCCTCCCTCTCCCATCGGGGGGCTGCAGTGCCTTTGCAGCCCCCCGAATGGAGAGGGAGGGAGCTCCCAGACAGCCCCCCCAGAGCCCCGTCCTTACCCTTCCCCGTCTGCGCAGTTCTGACCACTACTGAGCAGACGGGGAAGGTTCCCATGGCAACAGGACGCCTTCTTAGGCGTCCTGCTGTCCATGGTGCTGAACAGATCTGTGCTGAAGGCAGAGATCTGTTCAGACAAAGTGTAAGTAAAATACAGTACTGTACAATATATATTGTACTGTACTGTATTATACAGACATCAGACCCACTGGATCTTCAAGAACCAAGTGGGTCTGGGTCAAAAAAAAATTGAAAAAAAAAGTAAAAATCAAAAAAACACATTTATCACTGAATAAAAATGAAAAAAATAAAATTCCCTACACATGTTTGGTATCGCCGCGTCCGTAATGACCTGATCTATAAAACGGTCATGTTACTTTCCCCGCACGGTGAACGCCATAAAAAAAAAAAAAAAACTATTAGGAAATTAAAATTTTGCCCACCTTACTTCCCAAAAAAGGTAATAAAAGTGATCAAAAAAGTCGCATGTACGCCAAAATAGTACCAATCAAACCGTCATCTCATCCCGCAAAAATCATACCCTACCCAAAATAATTGCCAAAAAACTGAAAAAACTATGGCTCTTAGACTATGGAAACACTAACATGATTTTTTTTGTTTCAAAAATAAAATCATTGTGTAAAACTTAAATAAATAAAACAAAGTATACATATTAGGTATCGCCGCGTCCGTATCGACCGGCTCTATAAAAATATGACATGACCTAACCCCTCAGGTGACCACCGTAAAAAAATAAAAATAAAAACGGTGTAAAAAAGCCATTTTGTCATCTTACGTCACAATAAAGTGTAATAGCAAGCGATTAAAAAGTCATGTGCACCCCAAAATAGGGCCAATCAAACCGTCATCTCATCCCGCAAAAAATGAGACCCTACTTAAAATAATCGCCCAAAAACGTAAAAAACTATGGTTCTTAGACTATGGAGACACTAAAACTTTTTTTTGTTTTAAAAATGAAATCATTGTGTAAAACTTACATAAATAAAAAAAATTGTATACATATTAGGTATCGCCGCGTCCGTGACAACCTGCTCTATAAAAGTACCACATGATCTAACCTGTCAGATGAATGTTGTAAATAACAAAAAAATAAACGTGCCAAAAAATCTATTTCTTGTTACCTTGCCACACAAAAAAAGTGTAATATAGAGCAACCAAAAATCATATGTACCCTAAACTAGTACCAACAAAACTGCCACCCTATCCCCTAGTTTCTAAAATGGGGTCACTTTTTTGGAGTTTATACTCTGGGGGTGCATCAGGGGGGCTTCAAATGGGACATGGTGTCAAAAAAAACAGTCCAGCAAAATCTGCCTTCCAAAAACCGTATAGCATTCCTTTCCTTCTGCGCCCTGCCGTGTGCCCGTACAGCGGTTTACAAACACATATGGGGTGTTTCTGTAAACTACAGAATCAGCGCCATAAATAATGAGTTTTGTTTGGCTGTTAACCCTTGCTTTGTAATTGGAAAAAAAATATTAAAATGGAAAATCTTCCAAAAAAGTGAAATTTTGAAATTGTATCTCTATTTTCCATTAAATCTTGTGCAACACCTAAAGGGTTAACAAAGTTTGTAAAATCAGTTTTGAATACCTTGAGGGGTGTAGTTTCTTAGATGGGGTCACTTTTATGGAGTTTCTACTCTAGGGGTGCATCAGGGGGGCTTCAAATGGGACATGGTGTCAAAAAACCAGTCCAGCAAAATCTGACTTCCAAAAATCATACGGCGCACCTCTCACTCTACGCCCCGCTGTGTGGCCGTACAGCAGTTTACGGCCACATATGGGGTGTTTCTGTAAACTACAGCATCCGGGCCATAAATAATGAGTTTTGTTTGGCTGTTAACCCTTGCTTTGTAACTGGAAAAAAAATATTAAAATGGAAAATCTGCCAAAAAAGTGAAATTTTGAAATTGTATCTCTATTTTCCATTAAATCTTGTGCAACATATAAAAGGTTAACAAAGTTTCTAAAATCAGTTTCGAATACCTTGAGGGGTGTACTTTCTTAGATGGGGTCACTTTTATGGAGTTTCTACTCTAGGGGTGCATCAGGGGGCTTCAAATGGGACATGGTGTCAAAAAAACAGTCCAGCAAAATCTGCCTTCCAAAAACCATACGGCGCACCTTTCACTCTACGCCCCGCTGTGTGGCCGTACAGTAGTTTACGGCCACATATGGGGTGTTTCTGTAAACGGCAGAGTCAGGGCAATAAAGATACAGTCTTGTTTGGCTGTTAACCCTTGCTTTGTTAGTGGAAAAAATGGGTTAAAATGGAAAATTAGGCAAAAAAATGAAATTCTCAAATTTCATCCCCATTTGCCAATAACTCTTGTGCAACACCTAAAGGGTTAACAAAGTTTGTAAAATCAGTTTTGAATACCTTGAGGGGTGTAGTTTATAGAATGGGGTCATTTTTGGGCGGTTTCTATTATATAAGCCTCGCAAAGTGACTTCAGAGCTGTAGTGGTCCCTAAAAATTGGGTTTTTGTAAATTTCAGAAAAATTTCAAGATTTGCTTCTAAACTTCTAAGCCTTGTAACATCCCCAAAAAATAAAATATCATTCCCAAAATGCTACAAACATGAAGTAGACATATGGGGAATGTAAAGTCATCACAATTTTTGGGGGTATTACTATGTATTACAGAAGTAGAGAAACTGAAACTTTGAAATTTGCAAATTTTTCTAAATTTTTGGTAAATATGGTATTTTTTTATGCAAAAAAATTCACTTTTTTGACCCAATTTTAGCAGTGTCATGAAGTACAATATGTGACGAAAAAACAATCTCAGAACGGTAAGTCAAAGCGTTTTAAAGTTATCAGCACTTAAAGTGACACTGGTCAGATTTGCAAAAAATGGTCCTTAAGGTGAAATAGGGCTGAGTCCTTAAGGGGTTAAAGAGGACCTTTCACCAAAAAAAAAAAAAATGTAAACTAAGACTATAGCGTTACTTACATGCCCCCATGATTTCTTGAACGTTAATTCTTTTTTCATTCTGTGCCCCCGTTTGTTCGCTATGCCCCCCGGAATAATTCCCGCCGTCTATGCTAATGAGCCAGCCTCAAATGGGCTGGCTTTAAAAGTTCTCCCGGTCGTGATAGACGAAATCGCTCCAGTTCTCTGAAGTCTCGCGAGAACTGGAGCGTCTTCTCCCTGGCTAAGAGCGGAGCGCGCTGATTGGATGCGCTCCGTGCCAGGGAGAAGATGGAAGGCACGACCGGGAGAACTTTTAAAGCCAGCCCATTTGAGGCTGGGTCATTAGCATAGACGGCGGGAATTATTCTGGGGGGCATAGCGGGCAAACGGGGGCACAGAATGAAAAAAGAATTAACGTTCAAGAAATCATGGGGGCATGTAAGTAACGCTATAGTCTTAGTTTACATTTTTTTTTTTAGGTGAAAGGTCCTCTTTAATGGGAAACATTTTTGGGGAAACTCTTTCTCCAGGACAGAGATCCTGGTCTTCTTTACTTTCAGAGGTGGGCTCCCCAGACTGGGAGGATATAGGGAAAAGTTTAAAGTTTGTTTCACATAATTTCAACCACATTGTCGTACAATTTAACATTCTGCACAAATCGGGCACGACCTGAGATGTGGCTCTTTCTGTTAGGCATGGGGTTGGACTGCGGGCCGCGATGTGACACATGTGTGGTATGAGTGCTATTATGTGTTTCTTTTTTTTGGCCGAGTCTCTGTCCATATTTTCTTTGATGGTTTGTTGACTGTCAAGTGACACTTGATTTGAGTCCTTTGGCACATGAGACACTAATGTGAATATATGTGAGGCATGGGCATGCAGGGCATTAATATTTAATCTCAATTATACGGGGACGAGGCAGTTAAAATATGCGACTGGTTTGTCCACCATTGCGATAGAAGATTGCTGGACCCCCTTTCTTGTTCCATGAAATGTTTGCGATCAAAGATTGCCGTAAGCCCGCTATGCATGGTCCATGTGGGTATCAGGTGACTGGTCACACGATTGTCAATCCTGCCGATTGCGCTTACCCATGCTTGGAGGAGGGCGCACGTGGAGCGCGTTCGCTGCTTGGCGGCCGTCTGGGCCGTGGGCCTCTGATCCCTGCTTTTTAGGTATAATATTATGCTAAAAGAGATGCTTTGTGAATCCGTTTTATTAAGTTGTGGATGCTGAGTGAGTCCTGTTTTTTTCCTCCAGTGTGTGAGAACTCCATTTGATTGTTAATATGCATATAACTATGGTTGTTTGTATGAAACTATCGCTAATTACGCTTACAAATTGGAATTGACGGACTTATGGATTTTATAATACTGCAAATGTAATATTGATATGAATTAAAAAAAAAAAAAAAAAAAAAGCTCCTAATTTAGGCCTAAAAATTGCCCCGACCGTCAAATTCGGAAAATCTGCCGCTGATTCGACTATCCATAAGTGGCTGAATCTGAAAGGCTTTTTTAGATGTAACACCTGTTCAAATTGCAAAAAAACACTTTTTTCTAAGAAAACAATGGAAGTCTCATCCACTTCAAATGGTTTTAAACATGAAATTAAAGATTTTTTAACATGTAACAGTAAAAATGTAATATACATCCTTCAGTGTCCTTGCGACAAACAATATATAGGACGCACGAAAAGGACTCTGAAGGAGAGAGTTTCTGAACATTTTACAAAAATCAGAAGTGGATCAGACAAACATACTGTCTCCAGGCATTTTAAATTGTATCATAATCAGGATCCAAATGTTTTATCCTTTGCCGCTATTGAAAGGGTTAAACCACACTGGAGAGGTGGGGACTTTATCAAACAAATGTCCAGAGTCGAATCTAGATTTATTTTCAATTTCGACTCAATTATACCAATGGGCTTGAACGCCGAATCAGAAATTTACGGTTTTCTTTAAAGCCCAGGTTGGGCGCCCCCCATCTGACTCAGGCCCAGAGGTGGTTTGCCTTACCCACTCTGGTCCTTCTCGGATGGAGGGCTCCCAATCCTCTACTCCCACCCACCAATTGGGCCCTCTTTCCGAAAAAGCTATTGAAAAAGCTATTGAGAAAATTATCGAAAAAGCTATCGAAATAAGCTATTGAAAAAGTCATAGAAATAATTACTGAAAAATGAATCGAAATAGTAAAGGGCCAATGAGAAAGTCAATGATTATGTCTCTCTTTTTTAATAATTTTTTATACAATATTTTCGCATGTGGTGTGCCGTACACTTTTAACCTTTTAACTATTTATTGTATACATATTCAGATATTGCGAAAAATTATATAAATATTATATAGAAACCGCATCCGAAATACTGCATAAGACAATGTTAGTACTCAATGGTTCTATTAAGTTTTTAATCTTTTAACATATATAATATTGTGATAATATTTAACACCTTTTGTTTTATATGACATCTTTTATATCGCAGATCATGATTATCTAAGATGACTGTTATTACTGTATAGAATATATATATATATATATGTATAATCAACAGAGATAAGAATTTGTAAAAACGCATGGAAAACGCATAAAAGCTGCATCTGTTGAAAAAAACGCACCTGCGTTGTTTGATAAAATTGTACTGATGTTGCATTAACTGTGCTACAGGCTTATGCATAACTATATAAGACATTGTTAAACATTTTTAAAGAGAGCTATCTCTGGAAAATGGCCCAAACAAGCTGTCAGATCCATTCCAGATCTTCTACTCTGCCTAATCACAGAGGATTTGGGGTATAAAAAGGGGTATATCCCCCTCTGCGGGTTACCACTGAGGAAGGGGCTAGGAAAAGACCCCGAAACACATCTGGTTTCAAAAGACCCACACATCAGCTGATGGACGTACTGAGTCTAATGACTTGAATCAAGGATTTTACCCTGATATACTTTTGGCATCTAGCGAATATCTTGACCCTTACATCGATAGAGGTACGATCAAAGCTCCTGTTACATCGGAGAATCTCTACACTGAGGACTATCAATTCGCTCACACTGTTCCTGCGGAATGACCATTAACAGGTAACGCCGAATCTGACACCATTAGCCACGTGGGACGCCACTGTGTGCTCTAGTCAGACGGCAATTCGCAAGTGTGACTTTCATTTTGCCATAAAGGGAATATTGATCGAATATGTGGTTATAATCGAAAAGCATAATCGAAAGAAAATATCGAATTTTAGTCCGGACATTTATTCGAACATTAGAATATCTATTCGATATAAACTAACCTTTGCATGCCATTGTATATCCAGCTATTTACTTATGATGTTGTTCTTAATCGGAATATTTTTAATATTAAATATTTTATTACTTATTGTGTTTTTTGTGATATTGTTTTTTGATCTACTTTTTGATCTACTAATTGGTGTAATAAATATTAACATTAGTAATTTTGAGTCAGTCCCTGTGTGGTAGATTTAGAGAGTGCTCAGCATCTCAATATTTTACATTGTGATATAGAGACTGATCACTAATGGGTCATGCTATGAGGAATCAATTGACTCTATATACTTATTAAACACTAAGGCTGGAGTCATGTGATAAATGTGTCACACAGAAGAGGCCAGCACCTGCAATGGAGAGGTCGGGAGCGCATGATGACGAGCGCATAATGACGTAACGGTGACACGTGATCTGCATTCCGATCATGTGAGAGGAGCCGGATCACATGGTGGCAGTTACTAAGAAACAGGAACGCTCCTGATAAAAAACTGACTGTGGTACCCAGACCCGAACTTCTTCACAGAAGTTCAGGTTTGGGTTCAAGGTTGTGTAGATTGAATACAGAATGCATAGTAAAATAGGGCTGGAGTGGTTAAAAAAATAATAATAATAATTTAACTCACCTTAATCCACTTGTTCGCGCAGCCGGCATCTCTTCTGTCTTCTTCTGTGAGGAATAGGACCTTTGATGACATCACTACACTCATCACATGGTCAGTCACATGATCCATCACCATTATGATGGATCATGTGACGGACCATCTGATGAACGTAGTGACGTCATCAAAGGTCCTATTCCTTACAGAACAAGACAGAAGAGATGCTGGATGCGGGAACAAGTAGATTAAGGTGAGTGAAATTATAATAAACATTTTTAACCCCTCCAGCCCTATTTTACTATGCATTTTGTATTCAGAATGCTATTATTTTCCCTTATAACCATGTTATAAGGGAAAATAATAATGATCGGGTCCCCATCCCGATCATCACCTAGCAACCGTGCGTGAAAATCGCACCGCATCTGCACTTGCTTGCGGATGCTTGCGATTTTCACGTAACCCCATTCATTTCTATGGGGCCTGCGTTACGTGAAAAACGCACAAAGAGGAGCATGCTGCGATTTTCACACAATGCACAAGTGATACGTGAAAATCACTACTAATGTGCACAGCCCCATAGAAATTAATGGGTCCGGATTCAGTGCGGGTGCAATGCGTTCACCTCACGCATTGCACCCGCGCGGAAATCTCGCCCATGTGAAATGGGCCTTATAGTCTCCTTGTGGGACTATTAAGTGGTTAAAAAAAGTTATAAAAACATACAAACCACACCAAAATCTGTAAAAAAAATGCTTTTTTTCACACAACTCCATAGAAAGACAAATAAAAAAGGGTCTTGGGAAGCAGCAATGCAAAAAGATTGCTGTAATTGTACTGACCCAGAGAATAAACATATTATTATTCATGCCGAAAAATTAACGCCGTAAAATTTATAAGGTAAAAACTCAGTGGCAGTATTGTTGTTTTTCCCATCTCCCTCCCAGAACAAGTCAATAAAAGTTAATCAGGAAGATATGTGTACCCCAAAATGGCGCCATGAAAAACGACAACTTGTCCCGCAAAAAACAAGCCCGCATACAGCTATATAGACGAAAAAATAAAAAAGTTAAAGCTCTTGGAAGGCGACGAGGAAAAAAGGAAGAAAAAACGCTTGGTCAATAAGGCCCAAAACAGGCTGGTCACCAAGGGGTTTATGGACAGAGTGTGAACAGTTGTATCTTGGAGTTCCATTTATTAAAGTACTATAATTATGCACCTAAATCTGAGAATGCTAAAGCAAGAAAAAGTTCTGTAAAACAGAGTAGATCGATCAGCTATACCATTAAAACATTAAAAGGGTTTTCCAAGATTTAAATCCTAGCCCCCACTGATCAATATGAAAGTTTTGGAAAACACCATTAAAGCACCTATCATGGGTTGTCATTTCACATGTCTTCATGGTTCATTATAATTAGAGTCATCTTTGCATTGCATTGTATTGCTACATAAGTTTGTCCCTCTTGTCTCCCTGTATGTTGCCCTGTTCTTGCAGCCCCCGCCCTTCTTCATGCCAGTAATAGCCATTGTATGTTACAGTACATCTTCACTGGTGTTTTCATGTGCTGATCAACTCTGCCAAATTAGTATCCTTATACCAGTTTGGTGCATAACTACATAACTAAGTAAATTTATCTGGATTCTCCACACATGCCTGAGCAGTTGACTTCATCGCTGTCTGATGAGAGTTTAAAGTTAAGTACACAGTTCAATACAGATTGACATTGTTACAAACCGGATTCCAAAAAAGTAGGGACACTAAACAAATTGTGAATAAAAACTGAATGCAATGATGTGGAGATGGCAAATGCCAATATTTTATTTGTAATAGAACGTAGATGACAGATCAAACGTTTAATCCGAGTAAATGTATCATTTTAAAGGAAAAATACGTTGATTCAAATTTTCACAGTGTCAACAAATCCCCAAAAAGTTGGGACAAGTAGCAATAAGAGGCTGGAAAAAGTAAATTTGAGCATAACGAAGAGCTGGAAGACCAATTAACACTAATTAGGTCAATTGGCAACATGATTGGGTATAAAAAGAGCTTCTCAGAGTGGCAGTGTCTCTCAGAAGCCAAGATGGGTAGAGGATCACCAATTCCCACAATGTTGCACAGAAAGATAGTGGAGCAATATCAGAAAGGTGTTACCCAGCGGAAAATTGCAAAGACTTTGCATCTATCATCATCAACTGTGCATAACATCATCCGAAGATTCAGAGAATCTGGAACAATCTCTGTGCGTAAGGGTCAAGGCCGTAAAACCATACTGGATGCCCGTGATCTCCGGGCCCTTAAACGACACTGCACCACAAACAGGAATGCTACTGTAAAGGAAATCACAGAATGGGCTCAGGAATACTTCCAGAAACCATTGTCAGTGAACACAATCCACCGTGCCATCCGCCGTTGCCAGCTGAAACTCTACAGTGCAAAGAAGAAGCCATTTCTAAGATCCACAAGCTCAGGCGTTTTCACTGGGCCAGGGATCATTTAAAATGGAGTGTGGCAAAATGGAAGACTGTTCTGTGGTCAGACGAGTCACGATTCGAAGTTCTTTTTGGAAATCTGGGACGCCATGTCATCCGGACCAAAGAGGACAAGGACAACCCAAGTTGTTATCAACGCTCACTTCAGAAGCCTGCATCTCTGATGGTATGGGGTTGCATGAGTGCGTATGGCATGGGCAGCTTGCATGTCTGGAAAGGCACCATCAATGCAGAAAAATATATTCAGGTTCTAGAACAACATATGCTCCCATCCAGACGTCATCTCTTTCAGGGAAGACTCTGCATTTTTCAACAAGATAATGCCAGACCACATTCTGCATCAATCACAACATCATGGCTGCGTAGGAGAAGGATCCGGGTACTGAAATGGTCAGTCTGCAGTCCAGATCTTTCACCTATAGAGAACATTTGGCGCATCATAAAGAGGAAGGTGCAACAAAGAAGGCCCAAGACGATTGAACAGTTAGAGGCCTGTATTAGACAAGAATGGGAGAGCATTCCTATTTCTAAACTTGAGAAACTGGTCTCCTCGGTCCCCAGACGTCTGTTGAGTGTTGTAAGAAGAAGGGGAGATGCCACACAGTGGTGAAAATGGCCTTGTCCCAACTTTTTGGGGATTTGTTGACACCATGAAATTCTGATTCAACATATTTTTCCCTTAAAATGATACATTTTCTCAGTTTAAACTTTGTTCCGTGATTTATGTTCTATTCTGAATAAAATATTAGAAGTTGGCACCTCCACATCATTGCATTCAGTTTTTATTCACGATTTGTATAGTGTCCCAACTTTTTGGGAATCCGGTTTGTACATGAAGCCATTGAGCACAACACTAAGGCCTATTTCACTGGGCCATTGGGGAAAAATGTGCGGGTGCGTTGCGGGAACACGCGCAATTTTTCCGCGCGAGTGCAAAACATTGTAATGCGGGCTTGGGATTGATGTTCTGAAGATTGTATTATTTTCCCTTATAACATGGTTATAAGGGAAAATAATAGCATTCTGAATACAGAATGCATAGTAAAATAGCGCTGGAGGGGTTAAAATAAATGAATAAATTTAACTCACCTTAATCCACTTTTTATGGTGATGGATCATGTGATGGACCATGTGATGACCGGAATGACGTCACCACAGGTCCTGTTGCTGCAGACAGCTAAGATCAAGACAGAAAGAGATGCCGGCTACGTGAGCAAGTGGATTAAGGTGAATTAAATTTTATTTTATTTTTTTCAACCCCTCCAGCGCTATTTTACTATGCATTCTGTATTCAGAATGCTATTATTTTCCCTTATAACCATGTTATAAGGGAAAATAATAATGATCGGGTCTCCATCCCGATCGTCTCCTAGCAACTGTGCGTGAAAATCGCACCGCATCCGCACTTGCTTGCGGATGCTTGCGATTTTCACGCAACCCCATTCATTTCTATGGGGCCTGCGTTATGTGAAAAACGCAGAATATAGAGCGTGCTGCGATTTTCACGCAACGCACAAGTAATGCGTGAAAATCACCGCTCATGTGAACAGCCCCATAGAGATGAATGGGTCGGGATTCAGTGCGGGTGCAATGCGTTCAACTCATGCATCGCACCCGCGTGGAATACTTGCCCGTGTGAAAGGCGCCTAAGGCTCCATTCACACGTCCGGAATTGCAGAGCTATTCATTTCTATGGGGTGGCCCAGGTCCTGAAAAATTCGCAATTCCGTTCCCGACAAAAATAGATCATGTCCTATTCTTGTCCACAATTGCGGACAAGAAGAGGCATTTTCTATTAAGTGCCGGCAATGTGCGGTCCGCAAAATGCGGAACGAATGTGGCCCGAATCCAGAAATGCGGACCCGCACTTCCGTTCCCGAAAAAAAATATAACATGTCGTATTCTTGTCCCCAATTGCCGGTGTCCATGTTTTGCGGATCCGTTCCGTGTTTAGGCTCCATTCACACATCCGTAGTATGTTTTGCAGATCCGCGGATCCGCAAAACACGGACACGCATTTTGCTGACCGCACATCGTTTGCACTAATAGAATATGCCTATTCTTGTCCGCAATTGCGGAAAAGAATAGGACGTTCTATTTTTTTCAGAAACAGAAGTGCGGACCTAGAAGTGCGGGTCCGCATTTCCGGATCCGGGCCTCACATCGTGCGGCACGATAGAAATAAATGGGTCCGCTATTCCGTTCCCAAAATGCAGAACGAAATTGCGGACATGTGAATTGGGCAGTTTTTTTTTGCGGATCCATGTTTTTTCAAAAGTGCATCCGTTCCGTGTTTACGTGTTTCCACAAAAAAAAAAAAAAGAGGAATAGATGTTGCTAGGGTACCAAAAAAAAAAAAAAAGATGTACAACACAGAGGACATGTGATTGATAGAACAGGCGCCATTTTATTGTGCTTTTGGTGTCATTCAGAACTGTGTGAGAAAACTCTGCTTGGCTGTAATTGATTGCTTACGATTAGTGAACATAATTTTCCGTTTGGCGAACGCGAATTTCCACGAATGTTCGCGAACGGGTGAACCGGGTGAACCGCCATAGACTTCAATAGGCAGGCGAATTTTAAAACCCACAGGGACTCTTTCTGGCCACAATAGTGATGGAAAAGTTGTTTCAAGGGGACTAACACCTGGACTGTGGCATGCCGGAGGGGGATCCATGGCAAAACTCCCATGGAAAATTATGTAGTTGACGCAGAGTGTGGTAAGTTGAATTCGCAAAGCGATTAATATAACCTGCATTAATCGCATTGCGATTGCAACTTAGATCTGAGTTCCTAATGGTTGTATTGCTAGAATTGACGAATATAACGAATATAGCACTATATTCTTAATCTTCGTTATATATTCTAGCAATACAACCATTAGGAACCCAGCTCTAAGTTGAATTCGCAATGTGATTAATATAACCTGTATTAATCGCATTGCGATTACAACTTAGGTCTGAGTTCATAATGGTTGTATTGGTTGCACCGTCACGTGGTAAAGGGGGACTGGGGTGTGACTCACTGCAGCCTGGTGAGCGGTGGGGCGCCGTGGCAGCTGCCCTGCAGGAGCCTCTGGTGCCGGGAGGAGGAGGTAGGTAGAGCGGCTCTGACTTTATAGACCAAATTATTTTAATAATACCCCAATAATAATAAGTTAATAACCTAACCCTATTCATAAATTACTGTGGATTATTATAGAGATGGCCCCAGGCCAGGAGACATAAGGGGTTGGGTTGAACTGTGGGCTGGGGCCACCCGGCCACATTTACTAATCTTTGCTCAGGGGGGCCCTCATAAATATAGAACCACATGGTGTGGACTGGTCATTTTTACTAAGGAATATAGTTTAAACGTTTATGTGCAAAAGAGAAAATAAGAAGTTAGCTACAATCAGATATCTGCACATAGACCCAGAGTCTTGGTCTATGCAGATATCTGATTGGAGCTGACTTAGTGACTTCTTTTTTTTTCTCTTTATCTCTTTATTATGGCTTCAGGGGGTACGGAGGCAGGGGTGACACCATTGTCTACCACACCGGGTGACACCACGCCACTGTAACCATTAGGAACCCAGCACTAAGTTGAATTCTCAATGCGATTAATATAACCTGCATTCATCGCATTGCGATTACAACTTAGTCAAATTTGTGACACTGCAGCTTCAGAATGAATCTAAGATGGATGCTGTCCCTAAGATGGATGCTGTCCATGCTATTTGATACGAGGTGGGAGGGTCTGGGAGGGAGGGTATGCTGCTGATTGGCTGGAATGTGCCTGCTGACTGTGAGGTACACGGTCAAAGTTTTCTCAATGATGATGTATAGGGGGCGGACCGAACATCGCATATGTTCGTCCGCCGCGGCGAACGCGAATAAGCTATGTTCGCCAGGAACTATTCGCCGGCGAATAGTTCAGGACATCTCTACTTATGATTTTTCAACGATCATCATGGCTGAAGACCTCATGGATAACGTACTATCTCACTGGCTTCTTTCTCTGCGATTTGGACAGCAGTCAGCGATGCTGGACAAAGAACCACGGAGGAAGAGGAGACGGCAGTGGGTCCATCTGATTGTCGCTCTGCGCCTTCAGAAAAGACAGTTTCATACCTTGTTTAATGATCTGTGACAGGACCCCAATAAGTTCAAAAGCTATTGCCAGATGTCCATGGAAGCATTTGATCATCCGCTGGTCTGTCTTCATCCGGACCTGACTTTCATGGACACCAGTATGAGGCGCTGCATATCTCCTGAGCAAAGGTTGATTGTCACCTTGAGGTAAGTGAATTTTCCCATTTTTAAATACTATTTATAGAAGATCAATATATGAAAATGAATGTGAGAAAACTTACATGTCTTTCCTTTCTTTTTTTTTTAGATTCCTTGCTACCAGAAACTCATTTGCTTTATTGCATTTTGAGTTTCTCCTTGGGATCTCAACAATCTCTGGGATCGTCTTTCATACCTGCAAAGTGATCTGGCAGCGACTCAGAGAAGCGGTTATGCCCACCCCCAAGGCGAAAGATTGGCTTCGTATTGCCAAGGCATTTTACCAATCTGTGCAGTTTGGTTCCTAACTGCATTGGGGCACTGAATGGCAAGCACATCCGTGTGAAGAAGCCGTCTCACTCAGGCACTGCAAGCAGTATTTTTCTGTAGTGCTGATGGCCTTGGCTGACAGTAACTACCGTACCGGTTTGTAATTGTGGATATCGTGGCCTATGGGAGCACTTCAGATGCCCGCATCTTTAGTGCTTCCAGAATGGGTGAATGGCTTCAGACAAACCAGCTTGCCCTGCCAGAGCCCAGTAGGCTTCCCGGATCTGCAGGTCCGCCGGCTCCATTTGTGATCGTGGCAGACGAAGGGTTCGCATTGTCACCCCACCTGAGGCGGCCCTTCCTTAGACGTAATCTGGATGACCGGAAGCGCATCTTCCACTATCGATTGACTCGCACACGTCGGTAGGTGGAGTGTGCTTTCGGAATACTGTCCACAAAGTGGAGAGTATTCATGTCATCCTGTCACGGCCTTTGGTTTGCGCTGTGACACTGTTTCCACACTTTCGGTTGCCCGCGGCAACGTGTTGCTGTGAGAGCATGCAGTGGCAGTGTCTCAGCCTTCTGGGTGATTGCCGGGACATGGTTGCCACGCATGCTGTTGCCGGTGGTAACATGTGGATTGGTATGCTTGTGTGTGCACTTACCCTTTAAGTTGCTTCCTTCCCTTGTCTTGTGTTAGAAGGGTTAACTTAACTCCCTTCCTAGTGTTTTGTGAACACTGGGTTTATGTGTGTGTGGGTGTGGCTGCTTGGGCTATTTAGCCTCTGCTGGATGCCTGAAGCTGGGGGTTCCTCCAGCCTTGGTGTATGCTGGTGGTTCACAGTTCCTGGCTTGTTCCATCTACTGTCATGATGGGGAGTGGGGGAAACCCCCCACCGTGAGGTGTCAAAGGGTAAAAGGGAATCAGCCTGGCCAAAAGGAGTGATAAGGGAGCAGGTCACCTCCTCCCACGTCCCTAATCCTCTCCCTGACTCCTCACCATATGAGCGGACCCCAATGGTGGGACGCTCATACACTGGATACCTAATATTCTGAGTCGCCCTGGAAATCCCTCACTTAGGAGCAGGGGAGAGACTACCTGTTCATCCACAACACGGAGGAACAGGAGTCTCTAACTAAGGCCAGGCTGCAAAGAGGGGAAACACATACAGTTAAAGGCGATGGCAGGTAAGTGAAACCAGTAACACACTTACCTGCCACAGACACACTGACTGGAACCCGTGCACAAGTGCTAGTGTCCACACCAACATTAAAGGACACAGCTCACACCACAAACCACACAGGAACCCAGGACACCATAGCTGCAATAACTAGAGACAGGAGAATGTCTAGTAAACATGACACCAAACACAACCAGACATGTAACACCAAACTAGACATTCAAACACCCTGCACATAACCCACTCCATATGCTCATCAAGAGAATGCCAAGAGTGTGCAAAGCAGTAATCAAAGCAAAAGGTGGCTACTTTGAAGAACCTAGAATATGACATATTTTCAGTTGTTTCACACTTTTTTGTTATGTATATAATTCCACATGTGTTCATTCATAGTTTTGATGCCTTCAGTGTGAATCTACAATTTTCATAGTCATGAAAATAAAGAAAACTCTTTGAATGAGAAGGTGTGTCCAAACTTTTGGTCTGTACTGTATATGCCATTCGGCCTGTGTAATGCACCAGCCACTTTCCAGCATCACATGGAGTATTGCTTACAGTAGGTCACAAAAACTTTGAGATGTGCTATTATATCTGGATGATATTATTATATACTCTAAATAACTATGAAGACCATTTACAACACCTGTCTGAAGTATTTGCTATACTCATAAAGCATGGACTCAAAGTAAAACCATCCAAGTGCCACTTATTGCAGTCTGAGGTGCACTATCTAGGGCATGTCATCAGTGCTCAAGGAGTCCTCCCTGACCCCTAAAAAATCGCTGCAGTTAAAAATTGGCCCGCAACTACCAATATCTATGCTTTGATGGATACTACATGTGATTTATTAAAGATTTTACTAAGATTGCAGCACCTTTGCAAGGCCAGCCTAATTAAAAAAAAGTTTGAAAAGGTTCAAATAAGATGACTATTGTATGGACTGATGCTCAGGAAATATCTTTTAATGATCTGAGATTGAACCTTACTGAAGCCTTTATTCTTGCTTACCCAGACTATACTAAACCCTTCAGACTGTATACCGATACATGTAAAAAGGGCTTGGGAGCAGTGTTGGCTCAAGTGGAGGACCAACATGAATGAGTCATTGCATACGCCAATCGATCACTTAGGCCTACTGAGAGGAATGACTGCAATTACAGCTCTTTTAAACTAGAATTACTCGCCTTGGTCTGGGCGGTTACAGAAAAATGTTGGGAATATTTGACCACTACTGAATTTGTGGCCTATAAAAACAACAACCCAATGGTTCATCTTTACACTGCACATATAGGTGCCATAGAACAGCGCTGGGTCTCTGATTATAAATTTACCATCAAATACCATTCTGGCAATTGCAATATTAATGCAGATGCACAAGATTTCCTATAGGTGCACCAGCCAACCTGCCTGATGACTACTGGGAAGACGTTGAAATGCCAGCCTTTTTCATCTTGGGTCTTAAGCAGGATACTATCACTGCTAGAGAGGCCAGTCAACAAAATTCCATCCATCCACAAGCAGCCAGAATGGATTGGACCCAATTACAATGTGAAAGCAGAGTGCTACAGGAACTAATGACTGTGCTACAATCTGGTAAGAGCCTTACACCACATCAGAGAGAAACAGCCGACCCTGAGGTACTGAAAGTGTTGAGACAGAGGAAACACCTCTTTTTTTTTTAGAAGGATCAGCTCAAACGTCGCATTATTGATCCTCTGACACATGACCATATTAAACAGATTGTGGTACCCAGATAGGATGCCCATCTGATCCTGGATGCATATCACAATCAATCAGGACCTTTTTCGCACCAGAAAACTGTGTCACTAATCAGACAGAGATTTTTTTTGGGTTGGAATGCGGGATGACATAGAAAAATTGTGTTGCGCGTGTCCTATCTGTGCCATCAATAGGTCCCCCTATAGAATTCAACCAGAACTCCAGAGCTAAGGACGTACATTCACATAAAGACAATCCAAATCCAGAGGACACTACTGTAGATAACAAAATTTCAGAATACCAACCAATAGCGGGGACATCCACATCCCTTTCTTTTTTAGCCCTACCCCCATTGATCACCCCAACTGCAATATACCCCATCATAAAAAGTCCCAATGCTACAACCATCATCAATTATTTCCAACCGTTGGGACGGAAAACAGCAAAAAGAAAAAACTCAGAAGAGGCAGCAGAGGTGGTAAAAGCAAAAAGAAAACAATAATAACCATCAGCGAAACTGACTCCCCAACACTACAAACTTCAGGTATTTTTAAGCTATCCACCTACAAACTAACAAAGGACGAAATCTCTCTGTTAGCAAAAGGTTTATCCCTTCGCCCTACATCAAAAATCTATGAGTTTGACATTATTTTGGATTTGAACAAATTTATTAAGAAACTCACCTTAAAGAGACATTTCAAAATCCTAGAACATTCAGCAAAAAAAAAAACACAGATACCACAGCTAAACACAATAAGTGACAAAAATCCTTTCATAGGCCTGCCATCTGGTTTAAAACCACCCTCTAATTTCTATCCTTTACACCATAATGGAAATTTAATTGATACTTTCTATTCTGTTATATGCAATGAATTCCGCCAAATAAATTTTTATTCCGTTTCAAAACATAACCTAAAACCACATGAGAAATTGGCCATGAAAAAACTCCAGTCTAATCAAAATATAATAATCCGAAATGCGGATAAAGGGGGTGGCATAGTTATGCAAAATAGAGATGATTACATTAAAGAAGCATTCAGGATCCTATCCGACACTGAATACCATGTACCTCTTAAAGATGACCCTTCCCAACAGGACAAAGAAGAGTTTCTGACACTAATCAAATTGGCAGATCAGATTTTAGATAAAAAGGAGAAAAAAAATATAATAGTCATGGATTCAACCCTAGCTACCTTCTATCATCTCCCCAAGATCCATAAAAATCTTTATAATCCTCTAGGAAGACCAATTATTTCTGGAGTATTCTCACTTACGTGAAACCTGTCCCATTAATACTTTCTTAGAGAAGCACGTAATAAATCTAAAATCATACATTAAAGATTCCTTCTCTCATAATGAAACTGAAAAACATAAAATGGGAAGTGGATTTTCAATGGCTGACTTTAGATGTGTCAGCATTATATTCTAATATACCACATGAGCTGGAGATAAAATGCACATCAGACTTTCTAAGCAAATATGAGTCAATGCCAACACAGCAAAAAGAGTTTGTTTATTATTAAAGGCATTGAATTTATATTGACACATAACACATTTCTATTTCAGGATCAGATTTATAGACAGGTACTGCGTACCACTATGGGAACTGGATTTGCACCCAGCTTTGCTAACTTATTCATGGGTATATTTAAGGAAACGCATATTTACCTAACTAAGTACTGAACCAACAATATTATCTTTTTCTAAAGGTACATTGACGATCTAATCATTATTTGGAGAGGAGGGGTGCAACCATTGAAGAATTCATAACACATTTGAACAGTAATGAGTGAGGAGTGTAGTTTACGAAGTCCTATCACAACACCAGAACAGAGTACCTAGAATATAAATTTTTACACAAGGGAATGAAATTTTGAACCAGACTTCCTTCAAAAAAGTAGACAACAACCGCTATCTTGACTACAAAAGTACACACTACAAAAAATGGAAACAAAACATTACATTCAGTCAGTTCAAGAGAATTAGACGCAAACACACACAATGAGATTTTCACTGAAGCAAAAAAATTTGCATCTGAACTCACACAACTAGAATGCCTGCTGCCTAAATCTAAAATAACTACTAAGGAGACCCAATCCTTGAATTTTATTACAACCTATAATAATCAAAACCATAATTGGTGAAATCTGTCTTAACTAGACATTGGCATCTATTAAGAAAAGACAAATTATACTATAAGATATTTTTCTCACCCAGCATGGGTATATGTAAAATGACACCCCAAAACACATTCCCCAACTTCTCCTGAGTACGGCGATACCAGATGTGTCACACTTTTTTGCAGCCAAGGTGGGCAAAGGGGCACATATTCCAAAGTGCACCTTTCGGATTTCGCAGGCCATTTTTTACACATTTTGATTGCAAGGTACTTCTCACACATTTGGGCCCCTAAATTGCCAGGGCAGTATAACTACGCCACAAGTGACCCCATTTTGGAAAGAAGACACCCCAAGGTATTCCGTAAGGGGCATGGCGAGTTCCTAGAATTTTTTATTTTTAGTCGCAAGTTAGTGGAATATGAGACTTTGTAAGGAAAAAAGAAAAAAAAAGAAAAATCATCATTTTCCGCTAACTTGTGACAAAAAATAAAAAATTCTAGGAACTCGCCGTGCCCCTCACGGAATACCTTGGGGTGTCTTCTTTCCAAAATGGGGTCACTTGTGGGGTAGTTATACTGCCCTGGCAATTTAGGGGCCCAAATGTGTGAGAAGTACCTTGCAATCAAAATGTGTAAAAAATGGCCTGCGAAATCCGAAAGGTGCTCTTTGGAATATGTGCCCCTTTGCCCACTTTGGCTGCAAAAAAGTGTCACACATCTGGTATCGCCGTACTCAGGAGAAGTTGGGGAATGTGTTTTGGGGTGTCATTTCACATATAACCATGCTGGGTGAGAGAAATATCTTGGCAAAAGATAACTTTTCCCATTTTTTTATACAAAGTTGGCATTTGACCAAGATATTTTTCTCACCCAGCATGGGTATATGTAAAATGACACCCCAAAACACATTGCCCAACTTCTCCTGAGTACGGTGATACCAGATGTGTGACACTTTTTTGCAGCCTAGATGCGCAAAGGTGCCCAAATTCCTTTTAGGAGGGCATTTTTAGACATTTGGATCCCAGACTTCTTCTCACACTTTCGGGCCCCTAAAAAGCCAGGGCAGTATAAATACCCCACATGTGACCCCACTTTGGAAAGAAGACACCCCAAGGTATTCAATGAGGGGCCTGGCGAGTTCATAGAAATTTTTTTTTTTTTGCATAAGTTAGCGGAAATTGATTTTCTTTTGTTTTTTTCTCACAAAGTCTCCCTTTCCGCTAACTTAGGACAAAAATTTCAATCTTTCATGGACTCAATATGCCCCTCACGGAATACCTTGGGGTGTCTTCTTTCCGAAATGGGGTCACATGTGGGGTATTTATACTGCCCTGGCTTTTTAGGGGCCCTAAAGCGTGAGAAGAAGTCTGGAATATAAATGAGACTTTGTAAGAAAAAACAAAAACAAAAACAAACAAAAAATTTCCGCTAACTTGGGCCAAAAAAATGTCTGAATGGAGCCTTACAGGGGGGGGGGGGTGATCAATGACAGGGGGGTGATCAATGACAGGGGGGTGATCACCCATATAGACTCCCTGATCACCCCCCTGTCATTGATCACCCCCCTGGTAAGGCTCCATTCAGACGTCCGTATGATTTTTACGGATCCATGGATCGGATCCGCAAAACACATGCGGACGTCTGAATGGAGCCTTACAGGGGGGTGATCAATGACAGGGGGTGATCAGGGAGTGTATATGGGTGATCACCCCTCTGTCATTGATCACCCCCCTGTAAGGCTCCATTCAGACGTCCGCATGATTTTTACGGATCCATGGATACCAAAACACATGCGGACGTCTGAATGGAGCCCTACAGGGGGGTGATCAATGAATCAATGACAGGGGGGTGATCAATGACAGGGGGTGATCAGGGAGTGTATATGGGTGATCACCCGCCTGTCATTGATCACCCCCCTGTAAGGCTCCATTCAGACGTCCGCATGTCTTTTGCGGATCCGATCCATGTATCCATGGATCCGTAAAAATCATACGGACGTCTGAATGGAGCCTTACAGGGGGGTGATCAATGACAGGGGGTGATCAATGACAGGGGGTGATCAGGGAATCTATATGGGTGATCACCCGCCTGTCAATGATCACCCCCCTGTAAGGCTCCATTCAGACGTCCGCATGTGTTTTGCGGATCCGATCCATGTATCCGTGGATCCGTAAAAATCATACGGACGTCTGAACGGAGCCTGACAGGGGGGTGATCAATGACAGGGGGGTGATCAGGGAGTTTATATGGGGTGATCATGGGTGATCAGGGGTTCATAAAGGGTTAATAAGTGACGGGGGGGTGTAGTGTAGTGTAGTGTTTGGTGCGACTTTACTGACCTACCTGTGTCCTCTGGTGGTCGATCCTAACAAAAGGGACCACCAGAGGACCAGGTAGGAGGTATATTAGACGCTGTTATCAAAACAGCGTCTAATATACCTGTTAGGGGTTAAAAAATTCGGATCTCCAGCCTGCCAGCGAGCGATCGCCGCTGGCATGCTGGAGATCCACTCGCTTACCTTCCGTTCCTGTGAGCGCGCGCGCCTGTGTGCGCTCGTTCACAGGAAATCTCGGCTCTCGCGGGAGGACGCGTATATGCGTCCACTCAGAAGAGCAGGGCCGCCGGCAGGACGCAATCCTGCGTACGGCGGTCCTGGAGTGGTTAAATCTAATTTAGCCTGTATTTCAGAAAAGCTTCTGGCAGGATTCAAACTCACGACCTTCTGTATTAGAGGTAAGGCACTTAACCACTCAGCTATAGTTACTTAAAAAAAAAAAATATAGACTTCTACTGTACTGTACTATACAGTAAAAGTCTCATATATATATATATACATATATATATATATATATATATATATTATTTTTTTTTTTATTTTTTTTTTGTGACTGGCTATGCAGCTCTATAGTGTAGTGGTTGAAGTTCTGGGCTATGATGAAGAAACTGTGAGTTCAAATCCTGTCACAAATGTTTTCAGAAATAGAGGCTGAACTTAACACAAATTATTATATATTTAAAATATATAATATATTATAATATATGTAAATATATTATGGTTAAAACATCAGTAGTAGTTTTCCACATATTATGCATTCATATATATCAGAAGTATGATTATATATATATTTATTTATTTTAGTAATTACACATTTATTTTGTGCCATACATTTTTTACAGACAATTCCAAAGGAAGGAGAAGTCCAGCTCAGGTCAAGTGTGAATACATGGCTTTTTTATTTCAGCGGTTATAAAATTCCACACAGGTGCAGCGTCCGTGCCCGGAGGGTGTTGTGGAGCAGGTGAGAGCTGCCTTACACTAATACATTTTTTTACAATTCCCAAAAAATATATAAAATATATAAATCTAATTTAATCTCTATTTCTAAAAAAGTTTGTGACTGGATTTGAACTCACAGCTTCTGTATCATAGCCCAGAACTTCAACCACTATACTATATAGCTGCGTAGCCAGTCAATAAAAAAATTATATATTTTTTTAAGTAACTGGCTATGCAACTATTATAGTTGAGTGCTTAAGTGCCTTGCCTCTAATACAGAAGGTCGTGAGGTCGAATCCCGGCAGAAACTTTTCTGAAATACAGGCTAAATTAGATTTAAATACACTGGGATGTCCACAAGCATGGACATAGCTATATATGGAGTCAGAGCAGGGACTCCTAAGCCGAACTAGAGTCCCGACACCCTCCCCTCTTCAGAGCAGGTGGTTCCTGGGGTTCTCCCATTGACTTCCACTGCGCTTGGGTGCTCGGTAGAACACCCCAGCATTGCGAGAACTTTGGTGCTCAATCAATACTCTACTTAATCAATTAATCATTTATTTTCTCTTTTCTATGCAACCATGGGAAATAGTTCACTTTTATAGTTTATAGCATACTATTTATTACATATCATCTTTTAGTAACATGTAATATGTGTCCATTACAAGCATTATGTAATAATCATTTAATCTATCTTTTTATTCCACTATTATCATATTATAATACCATTTTTTTCTTATTTTTCTATAATCCTTTTATAAGCATGCTTTTTTATTATTAGTATTATTATTGTTATTATTATTATTTATAGTTTATGTATTAATCTATGCATTATTCATTTAATTATTTATTACCTCTTGTTCATAAATTTGCATATTCCAGTTAGGCTTATTCGCTAATATTCAACTCATCTTGTCCTTATGTTCTTCATATATACTATTACCAGTGGTCTACTAACAATATGTACTATGTAGGTTCATGTAGGATCACTGGCGCTATCTCTCCCGACACTCTAGCATCCCACACCTTGGCAACAGGTCAGGTGACTGAGAAACTAGGTCAGGTGATCGTGCACTGGGGTCAGGTGACCGCGCTACTAGCGATTATATGACCTACTCCAAAGTAAGCACGCTCAGGACTCGGGTTCAGCGTTCAATCACCACAGCAACTAGTCACGTGGTCAGCAGCATGGCGAGAACGTGATCCAGTGATTACATGCCCACCGCTCTTCCTGTATCCCGGAGGTTTCCGGAAGCCTCATTGTACCAACGAGACAAGTCATGTGGTCGCCGCAGTTGTGATTACGTGACTCATATCCACTGTACTTTCTACCTTCCTTTCTGATACAAACGAAATAAACGGAGAAAAGCATGTGTAAACATATTATTTTATTGTATTTATGATATTTTATGTATTATATGTATTATGCATTATACGTTTGTCCCATAGCATGCAAATAGAGGAGCACCTGGGGGACGTCCCCACCTACCAGGAGCCACCCCCAGGTGCATCTTAATTTTTGAGTATAAATATTTGCAATACACACTACTTCCACATGAAGCCTTTGTACCTGATGAAGTAGACCTATGTATCCCTGAAACACATTGTTTTGCCTGTCTCACCTGATGAACAATATTTAATAAAAAACAACCAATTCATCCTTCTTACATCTGTCCTGACTGGTGTCTTTGCGCCTAAATTGCAGTCCTATCACTACTAATATATTGTCTTTGGAGAGATTGGGCATCTCCTCCTGAAGAATCGGACGCTACGGCTGCACACCCGGCGACTGAAAATTAATTTCCAACAAGTCTACAATAGAGTTGTGCCTATGTTTAGCACAACCCTTTAAGGTGAGCCTCCATTTTTTGTTCTATCGACCAGTATCATTATCTGGAACTTAATACCCTATGGTATGCTTTCTTTTATATGCTTCTATAGCTATTTTACACCTAACTATATAAGCCATCAATCGGGATGACCAGTCCAGACAAAATGCACCACTACACCCAATTGAGAGTCATAGGTCAATTGAGCTTGTTGCCTTGGACCATGTTAAATTAAGACCCAGCTGAGATGGGTATGTGTACGCTCTAACAGTGATTGACCATTATAGCAAGTATGCCATGGTGATACCAGTAAGAGACTTATCAGTGCAAACCACTGTGGATGTCTTTGAAAATAGGTTTATTGAGGTCCACAGACCACCAGAAAAGATTCTGACTGACCAAGGCTCAGCATTTGAGTCACAATTATTCCAAGAAATGTGCACATTGTACAACATAAAACAAATACATACAACTGCCTACCACCCACAATGCAATGATCTACGTATATGAAAACATGAACCAAAATATAATAAATCTATTGCATAAATTGCCAGAGTGTGAGAAAGCAAAATGGCCGACATGGGTATCTAAACTGACTTTGCTATATAACCATACACCGCACGGTTGAACTAAACAAGAACCCTATACATTAATGTCTGGACACAAAAGTTGGTTTGCAAGCCGACATATTGCTAAGTGTGCCAACTGACCATGATAACAACCCGTTACCACAAACTAACTGGGCAAAAGAGCAACTGAGGCGCCTCAAACTGATCCAACAAATAACCAAATATGAGAACCTAAAAATTGTTCACTGTAATCAAGTGAAGCTGTGTTTATTCAAGGAACTTGGGGAAGAAACCCCTACGTCTCAAGAAAATGCATCGAAAATGCATTACTAGAAATTAAAACGAGCTACAGTCAGTGAGACCCCTTTAACTGGTTTGCAATTCTAGAATGGTGGATGGTACCAAAGATGTCATTACCTGTGTCTAGTATTCCTGAACTTTGTGGTTCCAGTGCCGAGGTAACCAAAAATGCTCTTTGATCCTGGGATCGACACACAGCCCAGGAGATCTGAAAGAGCCACCAAAGGTATCAAACCAGCCAGATACCCAGATTAACTGTTCCATACACATTTCTGTTATGTGATTTATGAGTTAGAACCAGAGGCGGACATACCGCCTATGCAGCTGGATCGGTTGCACAGGGGCCCAGTGCGGTAGGGGGGCCCGTGGCAGGGCAGGGAGAGATTAGTGCTTCCATTGTGGAAGCGTTCATCTCTATATTCATCTGTATCACCATCCTCAGGACAGCGATACAGATGGATTCTGCAGCGGGGCAGGGGAGAGGTGTTTCCCTTACCCATTCCTCAGATAGGCTGCAGGCCTAGTGCCTGCAGCCTATCAGAGGCCTGTGCAGTCGGCGCTATGACGTCATCGCACCACCTGAGCCGTACAGCGCGGGACACAGGCTTTAAGAGGCCTTCACTGCTTCATTGAGAGTGTCATGGAGGTAATTATGTGAGTTAATTATTATTATTTTTTCAACACTATGCTGTTGCCCAGGGGAGGGGGGAGATGAGCACTATGGGGGCATCTACTAGGGGGCATTATACTGGCACACATGGTGGGAGAGGAGCACTATGGGGAAATCTATTAGGGGGCATTATGCTGGCACACATGGGGAGACAAGCACTATGGGGGCATCTACTAGGGGGCTTTATACTGGCACACATGGGGGGATAGAAGCACTATGGAGGCATCTACTAGGAGGCATTATTTACTGGCACAGATGGGAGGGAGCACTATGGGGGCATCAACAGGGCGGCATTATTTATTGGCACACATGGGAGGGAGGAGCACTATGGGGCATCTACTAAGGGCATTATTTACTAGCACACATGAGGGAGAAGAGCACTATGGGGGCATCTACTGGGAGCACAATATATTAGAATTATACTGGCATTATGGGGGGGAGAGGAGCCATATGAGGGCATCTACTGGGGGCCCTATATATTGACATTATATACTGTCACACATGGGGGCACTATGGAGAAGTGGGGGAGAGGAGCACTATGGGGGCATCTGCTGGGGGGCATTATATAGGGGCACTTTATACTGGCACAAACTATATGTGCAGTATGGGGGTGGGGATGAGTACCATAGTGGCATTTTATACTGGCATACATTATATGGGCACTATGGGGAAGGGGGAGAGGAACATTATCGGGGCATCTACTTGGGGCACTATATGGGGGCATTTTATACTGGCACATTATGTCAGTCACCATGGAACGGGGGAGGAGCACTATGGGGCATCTATTGGGGGCAATATATAGGAGTATTTTATACTGGTGCAAAATTATGGGGCACTATGGGGACATTAGCTCAATTGGGGGCACTAAGAGGGTTTTTTGGGGCACACAGTAGGGGACATTGGCACACATTATGAAGGCACTATAGGGACATTGGCTCTACTAGTGGCACTAAGAGGAGGTATTTATTTTACTGCAACACAACAGGGCATTTTTTGTATCATTATTTTTGGGGGACATTATGTTTATTAGTGTCAGGGACACTATTTGGTGGGAGCAGTTATATTTTGGGGCACTGTATGCCAATAATTATTGAAGGGGCACTATCTGGTACAAATATTTATATGGGGTTTATCTGTTTCTGCAGTATAGTATTGGGGAGCATAGCAGGCACAGGATGTGGTGTTCAGAAGGTTGGAGGATGTTGGAAAAGTTGGAAACTAAGATGTCTAAGAAGATCTAAGAAGACGTCACTGGATGTACAAGGTATGTGGTGCTCTATTAGACTATTTTCACATCTGTGTTAGTGAATCTGGCAGGGTGTTCCAGCTGAAAACAGCCTGCCGAAATTCACTGGATCCGGCACTGCTGGATGCAGATGGAATGCCTGCCGGCCCCATTAACTATAATGGGCTACGGTAGAGATCCGGCCACAATCTGGCAAAAATGCAGAGAATCAGCTGGAAATAAACCGCTGCATGCTGTTGTTTGTGTCCGGACGGATCGCAGAGCCACGTGTGTGAAAATAGCCTTAGGCCTTATGCACATGACCGTTGTGTGCATCCGCGTCCGTTCCGTCATTTTTCACAGTTTAGCAGAGGTCCCATTCATTTCTATGGAGCTGTGAAAAAAACTGATAGTCCTGTTTTTTCTCCGTGTGTTTGATATCTGATTCCAGTCCGTCAACAAAATATAACCTGTCCTATTCTTGTCAGTGGAAAACGGAGGATGGATCCATTCAAGTCAATAGGTCCGTCCAAAAAAACGGATGCAGAACTGGTATGTCATCCGTGTCCGCGTCCATGTCCGTTTTTTTCCACAAGACCTTGGTGCAATAAAATTACACTTTTCATTAACCTTCCTTTTTTCCCCCCTGTCAGACAAAAAAAAAAGGAAGACACAAGGAAACACAACTGAAGCAAAATCGGACATTGACCATTGAAGCCAAATCACTGACAGTGAAAAAAAACACTGTTGGGTGCATGATGCCTAACCTTGTATGTTTTGTATTGCTGTATGTAATATTAGGAGGGAATAGGTTAGGTTGAGAATTCGGCATGGTAAGTGGAGGGTCCCAGGCACATTCTATGCACATGGGGCCCTCTGCTGTCTGTGTCCGCCCCTGGTCAGAACTGCATTCATATGAATATGTGATGATATAATGTATGACTATACCTAAACTTCTAATGTTTATCTATGATGCTGCCCATTTTTGATGATAATGCTGAATATCTGTATTCTTTGGAAAATATTATTGTGTTGCTGAAAGCTATGACAAAAGGCTTTAAGGTCAGTCCTGTAAAGAGGGTTCTGTGAAAAGGGGTCAAAATGATGCTTGACATACTGTAATGACCATGTTGAGAAGGGGCTTTCTCATGTACACCATGTATATTGTGCATGATGACTATATTGGTGGTACTGTTTGCCAGTCCAGTAATTGGTTTAGGCCCAGTTAATTATGCCCTTTTGAGTCTTTTTGCTATAGGTGCAGATGCCGGCCAGAGAGCCAATGAAAAAGTAGGGGAGCACCTAGCCCTACTTGTCCTAAATCTGCGACTTGAATACAGTACCTGCTATCCTGTTCTGCCCCAGTGGTGAACAGTGAAGACCTTGCTAATCTCTGTGAAATTACACCTTGATCAGCCTTAATCAGCCACATGCAGCCTGTCCACATGCATTCCGCTTGTTCCATAGAACCAACTACCAGGATACATCATTGCCAGACGGATTACAGTATCAACATCCCACCAATCCGAAGTGAAACGTAACAAGCCCATGATGAATCCAGTTCGTAACATTTAAGATCCTGAAACCTAAGGGAAACTTGAAGGCCCCCCTAGAGCTGGATTATCTCAAACACAATATACATAGTTGGTGCCCTGTTGCACAAATCTTCTTTGTTAAAAAGTCCTGACTGTGTCAGGGAAGCCACAGTTTAAGTAGGGGAGAGTGTAGTGCCCTACAGCAGGGAGTACTTTGACATTTGGATATTTGTGGATATTTGCCTACTTCTCCTATGCAAGGTTAAAACTTCTTACTTTATTTCACCTAAAAGGGTTAAAGAATAACTGTCATATTTTTATAGATTTTTTTTTGCTAAAGTGTAGGGCAAGTGATAGGTAACAATTTTGCAATGGGACTTTATTTAGCCAAAACGTTTATTTTGGGTAGAAAACTGGAGCTGAAATGGCCCTTAGCAGCACTTTTCAAATGTGCGTTGCTAAGGTAAGGGCCATCGGTCTCCTATTAGCAAAGGGGAGACGGGCTGTGCAAACGCTATGGAGCGAACCATACTGATAAATTCAGTGTGGTGAGCCATGATGACATGGC